>NC_087462.1:17668323-17971353 GCF_036321535.1 Camelus dromedarius | reverse complement strand
CCTAAGATTCCTCCTTTGTTCTTCAAAAGGCATTTTCCCAGAGGATTTTTGCATGTCTGATCCCATTTTGGCCTCTGCTTCTTGCAGGACCAGGAGTAACACACTTGTGGTCTTGAGACTGCACATAGGAAACATGCAGCGGGAAGTCTTCTCCAGCATCGACAAACTGGTGAGTACTTTCCTGCTTGGGGTGCAGAAGAGCGTAGTTGCCCAGCGAATCAAGGAAGTCTTCATTGGAGCAGAAGGAATTGGATCTAAAGAGTGGCGCTGGAAAAGATCTGAGGCTTTTACACATGCAATTAGCATCCAGTCTTTCTCGAAACCCCAAGGTCAAATAGAGGATGATTCTGCACCTCTCCATCTCCTGACTTATATTTCAGACAGTTTCTTGTTTTGTTTTTACTTTATTTTCATATTAAAGTAACTTTGAGGATTCAACTAATCTTATTTTACATGGAAATAAATGGGAGTGGAAAGAAAAGGTTTCCAGTGCAGTTTCTCTGAGTTTCTGCCCCTTCACCTCTGATCGACACCCAGGTCAGACTGAGACATGGACATGTCAGGTGAATAATTGGAGCCTTTTTGCACGATTATTTTCTACATGTCTGTTCAATCTTTAGTAAGAATGGAGAAAATAATAAAATCAAATGCTTTTTTATGTTGAAAATAAAGATTCATATTTTATGCACATATTGCATGAGATTTTCTGAACTAGGCAGTTTTTTTAGAGGCATATTAAACTGTTTAAATGAAGACATTCTAATAAATCATCTCCAGGAAAGAGCACATGCAGCATCGGGAATTTTTCAATTTCAGAATTTCAACAGGCTGGCTTGTTACAGGGAACTCTCAGAGGGCCAGTGTCAAAGTTAGTGGTGAGGCCTTGTATACACTGTGTAAATTGCATGTACTTGCCACAAAAATATTAACAGACATAGGCTGGCAGGAGTACCCAGTGTTTAATTGCAACCAAACAAACTTATGTCTCACCAGCTTTGTCAGCAGTCATGTGTGGAAACCTGAGTTAACTGGCTCCCTGTTGTAGTTTTATTTGGGTGACATTTCAGTGGCCCCTATTGATTGTGCTCTAACAGCTGCCAGGGGCTCCCCGTTAATCTGGCCTGTATCTTCCTCAGCCAGGGGTATGGAATGGACTCAGCCTGCAGGGCTACATCATGTCGATGAAATGCCCTGCAGAGAGCTTGAGTACCATCTGGCCAGGGGAGCACTGGGGAGAGGGGAGCCTGGTGGAGACAGATGAGGTCATGCACCTGGACCAGTGAAGGACTGCTGTCGCAAGAAATCACAGGCTTTTCTCAGATCTGAGAGGAAAAGTCTTCAGAGCAGAGAAAGAAGGAGGGGTAGTCATTTTCAACCAGGGGCAGTTTTGCCATTTCTCCCCACCCCAGAACATTTGGCAATGTCTAGAGACGTTTTTGGTTGTCACAGCCTCGGGGGTGAGTGCTACTGGCATCTAGCGAGTAGAGGCCAGAGATGCTGCTAAACATTCTGCAATGTATAGAACAGCCCACAACAAAGAATTATCCAGTCCAAAATGTCAGTAGTGCTGAGGTGGAGAAACCGTGTTAGACCCAGACTTCAATCTACTCCTGGGCTAGGATAACCTACGGATTTTTTTTTTCCTCTCTAGGATGAGAACTTTCCTGCAAGGCCCCCATGGTCCTCTGCTGCACCCCTGGTTTGCCTCCTTCTCGTCTGAGTCCTGCAGCTCCCAGAGTCTGTTCCACACCCTCACTCCATCCTGGAGAACCTGCATGGCCAGAAGGTGGGAGGGAATGGAAGGCAGGGAGCTGTGGTCCAGTGCATGTGGTCCATCTTCCCTGGCTGGGCCTCCCACTTGTACACTGAGGCTCTCGCAGGCAGGCCAACTCCTGAAGACTAAGAAGGAGGCTGGGCTCAAGAACTCGTGGGTCCAGATCTTCACAGAGGAGGGACAGCTTCCAGGAAAGGGACTCCCCGTGAACAGCTGTGTGGGAGAGGGAATGTGTGTGGTATGCTTATGTTGCATTTGTCTAAATATTGTTTCCATGAGGTCAGAGACCTTACCCTTTGTTCTGACTATCCATGAACGCATAACAAACCACCCCTAAATTTAAGTGGCTTTGAGTAATTTATGAGTATCTCTCACAGTCCTTGTGTTGGCTGGGCTCATCCAGTGGTTCTTACTTGGACTTCTCACACGTGATTATAGTCAGATGGTGGCCAGGGCTACAGTCATCTGAAGGCCCAACTGGCCTGGTTGTCCAGGACAGTTCACTCCCTAGGGTTGCACTTATTGTTGACTCTCTGCTTAGAGCTCAGTGGAGACTGAGCCTACACCTGGCCTCTCCGTGTGGCTTGGACTTCTTAAAGCATGGCAGCTGGCTCCTGAGAGGGAGCCTCTGAAGAGAAAACTGCAGAGCTTTTTGTGATATGCAGAAACTCCAGATTTCAATTGGTTAAAACAAATGCACCGAGGCTAGCCCAGATTCACGGCGAGGGGAATTCGGTGTCTCCTCTTGATGTGAAGAGTAGCGTGCACACAGGGAGGACAGGGACTGACGGTTGCCGTCTTTTACTGTTCACTGCTCTTTGAGCCCTTGAATTCTCTCTCCCAGCCCCAATACTGCAAACAAGGGAGCCTGGCATAGCTCTGTGCCAAGTAGGTGAGAGGCAGTGTGGAGCAGTGGCTAAGACCATAGACGCTTAGAGGCAGGGCACCTGGGTTTGAGCCTGGACCAGCTGTGGATCTTGGGCAAGTTGTTTAATCTGTGTGATCCTCAGTTGGCTCATAAAAGAATGATAATATCTATCTCCATGGATGGTTATGGGACTTACTTTTTTTAATTAACAAAATTTTTTTAACTTTTTGTTTTGAGGGAAGGGAACTATGTTTATTTATTTTTAATTTTTCTGTTTTGGGGCAGAGTTAATTATGTTTATTTGTTTATTTTAATGGAGGTACCGGGGATTGAAGCCAGGACCTCATGCGTGCTAGGCACATACTCTACCACTGAGCTATAACCTCCCCATTGGTTGAGGGATTTAAATATTACCCAGCAGAGAATAAGCATTCAATAATTGTTCACTATTAGAAATAAAGGCAAAAAGAGGCCATGCCTTGTTTCTCCAGCACCCCTTGTTTATTCTGATCTGGCCATCACGGTGAGCTCAGCTCTACAGCTCTACAGTGCTGCTAATGTTCAGGTTTCCCAAGCAAGAAGGACATGGAGTCAAGACATTACAGTCAGGAAGTTAAAGTCAAGGTTCTGGGAGTGGGTGTTGCCACAGTGACCCTTAGGGGCCTTCAGGAAAGAAGGAATTTGTCCTGGAGAATGAAAGTGAAGGATCAGGGTCTGATCCAGGCAGAGCACGTTGACAGAGGCAGTGTGCTGGAGAGGGTGGGGGAAATTGCTGCCTCTGGCCCAGGGTCCTTCTACTTTCTGAGCCTCAGTTATCTCACAGATCTGGGTGGGTGTGGTTGAAATGCCCTGGAGTTCCTTATAGTCTTGGCCAAGCTCTACCATGTTAGAAATCTCTAGATTTGTCCACTGGGTCACACTCTGGCTTAGGCCACTGTGATTACTGCTCTCTTAATTACTATAGATGCCTCTTTACAGGGCCTCCTGTTCTTAATCTTTGCCCTTTTGGCCTTCTGCAGAGCAATCAGAATGATCTATTTTGTAACACAAATCTGATCATGTCACTCACAGGCTAAAAGTCTTCAGTGCTGATTTTTCTCCATTTTTCCCTTCTATGCCCTTTTTTGTACCTGGTTGGGGATGGGGGTGCTCATCTCAATGGATTCCTTTGGCCTCTGTCTTCTGTTTGGGTTCAGCCAATGAATAATCCAGCAAGAGACTGAAGGGCAAAAGGCAGGAGAGTTTGAAGAATTTATTCCCACTGGAATACAGTTCCATTGTTGTCTGTGACTTTCCGTGACCATAGCTCCTGCAAGGTGGCTCTCTTTCCCAGCTCCAGCTCTCAGTTTCCTCCCCATTGCTTCTTCAGGCCTAGAAGTGATCATGGCTTCTCGATATCACTTTGCTTGGGTACCTCAACATCCTTCCTTGGTTCCCTTAACCCCACCCACACTCGTTGAAAGAATTCCTTCTGTAAATTATCCCCAACATTTCATTTAACTGTGGTCAAGGAAACCAGCAGTTTCCTCCTGAGGTCTTAATGACTATGCCTCCAGTTGGTCTCAGGATGGAGCCCAAGCTCTTCTTCATATGGCCTCCACAGCCCTGCTGGATTTGGATCCCCCTCCCCACCTCTCAGCCCCATTATGCTGTTTCTGTCTCTCTCTCTCTCTGCATCTGGTGCCCAGGCCTTAACTTGGTTCTTGTAATGCTCATTAACACCTCTTAGCCTTTGAATGTGCCTTTATATCTTCCTGGAAACCTCATCCTCCTTCCTCCTCTTCCTTTGCAGAGTCAACTCCACTTTACCCTCAGCTCAAATGCTGCTTTCTTAGGGAAATCGCATGATTCACTAGATTAAACATTATGTTATTCCTTAAATTTCCTTCATACCTCCTATTTCAGTTTATGCAATAATTTGATCAATCTGTCTCCCCTACTAGACTTTAAGAGGCAGAAGATTGAACTCATAGACACAGAAAGTAGAAAAGTGGTTCCCAGGTGCTAGTGGAGGAAATAGAGTTGATAAAAGGGTACAAACTTTTACATATAAGATGGATAAGAATCTGAAGATCTAATGTATAACATGGTGACTGTAGATGATAACACAGTGTCGTATAATTGAAATTTACTAAGAGAGTAGAACTTGAATGTTCTCACCGGCTCCAAGAAAGGTGGGGGATAAATACGTGAGGTGATGACTGTGTTAATTAACTCAATGGGGAAAGTCCTTTCACAATGTTTATGTATATCATATCATCACATTTTAGATTTTAAATATCTTCCAATTTTGTTTTCTATACCCCAGTAAAGCTGGAGGGCATAAAAAACAGGCAGGGAGCAGACACCGTGTCAATTTTGGCTTACCTTTGTAGCCTCAACATCTAGCCATGGCAGACCCTCCATAAAGAATTTTTGAAGCAATACATATAATCCAAAATCCCAAATCTTACTGCTGCAGGTTAAGAAAAAAAAAAATGGGTTGGTGTTTCCAAGGTCATTGTAAGAAATTAGAGGCTGTGATACAGGCTTGAGTCATCAGATTTCATACAACTTAAATTGCTCCTCTGCACCTTCAATTCCTTTTGGATATTTTTAGAAACCCTGGGTCTAAACAAAGCTGTGGAAGGAAAATTCATACACCCACCCCCCACCACATGTGTGGTATGCAGCAGAGCAGAAAAACAATCAGAAACGCACTCGATGAAGGAGAAAACAGCAGAACGTGAGTCCCTGGGCAAAGCATCTTGGAGAGGCCAGCCCAACAGCTGTTTGCATTAAAAATGATTGCTTTATATTTACGGCAGACGAGCAACAATAAGGAGTTTATAGCCTATAATCTAACACAAATGACTTGGGAAAATATTCTTAATAGATAGCTCAGTGAGCGTCCCAGGGTGTTGGGAAACCCAGCAGGGAACACTCAGAATTGGCCTTCGTCGATCTGACAAATCCTCACTGACTGGCTGCATGTTAAAACATTTCTCTGCACAATTTTATGTTCTTCCACTTAAGGAGATGCTGCAAAAGACGCAGCAAACTCTGAGGGAACAGACCCTCACCAGATACTCAGCCCCCAGAGTTCCCACTGGCTTCTTAGAAACCGCGCCCTCCTCCCTGGGCTGCATCAAGCCAGGGAAAATGAAGCATGACCTTGTGAAATATCAGTTTCTGGCTCTCTTCCCTCCTAATTGTGGGGATGTTATCATGGCAGAAGAAAAAAGTATCGTTTTCCACACTCCATTCTGGAAAACGATATCCATCTGTGGGAATGCTGAGCCGGCATGATTGCTGTGGCCAGGCGTGGCATCAGACGGACAGACTGGGTGAGAGTTTGGTTTCTGTGAGGGATAAGCTGGAAAAAAGGAAGTCGGTTCTTGGGAATTCGTGTTCTCAGTGCCCTTTCTTCTAACCCTCTTCCCAATGCCTGGGGCTTTCTTGCTGCTCAGTGATGCCCATTTGAGCCTGCAACACCATCTTATGTTGATGATTCCTTTACTGTACACATGGATCCCTAACTGGATTGCATATATACTTCTTAAGAGCAGATCAGTGCCTTAGACCTCTATGTCTCCCTTAGACCTCACTAGGACAATTCTTTCCAGTGGAAAGCAACTACTAGAAAGAACACTGCCTCTCACCCCTGACCATAGCTAATAAATACCTTGTGTCTCTGCTTTCACTAATTCCCCAATCCTTGTGACACTGGTCTGACCTATGCCCCCATCTCTCTTTGTCCTTAATAGTTAAGAACTTTAGATCCATCATCAAGGATTTAGGGACCAGCCTTCTAGCTGTCTCACAGTGGTGTGATCTTGGGGAGGTATTAACCGCCAGGAGCCTCAGTATTCCTACCTGTAGAATGTGGATATGACTGATACCTACTTCTCAGGGGTGTGGTAGAGACTGAGCATGACATGTGCCATGTGTTGATGTTGTTTGCACAGTGCCTGTATTGAGTCAGTGCTCAATCAGTGTTAGCTTCTTGCAACAGTTTGAATGTGTCTGCCCCCTGAAATTTCATATGTTGAAACCCTAATGCCCAATGTGCAGTATTAGGAGTTGGGACCCTCGGGAGGACCTAATCATGAATGGGATTAATGCTTTTATAAAAGAGATTCCACAGAGCTCCCTTGCCCATTTCACCATGTGAGTACACAGCAAGAGAGTGACCGTGATGAACCAGGAGGAGGGCCCTACCCAGGATGTAACCATGCTGGCGCCTTGATCTTGGACATCCCAGCCTCCAGAACTGTGAGAAAAAACTTCTGTTTATACACTACCCAATCTGTGGTACTCTGTTACAGCCGCAGCATGGACTAAGACACTTCTCTTCCTCTTTTATCTTCTTTTTATGAGGGTAATCTCATCTAGGTCTACGAATGTTTACAGAATGCAAAAATTGTCAATGCTCTCTACTAGAAAGGATTGTCCTAATGAGGTCCGAGAGAGAGAGAGGTCTGAGACTTGGACCTGACCCTGAAGACCACGCAGTCCAGTTAGTGATAAATGTATACAATACAGGACCGAACACTAAAAGACAGTAAGCTCTAAGGTCGAGCTTCATGGACTTGGGAAATCTTATCTGAGAAGCAGGGCCTTTAAGCTTTCAGAAAGATTAGCAGGAAGAGGATAAGTATTCTGGATTGGAAAATGACTTGACATGAGTAAAGATCTTTAGGTAAGAAGTAGAATAGCAAGTTCAAAGGACAACAAATAGACCATGTGACTAAACTGTCCTGTATGTGTTTGGAGATTACCAGAACACATGGCTAAAAGAAATCTTTGCTCCAGGAACCACAGCCCTATGGGTGTTTTTGTACATGAATTAGAGGCTATTCAGAATCACAGAATAAGCATATCTCTTCCTAGAGCTCCAACTTACTTGAAAATTAAATTTCAAATACATCATTTGTTCATTAAAATAAATCCAGGAGGGGAGGGTATAGCTCAAGTGGTAGAGCACATGCTTAGCATACACAAGGTCTTGGGTTCAATCCCCAGTACCTCCTCTAAAAATAAAATTAACAAGTAAACCTAATTACTCCCCACCAAAGAATTTAAAAAATAATTTAAAAATTAAAAAATAAATCCAGATATAATGTAGAATAGACTGAAAAATTCAAATGAAAACCTATGATAAACAATGAGAATTTACAAATACTTTACATTTTAGTAGGCTGCTTGAAGCTGTGCTGCAGACATGGAAAATCTCCACTTGGTGGCCTAAGTTTGAGATTCACAACTAAACCAGAGAAGTGTTCCTGGTAACTGAAATTGCATGGGACCAAGAAGGTAAGAGGAAAGGTAAGAGGAAAGGTAAGAGAAAATGGTAACATGTTGGATGCCAAATCCCTTTTTCTAATTTTGTCTATATAGAAGGAATGAGGTTTCAAGGGAAGGCAGCTCTTGCCTGGGGGTACACAGCTGAGGCTCTCTGGTGCTCTTTAAATAACAACCAAGAGAGAGCTCATATGTGGGGTAGCTCTAATATAAATTGTTCTCCTGCTTCTGTGGTACTCTTTCAAAATTAAATCTTACAAGTTGTGGTAGAAACCTTGTGCAATGGTTTTGATAGCTTGTAAGTTTTCCATGTCAGATAAAGAGCTTCCTATTCAGTTGTGCACCATTCCTAGTCAGTGGAAGGCTTGTAGGAAATCTTTCCTGAGTTGCTAGTGAGTTGTTGCCCAAATTATGATTTTTTTTTAAGATCTCTAGCTTTCAATCTGTCACTCTGATGGCATTAAATAAAGTATCTCTAGGAGTCTAGGGTGACCAGCGCACTTCAGGTCCTGCTGGCAGCCAGGAGTCCCAGAGACACAAGTTGGTGAGAAAAATCAATTCAGCTTCAAGAGAGGTATCTACATGGGTCCCAGAGGAACATGGAAATGTCACCTACTCCTATAGTGTCCACAACACACTGCAGCAAGGTGGAAAAGCATGAACAATACATTTTATAGCAAATAGACTCCAGAAATCTCAACCAAGTAGGATTTTCTTAGGACTCTAAGGAAGGTTTCCAAGCCACAAGCTGGAAGAAAATACTTACAATTCACAGAGCTGACAAAGGATTACATCCAGAAAATGTAAAACTTCCTCATAAATCAATAAAGGAAAGACTAAACCTCAGTAGAAAAATGGATAATTCACAGAAGAAACCTGAAAAGCCAATAATCTTGGGGAAGAAAAAAGGTCAACCTCATGGTAATCTTGTAACTGCAAATTAAAACCACAATGAGATAACACTTTATATCTACCATATGGAAAAACGTAAAAGCTCTAACAAAACCAAATTTTGACTTACATATTGAAAACCCAACATCATATTTTCTATCAAAATGCTTATGACTGTAAATTGGCATAACCACTTAATAAGAGTAGTTTATCAATATTTAATAAAATTAAAGATATCCAAATCCTATGGCCCAATAATTCCATAACAGGTATAGAGCCCAAATACACTTCCACAAAACTATACAAAGAATATTCATGAAGCAGTAATTGTAATAGTGAAGAATTGGAAACAACCTAAATTTTTCCCCAGTAATAGAAAAATGGGAAAATGTTGAGTTTTTGTTTACAGTGGAATACTATATAGCAATTAAAATGAGTAAACTGTACATATATATATATATATATATATATATATATATATTTATCAGCATGTTTAAATCTTGAAACTATGTTTACTAGAAAGAACAAGAATACAGTAACCACAATATGATGCCATTAGAATAAAATTTAAACCCTAGATCAATACTGTATACTATTGTTAAACATGGTAAAAGTATAGATACATGAATGGGAAGGATACAAGCCATCTTCAGAATACCAGTTACCTCTGGGGAAGAGAGTTGGGAAATGAGATTGGGAAGGGGGCAAGAAAGGCTTTAACTGAATACTCTATGGCTCAGAGCAGTCAGAAATCTCCCATGAGAAATAAAATCCCGAAGCCTGTGCTTGGGTGAGGGGAGTCTAAATTTACACTGCTTACATGACATAAAAATCTCCAGCTGAGAAACTGATGTTTTAAAAAAAACACAGTCCTGTACTAATCAATCCCCTAAAGCACTTGGCAGAGACACTTTCATAACTTGGGGTGCACATGACTGACTAGCACACTCATAAATCCCTACTGATGATCAGCTCACAAACAAAAATTACAAAACATACAAGAAAGTAGATAGTAGAGCATGATGAGGGAGAGTCAGTGGGCACCACTAACTGGAGAACAAGCCTTCCAGGACCTGATGTTATAGAACATTCCTAAAGAAAGTAAATGATAAGAAGTCCCCATTCCCATTGAAGTGGGCCCTCAGAGCGTCTACAAAGTGCTATTTCAGAACTCCTGTGGAACAATGACTGGTGTACATCTCCTTTTCCTTCCTTTCTGAAAGAATGTGTTCACTGAGATTATCCGGCTGGTGTTCTACCACCATGTTGGAAAAGGGGAAGATATTTATCTTTTTGGTTCACAGGCCTCAAGAGACAAAGAGGAATGGTGTCTGGATCTGATGGGGTTTGAACTGGATGAAATGACTGGATGGGCCTTTGACTTGCTTCCGTTGGGGGATGAGAGGGCTGGAATATGCTCTATAACTGAGAAGAAGAGAGAAAAATAATATATGGTGATAAAAAAGCAGAGACATTTACTGCTCACCAAATATTCATGTGCTCCCCCACATTTTCCAGGCCACTTGCAGTTAGTCAGGACCAATAGACTATTTCTAGGCAAAGGACTCTAAGTGGAAGTGACACAGGTCCCTTCTGGACAGAAGCACAGAAGAGAAGGCGTTGAGATCTCCTGCTCTTCCTTTTTGTTCCCCAGTGACAGTGGCAGCTGCATCTTGAGATAGTTTAGCCACTAGATGGAAACAGCTGGATTGCTGGATCACTGCTTGAAAGGCAGCTGCAGACTTTGCATGAGAGAAAAATAAGCTTTTATGTGATAAGCCAAAACTCATGTTGTGTGTCACTCTTATGTACCCCCCCCACCAACACACACACACACACACACACACACATTACTCATTGAAAAGATCTCATACAAAAATTAAAACTACACAGGGAGGCAAGCCACTATGAGAGGAACAGCAGACATAACCTGGGAATGAATGCCCCAAAAGTCTGAAATAATGGAACTATATGATATCAGCTGTATTAAAAAGCATATTTTGAGTATTTGAAGTACTATTTACAGAAATATAGGGTAATATTTGGGAAATTTTTTAAATATTTGAAAAAGAGATTAGCAGATCTTTTAATAATGAAAAGCACTGCATTTCAAATTGAAAAGTTAATAAAAGATACACATCATATATATATATTTTTTACTCATTGTTTATGGCACAAGTGAAGCTGAAATGCAGTGGGAAATGAAGTGTCTTTCAATAAATTAATTTTTTATGAATTGAGTATTCATATGAGAAAATTGAATTTTGATTTATACCTCACATTATTCAAAAATTCTAGATGCGTTGCAGAAGATCTAAAATATAAAAGTAAAATTTCTAAATGAAAACATTGAAAAATATTTTAGGCAAAGATTTCTTAAATAGAATGGCCATAGAATACTAACAATAAAAGACAGTTGGACTATGTTAGAATTAAGAACTTCTGTTTGTCAAAAGACACCACTATGTGGTGTTGGGAAAGCTGGACAGCTGCATGTAAATCAATGAAGTTAGAACACGCCCTCATACCATACACAAAAATAAACTCAAAGTGGCTTAAATATGACATGACACCATAAAACTCCTAGAAGAGAACATAGACAAAACATTCTCCAGTATAAATCATAGCATTTTTTTTTAGTTAAATCTCCCAAGGCAATAGAAATAAAAGCAAAAATAAACAAATGGGACCTAATCAAACGTATCAGCTTTTGCACAGCAAAGGAAACCATAAACAATATGAAAAGACAACCAACAGAATGGGAGAAAATATTTGTAAATGATGCGACTGACAAGGGCTTAATTTCCAAAATATACAAATAGCTCATACAACTCAATAACAAAAACAAAGAACTCAATTCAAAAATGGACAGAAGGCCTAAATAGTCATTTCTCCAGAGAAGAAATACAGATGGCCAACAGGCACATGAAAAATATACTCAACATTACTAATTATTTGAGAAATGCAAATCAGAACTACATCGAGGTATCACCTCTCACCAGTCAGAATGGCTATCATTAAAAAGTCCACAAATAATAAATTCTGAAGAGGGAGTGGAGAAAAGGGAACCCTCCTACACAGTTGGTGGGAGTGCAAATTGGTGCAGACCCTATGGAAAACAGTGTGGAGGTTCCTTAAAAAACTAAAAATAGAGTTACCATATGATCCAGCAATCCCACTCCTGGGCATATATCCAGAGGAAACTCTAATTTGAAAAGATACATGCACCCCAATGTTCATAGCAGCACTATTTAAAATAGCCAAGATGTGGAAGCAACCTAAATGTCCACTGACAGATGAATGGGTAAAGAAGATGTGGTATATATATAATGGAATACTACTCAGCCATTAAAAAGAATAAAATAATGCCATTTGCAGCAACATGGATGGACCTAGAGATTATCATACTAAGTGAAGAAAGTCAGAAAGAAAAAGGCAAATACAGTATGATATCACTTATATGTGGAATCTAAAATATGACACAAATGAACTTACTTACAAAACAGAAGCAGACTCAGAGACATAGAAAACAAATGATGGTTACCAAAGGGGAAAGAGGGTGGGAGATGGATAGTTTGGGATTAACAGTTACAAATAACTACATATAAAACAAATAAACAACAAGATCCTACTGTATAGCACAAGGAACTATATTCAATATCCTGTAACAAACCATAATGGAAAAGAAAATGAAAAAGAATATATATTATAAGACGTTATATCAATTTGCTGTACACCACAACCTAATACAACATTATGAATCAGCTATACTTCAATAAAAACTTTTTTTTAAAAAGACACCACTATGAAAGCGAAGAGGCAAGCCACAGAGTGGGAGAAGATATTTATAGTATGTACACCTGACAAAGTATTGCTATCCAGAATACCTAAGGAACTCCTGTAGATTAGCAATAAAGACATACACCCAAAAGAAAGATGGGCAAATAAGCACTTGAGAAAAGAAGCTTTTCAAAAGGCAGTTAGCACTGAAAAAGTTGCTCAATGTCATTAGCCATTAAGGAAATACAAGTTAAAACTTGTGAAATACCAGTACAATGCCACCAAAATGAATAAAATGGGAAAAAAATATGCTGGAAAAGATAATCAAGCAATTAGATCTTCCCTTCACTGCCGTGGGAATGTAAATTAATAGTCATTTTGAAAGACTTACTACACAGTAAAATAAAACTGGACAGTTGCATGCCCTATGTGGTAGCCAAATATGGCTCCTGAAAGATGTCCATGTTCTAATCTCAAGAACCTGTGATTAGGTTACATGGCAAAGAGGAATTAAATTTGTAGATTAAGTTAATGTTACAAATTGCCTGATCTTAAAATAGGGGTATTATCTGGGTGTGCCTAGTGTAATCACAAGGGTCCTTAAAAGTGGAAGAAGAAATCATAAGAGAGAACTGGATGAGGGAGCAAGAAGGATTCAAACCAGTTACTGGAGGAAGGCAGGCATGAGCCAAAGAAAACAGGTGCCCTCTAGAAGCTGGAAAAGGAAAGGAAATGGATTATTTCCTGGAACCTCCAAAAAGAAAGACAAGCTTGCGAACACCTTCATCTTAGCCTAGGGAGAGTCATGTTGGACTTCTGATATACGGAACTGTAAGTTACTAAATTTCTGTTGTCTTAAGCCACTAAGCTTGTGTCAGTTTTTCATGGCATCAAGAGAAAGCTAATCTAATTTATGATGCAATAATTCCACTCCTAGATATATACCCAACAGGAAGGAAGAGATATGTACACAAAAAGACATGTACAAGAATGTTCATACAGTCTTATTCATGATTGCCTCAACTAGGAAACCACCCACATGTACATAAATAGATCAAGTGTAATGTCTTAATACGTGGGATACTAAACTGCAATGAGAAACGAATGCTACACACAACAATATGATGGCTCTCACAAACATAATGTTGAGTAAAGGAAGCCAAAAGATTTGAGATTGAGAACTGCATTTATAGTAAATTCAAGATGAGTAAAACTAATCTAGGTTTTTAGAATTAGAATTGTGGTTGCCTTGTCAGTGGATCTGGTGACTGAGGAGGGATGTGAAGGGGGTCTGTGGGGTGCTGGCAATTTCTTGATCTGGGTGGTGGTTTCACAGTGTGTTTGGTTTGTGAAAATTATTTGAGTTGACATTTATGATTTATGCATATTTGTGTATGTATGCTATATTCCAATAAGTAGTTTAACGTTAGAAAACAACGAGTTGATTTTAAAACAGATCACACCACTGAGGTGAGAATTAAAAATTGAAAGATTAATCTGAATGAATTCTGCAGAATGCCACTAGGGGATATTAAGATGTAAAACAAAAGAAAGAATGTAAGAATGAGAAGGGTCAGATTTATCTACAATACATGCTACGTAAAGAGAGAATAGGTGATGAAACATTCAAAGAGATCATGCTGAAAATTTTCCAGACCTAATACAAGACATGACTCTTCAGATTTGGCAAGCAGAGTAAATAAAAATGAAAATAAATACATCTCTTGATATATTGTAGTTAAGCCAAGAAATACTATTATCATACAACAATAGAGGATGAAAGGCAGTGGAATAATAATTTCAAAGAGCTGAAGAAAGAACAGCAGTCAGCCTAGATTTTTTTTTCATTCAGATATATTAAGTATAGTTTCCATAGGGCAAAATTCTCTTTTTACTTTATGCTTCTGTGAGATTTGACAAATGTATACAGCCATGCAATCTCTACTCTAGTCAAGATATAGAATGGTTCCATCACACAGAAAAATCCCCTCATGCCCCATTATGGTCAACCCTGCTCCCACCCCAGTCCATGGCAACCACTGATCTGTTTTCCATCCCTGTAATTTTCATTTTCTAGAATATAATATAAATGAAATCACACAGAATGTAGCCTTGGCCCACAGACTAACTTCACTCAGTATAATGTATCTGAGACTTACCTAAATTGTTGTCTGTATCTATAGTTCATTTCTTACTGCTGAGTAGTATTCCGTTGAATAAAGGCAATACAATTTATTTACCTAACCACCAGTAGAAAGATATTTGGGCTGTTTTCAGTGTTTGGTACTTATGAATAAAGTTGCTATAAAGATCTGCATGCAAAGTTTTCTGTGGACATATGCTCTCATTTCTTTGGGATAAATACCTGGAAATGGAAATTCTGGATCATACGTGGCAAGTGTATGTTTAACTGTATGAGAAAACTAATGGTCTTCTAAACCGGCCGTGCCATTTCACGTTCCTATTTGCAACATGTGAGAGTTCTAGTCGCTCCTCACCCTCGCTAGCACTTCATACTATCCATTTTTTTTCCATTCTAATCTGTGCGTAATGATACTTTGCTGCCATTTTAATTTGTATCCTTTCATGTGCTCTTTTCCCATTGGTATACTTCTTTGATTAAGTGTTCAAATCTTTGTTCATTTTAGTTGGGTTTTTGGTTTTCTATTTTAATTAACTGTATTTTGAAGAAAAAATTTTTTATTTAGATGAACCTGATTTATAATTTTTCTCTTTTTTCTTTATTTTTTAATTGAAGTATAATCAATTTAAAATGTGTCAGTCTCTAGTGTACAGCATGGTGATTCAGTTATACACACACACATATATATATGTATTCTTTTCATGATAAGTTACTACAAAATATTGAATGTAGTTCTCTGTGCTATACAGTAAGACCTTGTTGTTGATCAATTTTATATGTAGTAGTTAGTATCTGCAAATCCCAGATTCTCAATTTATCCTCCCCCGACCTATAACCATAAGTTTGTTTTCTATGTCTATGAATCTGTTTCCATTTTGTAAATAAGTTCATTTGTGTCATTTTTTAGATTCCATATATAAGTGATATCATATGGTATTTGTCTTTCTCTTTCTGGCTTACTTCACTTAGTATGATAATCTCTCGGTCCATCCATGTTGCTGCAAATGACATTATTTCATGCCTTTTTTATGGCTGAGTAGTAGTCTGTTATAACCACGCCTTCTTTATCCAACGATCTGTTAATGGACACCTTTGTTGTTTTTATGTCTTGGCTATTTTAAATAGTGCTGCTAGGAACATTGGGGTTCATGTATCTTTTCAAATGAGAGTTTCCTCCAGATATATGCCCAGGAGTGGGATTGCTGGATCATAGGGTAAGTCTATTTTTAGTTTTTTAAGAAATCTCCATACTGTTTTCCACAATAGCTGCACCAAATTACATTCCCACCAACAGTGTAGGAGGGTTCCCTTTCCTCCACATGCTCTCCAGCATTTATCATTTGTGGGTTTTTTAATGATGGCCATTCTGACTGGTGTGTGGTAATATCTCATTGTAGTTTTGACTTGCGTTTCTCTGATAATTAGCAGTATTGAACATCTTTTCATATACCTGTTGGCCAACACATGGGGATCACTGTTGACCTTGGTGAGGGGTTTCCAGTGGCATGATGGAAGAGGAGCACTGGTGGCAGCCTACATAGAAAACTGGTTCAAAGTGGAGCAAAGTTGGGGGTTGATACTGAAGTAGAGTCAAGAAGAATTTTCTTCTTTTTTAATGGGAGAGAAAACAGTCCATTTTTATGCTGAAGGGAAAGCTCAGTAGAGAAATGTAATTACATGGAAGAGAGAGAAGAGAATTTCTAGAATGGTCACGGAAGAGAGGGGAATAGAATCTGGTGCACAGATGGGAGGGGCTTAACTTTAGATGGGGATATGGATGGTTCACACACAGGTGAGCACGCAAAGAGAAGCCTAAGGACGGAAATTTTAGCAAGTGGCTAGCTGTGGTGGAATCTAGAGAAGTAGAAGATCTCTTGATTGCTTCAGTTTTCTCCGTGATGTAGGAGCCCGGTTCAGAGACAGAGATGAGGAGAGGTGTAGAGAGAGAATGAGAAGGAAGACACGGAGTGGGAGAGGGAGGAGGGGAGAGGCTCTCTCAGTGGTTTGAGGAGAAGGAGGATGTGAAAGTCACATATATCTTTGAGCCTCACTTATATTAAGGACAAGAATTCATAAATTGCACAGATTTTGTGAGGGTTGGCAATAATATTAAAAAAATCCAGTGTTCAAATCTCATAGTTGCCATCATCATATCAACACATCGGTGTGTGTATCTGCTTCTCTCTCAGGCCCCCAGTTCTCTGAGAATACAAATCATGTGGTGCTTTTTTCTTTGGATGCTACCTAGAAAAGTATGAACTCCATTCGCTATCTTAGTATTTTTAATTGTAAGAAACTAGAACAAAAAAATGCAACTAGAGGAAAGAAAGAAGTCACTCGTAATTCTACCACTTCTCGTTGATGTTTTGCTTTTTTCATGCTGACTTTTATTCCAGTCTCCTCATAGCTAGACATCACATAAACAGCCAACATCACATATTATTTTTTTCATGTAACATTATGTATTAAGCATTTTCCATAATGTTAATCTTCAAAATCATCATTTCAATAAGTGCATATTTTTTCATGTATACATTCATGTGAATGAATGTATTAAATTTTATACAGCAATTTAAAATGGGACATTTGTTTCAAATATGTTATTAGAATTTATTACTATGAATGCCTTAGAGCATATTTGAACATAATTGAGGAGTTCATAATAAAGCTGCCTACCATTTAACTACTGGTTACTGACTACCAGTTATGGAGTACTGCACTAATGATTCTTCATGCATCTCGTTTGATGACCTTAATGGAAGAAAAAGTAATTTTTGTATTTATATACTTCAGCATATATAAAAGCTTTTAAATGTCATAAAAATACTCTTGAGCTGACTCATCCTAACTAGATTTTAATATGTAGCCATATTTTAGAATATTCTGAAGAAATGAAATATCACAGAGTTGAAGCTTTTTATCCCATTGTCCTCCCTTCTTCCCCATAGGTGACTACTATCCAGAATTCAGTGTTTACATTCCTGTTTCTTTTCTAAGTACTTTGTTCACATGGATGTGTCAATAAGGAACATACAGTATTGAATCTGTTTGTTTCAAGTTTTGTATAAATGGCTTAATACTTCACATAGCATTTTTGAACTTCATTTTTCACTTGTTTTTAAAAGTATTTATGTTGATATGTGATGTTTTCATTGATTTAAACAGCTGCATATTTTCCACTGTATATATAATCACAATTTATTATCCATTATGTTGGTAGACACTTGGGTTCCCAATAATTTGCATTTGCAAGCAATGCTCTAATTGGCATCTTTTTTCACGTATGCCCTAAGATTTGGAATTGCAGAGTTCTTTAGCATATGTATCTAGATGTGAAATTAAGTAGTCTAGAATGGTGTTTGGGAATCTGTACATAGTTTAAAAGCTCCCCAGAGCTTTTGGTGTGTAGCTGGGGATGAGAACCGCTGCTCTAGATTTTATCCTTTGCAGGTACAGTTAAATTATCCCCACCTCTTCACTTTACAAATGTTGAGTTAGAGGCATAAAATCCTGATTGCTAAGGATGCTGCCTCAGTGCTTTGGGGCTGACAGATCTTAAGAGCGGCTGTGAATATCTGTGTATATGGTCTCTCTGAAGAGGGATTTCAAAGCAGACTGGTCACCGGTCACTAAATGACACCTTTGCAATTCAGCTGCCACCTCTGTCTACGCTTTTACCTGTGGAAGGGAAGAATCAAAACATAAGCCAAACAAACTTAGCTAGGCCTAACACAAGCCAAACAAGCTCAGCTAGGGCTGGGATGGCAAATCATTCTTAACTTATCTGCCGGTGGTAATCAGTTGCTGGAAGCTGCCTCAGCAGAACAATGAGAATAATTATGAAGATTGCCTCTGTGGTGAAGATTGCTGTGATTGATTAGTGATGTCTGCCATGGATTGGCTATCAGTGGTCAGACAGGTGAGGTGCATAATTGGTGTCTACTTGGAACCTAAAAAAAATGGACTCTTTCTGCCTCTTTTATTAAATGTCATACTCTTCAAGTATTACACAAGTTACCGGTACATACTGAGCATAATAATAGATGCTTGTCATAAATGTATTTTGCCTTTTCTTATCAGTGATACAGAATGGCAGATGATAATCAAAGGAATGTCTTAGAAATCAGGGCCAGAATAATATTTTCATGGAAATGATTTTAATTTGCACTTTCCCTAATGACTAATGACTTTTTAGTTTCTTTTCATGTGTTTATTTGCCATCTATATGTCTTCTTTGGTAAAGGGTCTATTTTAACATTTACCCATTTTTATCACGTCGCTTATCTTGCTGAATTTAGAGAGGTTTTTTTTTATATTCTGTACACAAAGCCATTATCAGATAGGTGTCACTTATCTTTAATATTCTTAACACTCTCTTTCAAAGTACAGACATTTTTAATTTTAATCAAGTTCAGCTGATCCATTTCTTGTTATGGTCTGCACTTTTTGTGACTTATCTAAGAAATTTTTGCCTAACTCAAGATCAAAAAGATTTTCTCCTATATCTTCTAGAATTTTTTAATATATGTAACACCTACTTATAGATACAGACCATTTCAAGTTAATTTTGAGTTGGTGTAGGAAAAAGGTCAAGGCTGTTTACTTATTGAGCATATAAATGGCTAATTGTTCCAGCACCCATTGCTGAAAAGATTATCTTTTATCCATTGAATTACCCTGGCACTTGGGTTGAAAATCAGTAACCATGTATACGTGAGTCTATTTCTGAACTCTTGATTCTGTTCCTTTGTTCCATGTGTCTCTCTTTTAGCCAGTACTGCAATGTCTTGATTATCATATCTTTATAGTAAGTCTTCAAATGGGTAATGTGAGTCCTCCAACTTTGTTCTTCTTATTCAAAATTACCTATTTCAGCAATTTTACTTCCTTTGCTTTTCTGTATAAATTTTAGAATTACTCTGTCAACTTCTACCCCAAAAAAATCATGTTGGGATTTTGACTGGGATTGCATTGAATGTATAGAATTGACATCTAAGAGTGAATTTTCCAATCCATGAGCACAGTTATATTTGTCCATTTATAAGGTCTTCTTGGTTTCTCTCATCAACATTTTGTCATTGTGAGCATTTAAATCTTTTGCCTCTTAAATATTTTGTGTTTTTAATGCTATTATAAATGGTACTGTTTTTATAATTTCAATTTCCAGTATTCTTTTCTAGTATCTAAAAAAATTGATTTTCATATTTTGACCATATATCCTGCAACCGTATTAAACCCACTTATTGGTAGATTCTTTAGGAGTTCCTATGTAGACAATCACGTTTTCAATGAGTAGAGGTTTGTATCTTCCTTTCAAATCTGCACACCTTTTCTTCTTCTTTTTTATTTTATAAGATTCATTGCTAGGATCTCCAGTATGTTGTTGAAATGAGCAGTGAGATCAAACATCATTGCCTTTTTCCTAATTTTGGGAGAAAAACATTTATTCTTTCATATACGTATATCTGTATATCAGCTGTAAAGATTTTTATAGATGTCCTTTATCAGGTTGAGCATGTTTCCTTTTCCTCCAAGTTTTCGGAGAAATTTTAACATGAATAGACATGAAACTTCATCCAGGGTTCTTTCTGCATATATCAGATGGTCATTTCCTTTTTTTTTTTTTAAACTCTATTTATTTAGTAAATTATATTGATTAATTGTCAAGCGTTGAACTAACTTTACATACCTGGGGCAGACTTCTCTTGGGCATGTATTATCCTTTCTGTTTGCTGCTAAATTTAATTTTCTAATTTTGTTAAATATTTTTGGGTTAATTTTTATGAGGGAGATTGGTATATAATTTTTATTTCTTAATAATGTCTTTGGCTTTGGTATCAGAGTAATTCTGATCTCATTAATGAGCTGGAAAGTGTTGTCTCCTTTTCTGTTTTCTGGAAGAGTTTGTGTAAATTTGGTCATATTTCCCCATTGAAACCATCTAACCTGGGTTCTCTTGGAGGGAAGGTTTTTAAACTATAAATTGAATTTTTTAATAGATGGAGAGTTAGTTAGGTAATTTATTTCTTCTTGAGTGAGCTTTCATAGTTTGTATCTTTCAAGGAATTCATTCATTCCACCTAAATTATCGAATGTTTGCCATAAAAGCTTTCCATAAGATTCTTTATACTTTTCATGTTAGTTGGCTCTATAGAGGTGTCCCCTGTTTCATTCCTGATATTGACCATTTATGTCTTCTTTCTTTCATTATTATTCTGGCTAGAATTTTTAAAATTATTCTTTGCAAAGGACCAATATTGATTTTATTGCTTTTCTCTATTACATTCTTGTTTCAATTTGAATGATTTCTACTCTTTAGTATTTCCTTCTGTTTATTTTGGGTTTGACATGCCCTTCTTTATCTAATTTCTTAAGGTAGAAGCTTAAGTTACTGTTTTCAACCTTTTCTTTTTTTTCCCCCTAATATAAGCATTTAA
The DNA here is from genome assembly GCF_036321535.1 of Camelus dromedarius. Taxonomy (NCBI): domain Eukaryota; kingdom Metazoa; phylum Chordata; class Mammalia; order Artiodactyla; family Camelidae; genus Camelus; species Camelus dromedarius. The sequence continues at coordinate 17,950,177 of NC_087462.1, read as the reverse complement.
TGCCAAAATGTTCCCTCTGAACACTGCTTTAGCTTCATTCCGTAAATGTTTGTATGTTGTGTTCTCATTTTTATTCAGTTAAAAATATTTTCTAATTTCTCTTGTGATTTCTTCTCTAACATGATTTACTTAAAGAGTGATGTTTAATTTTCAGAATTTTTGATTATTTTCCACATATCCTTGTGTCTTTGATTTCTAGTTTAATTCTGTTGTGATCAGAGAATATTTTTTATATCATTTGAGCCTTTTCAAATTATTGAACCTTGCTTTTGGTCCAGATTGTGGTTTATCTTGATGAGTGTTCCAAGTTGAAAATAATGTGTACTCTATTATTATTGTGTGACAAATTCTTTGAATATCAATTAAGCTTGTTTGGTTTCTAGTGTTTTTCAAGACTTGTGTGCATATCCTTGTGACTTCGTGTCTGCTTGTTCTAGCAATACTGAGGTAGAAGTGTTGATACTTGTAACTGTAATTGTGCGCTGGTATATTTCTTCTTTAAGTTCTACTAGTTTGTTTTCATGTATTTTGAAGCTCTTTTGTTGGATGCATCCACATTTAGGATTGTTATGTCCTTTAGTGAATTGACCCTTTTTTCATGATAAAAATTTCCCTCTTTATCCAGGTAAATAATGATTATATTAAAATTTACTTTGTCTAATATTAGTATAGTCACTCTGGCTTTCTTTGACCAGTATGCTCATACTGTACTCTTTTCCATTCTTTTAATTTTAATCTCTTTGTGTCTTTAGATTTAAAGTGAATTTCCTATAGACATCATCCACTGGGATCTTACTTTTTCAATCCAGTCTGACAAATCTCTGACTTTAATTGAATTGTTTAGATCATTTATACGTAATGTAATTATTGCTATATGGGATTAAATCTACCATCTTGGTATTTGTTTTCCATTTGTCCTGTCTGTTCTTTCTTCCATTTTTTTTCCTATTTTGTTTTCTATTTTAGATGCAGTGAGAATTTTTTTATGATTTCATTTTATTTCCCCTATTGGCTTTCAGCTATGTATCTTTGTTTTACTTTGTGATGGTTTCCCTAGGGTTTCCAACATATATTTTCACTTTATCTTAGTCTATCTTCATATAATATGATACCACTTTACCTATAGTATAATAACCTTACAACAGTATACCTTTATTACCTTCCTCCTGTCCTTTGTGTTATTATTTTCATATACTTTATTTCTACATGTTACAATCCCCTTGGTACACTGTTATTATTTAATGTAAGCAATTATCTTTTTTAGAAGATTTATTGAGGCATAATTTACATACAATAAAAATCACCCATTTTAAATCCACTTTGATGAATTTCAGTAAATTTACAGTTCTGGAACTATCATGACAATCCAACCTTGGAACATCCCCAGAAGTTCCTTTATATCCGTTAGCCCACTCCCATCTCACCCTACTTCCAGCCTCAGGAAACCACTGATCTACTTCCTGTATTTATTAGTTTTTGTTTTCTTTATATTTAATATAAATGAAATCCTACATCTTTGGATCTTGCTTCTTACATTTAACATGTTTTTGAGTTTCATATACATCATTGTATATATCAGAAGTTTGTTCCTTTTAATTAGTGAGTAGTATTCCATTATATAGATATATTATTTATAGTTTTTTATCTAATCATCAGCTGATAGACATATAGTTGGATTCTAATTTTTGGCTGTTATGAATAATATCACTGTACTGGATTTTTTTTTTTTTGTAGATATATGTTTTTCTTTCTCTTTGGTAGGCATTTAGGAGGAGAATTACTGGGTCACGTGCTAAGTATATGTTTAATTTTTAAGAAACTGCCAAACAATTTTCCAAAGCGGCTGTACCATTTTTATTCCTACTATCAATGAACGAGTGTTCTAGTTTCTCCATATCCTTGTCAAAGCTTACTAATTTCAGTCTTTTTGATGTTGACCAGTCTAGTGGCTATATAGTCATGGCTTGTGATTTTAATTTACATTTCTTTATGACTAAGGATTTTCAGCATCTTCCTCCATGTGTCCACTTGTTATTGGTGTCTCTTCCCATATCTTCTTTGATGAAATGTCTCTTAAGGTCTTTTGCCTATTTTTAATATGGCCATTTGTCTTTTAATTATGGAGTTGTAAGACTCTTTGTATAAAATATATCCTGAATGCAAGAACTTTTGTTGGCTCTTACCTGCTGTTATTCCCATCCGGTACATTTTCATTTTAGACACTGTGTTTTACAGCTCTAGACGTTCCATTTGATTCTTTTTATAACTTCAATGTTTCCCCTACCTCCTAAATATATCAAGTATATTTATAATTTATGAGTATAATTGTCTTAATTATATCATCTCTACCATTTCTGGGTCTGTTTCTATTGATTTCAATTTTTTCCCTTTTGTAAATCATATTTTCAGGCTTCTTTGTGTTCCTGGTAATATTTTACTAGATGGCAGTTATTGTGAAATTTACATGGTTAGGACCTCATTTTTTTTGTTGTTGTTTTTGTTTTTGTTTTAATATGAAACTTGGCTTTATCTCACACTTGAATGGAACATGGAATCAGTTGAATCCTTTTGAGATTGTTTTTAAGCTTTTCTTAGGTGCATCCAATGTGTCTTTAGCTCTACCACAAAGGTAATACTCTTCTGAAGTTTCTACCCAATGGCCTGCATATTATGAGGGACTTCCTCTGTGGCCAGTGGAAACACTTAATTCCCAGTCCTGTTTAAAGTCTTGGAATTAGAGTCATGCTACTACTCTCTGGGGATTCTTCCCCCAGCCTCATGTAGTTTTCCCTCACAAATAGAGACTCAGAGGACCCTCTCTGTAGGTTCTTGGAATCTGGAACTCTCTTTTGTTCAGCTCCCACTTCTCAGGATGCAGTCTCAGAACTCGAGACTCACTGGCCTCTCCAATCTCAGTCTCTTCAACTTAAGAGAGAATGCTGAGTTCTCCTCCCTGTGCTTTAGCCTGGAAATTATCTCTAGGCTGTAAGATAGCACAATTGTACTGCTCACCTCATTTATTTCTCATTTCAGGGAGCACACTCATGCACTTCTTATTTTCCAGTGTTTAAAATCCATCTTTTTTATACACTGTGTCCAGTTTTCTATGTGTTTAAGATGAGAAGGTAAATCCAGTTCCTGTTACTGTATCATAGCTAGAAGTTTTAGATGAAAAGAATGACATGATCTTGCATGTATTTTAACATTATGAGGCTACTGGGTTAAAAGTTGATTACAGAAAGCACAGAATGACAGAGGCAAAGAATTAGGAGGCTATTACTATAATCCAGGCCATAAATGACAATCACTTGTGGTCATGCTAGACATGAAATAAAATGGTAGAATTCTGGACTTGAAGAAAAAGTAAACAGGATTTCTTGATTGTTTGGATGTTGAGTATAAAAGGAAAAGGAAATGAAGGATGGCTCAAATAATTTTGGCTTAAGTAACTAGAAGAATGGGGAGGTCACTGAAAAGAACAGTTCAGTAGAGTGTTGAGAAGAAATTCTGACAGGGGTGGATCAAAGATAAAATGAGAAGGGAGGAACTGGACATGAGTTCCAGGAGAGACAGCTCTCTCAAGGAGTTTAGTCAATCACATTCCATCTCTCAAGGGACTCACAATCTAGTTGGGGAAGAAGGGAGATGTGTAAAGAGATAATTACATTGGTGTAAGGTGTGCAGTAATAGAGATTTCTTTAGCCACAGATCAAATGAATAAGTCTGTAATACAGTGGGATATTAAAAAAGGAAGTATAAAATACTTCATAGAGGTGGTGATGCTTGAGCTGCGTGGTGAAGGACCAGGAAAATTTCACCAGAGGGAGGAGGTGGGCAAGGGCATTGCAGAAGGAGGGAAGAACATGGGATAAGACAACAGGTAGCAAACATCTCAACACACTGAGGAAATGTTAATTCTCCATGGTTTAGCCTAAGGTGGGAATGAGGATTCATGAAGAAATGAAGCAAGAGATAAAGACAGAAACAAGTTAGTTGACAGAGACCCTTCTTTACCATATATATACTTCAGACTTCATTCTGTAAATAGTGGAAATGCCTCTAAGCTCTGAATGTGACTGGAGGAGTTGAAGAGGAAAGCCACTTAAAGGACCTGGGTAAGAACCATTGAGGCCTGAACAAAGCCAAGGAGGTGTAGCATTGTGGGTAGGACCTCACAAAGTTTTAAGCTGAGGAATCAAGAGGTCTTGGCGAGCTGATGCATGGAATGAGTTAAGAGGAACAAAAGGAAGAGTTAAAAATGACTTTTAACATTTTGGCCTGGCCATTTGAGGAAATGGTGATGCCATTAGCTAAACTTGGGAAAACAGAAATTTGTACAGTAAAATATTTTGCATGCCTTCCCTAGGACTGAGTTTTCACTCAATGATGTGATGGCTGTAAGGGTAGGCTAGAAGGGTTTTTAATCTCCTACCCTGGTGGTCTTCATCAGGTTTCCCTACTACCCACCAGTCACTTAATACTTAAAAACTGTTGGAAAATATGAGGCTGCCTATACAAGATAGCTTTAATACAGTTCCCTTAACTAGTTTTACCAGTTTGCTATTTACAAATACTCCTGGAACTGCCGTAGATTCCACATCTGGTCAGATTAATCCAAAAGTTTAGGCTTCTCTTCAGACACACAAATGATAGGGGTAACAGCATTCATTGTTGTACTGCACATAGACTGGAGTCAGTACAACGGTGAGGGAGAGAGAATTCTTATCTTCCCAGAACAGGTCTCCCTCCTGCTCTAGGACCTAGCCAGAGTGCCCATCTTTATGTTCCTCCAGCTAGTCAAACTGTACTGTAGGGCTTTTACACGTGCTGTTTTGTCTCTTGGAATAGTGACCTAACCCACCCGATACCTTATTGTATCATAGCTAGATTCTTCCTATCTTTTGAGTCTCCTTCCTTAACCACTTTTTGGAGATATTGCTAGCCTCAATTAGTCTTTATCATACCACCCAATGAATTCCCTTTCCAACACCTTGTAATTTGTAATTATTTACTTTTTTGTCTACTTGCTTGTTTTACATCTGTTGCCCTTACAAGACTTTATGAGAGTGGCAATCATGTTTACTTTGTCTTCACTATACCATATATAATTTCTGCACCTAGAAAGTACTCAGTAAATACATGTTAAACGAATAAGTAACAATTAAAAAGTAGAAAATGAGGGTTATTTTTAAAAAGCATTTCATCAGTGAACCAACAGGAGAGAGTATTATTTTAGGATGGGAGGAATTTCCTGTTGTTTTTGAAATCATAGCACATAGATAGTAGCTTTCCCTAAGATTGATCCTGTGTGATTTGGGCAAACATAACTGCCAAGATTACATTAGTGTATCAGCCTGAGTCATAATGCTAATGGCGATAATACATAATCCCAAAATCTCAGTGGAGGGTTTGGGTTTTTCTCATGTTCAAGACTGAATGTTTGACCACTGTCTTCTGTGTGGTAATTCAGGGATTCCAGTGTTTTTGGTTTTGTGTGTGTGTGTGACTCTACTATTCTCTCAATGACACTTTGGGATCCTTCACTGGATCCTCTCTATCCAGCCAACAGTCAAAGGGAGAAGTCTTGCCTGGATATGTAAGAGGTTTCAAAGACCAAGTCTGGAAGTGGTATGCATCACTTCTGCACACACTCTGTTGGTCAGAATGAAGCACATGGCCCCCGTGTAACTGCAGAGGAGGCTGAGGAATGTAGTCTTCCTTTGTGCCCAGCAAAAAGAAACTAGATCTGAGAGCATGAAGCCAGCCTCTGCTACAATAGGGGACTTCATTTGGTTACTGTGAGGATTATAGAGTTCATGGATGCAAAAGTCTCAGAATAGCACCCAGCACATCAGGGACATCCATGATTCCAGGTAAGTTGCAAGAGGAGTTTCTCTGAGTTTGCACTAATCACTGCTTGCTAAACAAGGGTGATATTCTAAAGTTTCTGTCAAACCCAACAGCTGGCTGGAGAGTTTTGTGAGCCCCAGTGCCCAGGGAGGCCAGCCAAAGATGCAGGTGCCACCGCCAAGTCTGTGCAGCACATCCTCATGCTTTGTTTAATTTGGTTCCCTGGGTGGGATGAGTTTTATGAGCAGGTGTTCCGGTTAATTAGGTGATTAATACTCCTCAAATTGGAGAGCCATTTCCCCAGTGACAGTCCTTGCTTTGCTCAAATATGAGACAAATCTTTATTGTATAGTTTGGAGAGGCACGTGATCACACTCACCTGCCTGCCAGGCCTCTCAGGTCAGCACTCTGGCTGACCCCACATCTGGCTGAGTCACCATTTCAATGTACCAGTTTAGGGGAACAAAATTTCCCCAGATCATCTGATTTCCTCTCAGATCAGGGCAAAGTTGATCTGGGGGCACATCATTGGTTCCCTGCTGGGGATTCCAATCTGTATCATCTGTCAAGGTCAGAGTCATTGCCTCTGCACAGAGCCCTCCAACTTCTGCAGCAAGGTGACTAAGCTACCTCCAGAGGCAAATCAGGCATCAGAGCTCGTTTTCTAAAATTTGCTCTCTGATGATAGAAATCTTGCCCCAGACTCTCATATACCACATTCCCAATGCCCTCTCCCCAACCCCATACACCGTTCTATTCCTGCCTCCTTGTCTTTGCTTCCCTCAGGGCAAAGACCCCTTTCCTTCCCATGGATTTCATCAAATCTATGCATCTTTCAAAAGCCAAATGGTATTCTTCAGCCCTTCCAATTCAGCTTGAAATGATTTCTCCCTTTTTAGAATTTTCACAGCAATTACTGTATGACCCACGTCAATTAGCATTTAATTATATGCCGTATATTTTCTCTTCTTTCATATATCTTGATTTTGTCTTCCTAACTGGATTGTTGGCAGAGTGGGCTGTGTTTACACCTGGACATATATGAAGTTCCCAATAAGTGGTTGTTTGATTGCTAAATTAAGTTAAATGCCACTTTGTACTTCTGGAAAATGGTTCAGATTCATTCCGCTATACCAGCTTGAGCCACACAGTTGAAAATACGACCACTCACTCCTGTTCCTCACATGTTGCAGCTTTATAATCACAGAGGGACCAGATCTCTTTCTCCAGTTCTAGTTAGAAAAATCCTAGGGAAAACTCTGATTTGCTCATTTCAGCCATGTGGTGAACTGCTTAAAAATCAGTCTTCAGGGAAATAAGATTATATATTAAGAACAAGAAAATTCTGAACCTCAATCACACAGTTGGAGTAAACGAACAAGTAATAGTTGTCCACTACAGATGTATCTGGATTTTGGAAGGTTCTCTTTCTCTATCTTCTCCAAGACAGGTTATTTTAAAATTAGGTATTCATTCATCAAACCTTTATCTAGTAGGAGTGGATTCTGCTCCTTGGGGAGGCTCAATCGATTAACTGTCAATAAACCTTTATTATTCATTCTTAGAGGACAGAGAAAGAAGCCTTTCATTGAAAAAAAAAAAGGTCTGATTGATGGTACCTTTCCCTTAACCCTATTCTCTAGAAATGACCTAAAATTCACATCCTTTGGTTGTTCTCTTTCCCAGGAGGATTTAATAGGGATTATAGTCTTAATTTCAAATTGGAGTTTTCATCATCTCTCTCCCTCTCTTCCTGTTCACCTACTCTTTAGAGACCTGCTTTGGTGGCTCAAGGAGGTAGTGTTCTTTTCAGGGTCCCTGAAATGAATGACACGACTCAAAGGAGTAACTGAAGAAAGTTTAATAAATGGACTGTTTAGAAAGGTGAAGCAAGGGTTAAGGAAACAACAAGGGGTGGGGACTGCACAAGATTTAGCATCAACAGGATGCTGTTCTTACTCTTACCCTCCAAAGAGGCAAGGGATGGGACTGGGAGTTGGAGGACAGGCCTGGAGGACATGAATTATGACCTTCAGTGGAGGAAAGCAGCCACTGCCAAACTGGAACCCTTGTGGAAGGAGCCTTGGCCTCTCTCCCTCCAGCTGCCTGACATTCTGCTGGTTCCCCACATGCCAGACCCAAGGGAGTGCAGGGGATACAGTCCATGAAGGTCAGCCTCCTCGCGAATAGAGCCGGGTGACAGTGGGCAGAGAATGATCTGGACAGTCCATTAGAGAATGATCAGCATAAATGTTAAGTTTCAATGGAGTGGGAGCAAACATATCAGAACGAGGAAGAATGTGTATTGTTAGCAAAAAACCCTCCCAGATATTCTGGAAGAATGTAACTTCTGGAAGAATGTAACTTCTTCCCCCGAAGATCAAGCAACGTTGATTAAAATAAGTAAAACTGAAACGAGAATGTAAAATACGCTAGCTGATTGGGAAGATCATTAATTCCTGTACTCATTCATTCATTCATCATCAAAGATTTATTTGTACCTCTAGGCATCAGGCATGCAAAAATGGATTAAACGTCTCTGAATGTTTGAAGATTTTTATAAGAAAATGTTGGAACAAATGGATTATATAGGGTGACTGCCCTCGAGAATCTAATAGTCTGGCCCAGCAAGGTTTCCTAGAGAAAGTGACAGCTAAACTGATTCTGGGGGAGCCAGATAGGAAAGAGCAGGGGAGGATGTTCCAGGTGGGATATTGAGTAGGTGGGGGAGAGAGGTGGGAGCTGTGGCGGTAAAGACAGAGATCTATTTCAAAGCTCAAGATTGCACTATCAGATCTGCATTAAAAAAAAAAAAAAAGAAAGAAAGAAAAAGGAAAGAAAGAAAGATCCTTGATCTTCAGAGCAAAAAGACAGATTGGTGGAGCAAAACAAACCAAATTAGAGAGAACTGATGTGGGGGCCAGTGTGAACAATGGCCACATATGAAAATAGGATCTGAACAATGGCAGAAGGACCAAAAGTGAAGAGGGGACGGATGCGGAAGATAATCATGGGGACGAATTAATAGGGACTCAGGAACTGAATGGCTGTGGTGTGAGGCGGAGGGAAGATGCTCTGGTGCTGTTCCACCTCCCTCTCCTTTTTCAGCTAACAGCTCCCAGTTTTCCTTTGCAAGGGCTGCTCCTACCTGCCCAGCTGAGTGTAGTTTCCGTAGTAAAATCGTCACCCACGAGTCCTTGTCGCCTCTGGACAAGAGGGTGGTCACGTGATGTCAGCAGGCCAGTGAGTCTTTTCCTCCGGAGAATTAGGAATTCTGGGGCTTGGCACCTGGATCCTACCGTGGTTCTTGTCTTTTTTAATGCGTCGGTCTGCAGTTTTTTCCCTAACTTTTTATGCTACCCAAAGGCCTTCTTAAAAGAGTCATTTTAAAAAACTTCAGTCAGTCAGTTGTCTTCTATGGCTGCAACTGGAAAATCCCAAGTGATTACAGTGGCCTTGTGAATGGCGGCACCTTATACACTGGGAGTCAGAAAACGGGTGGAGGAGAAAGTTTGAGGTGGCTTTTCCTGGGGGAATTGGTGGGTAGTTTGCTTTTGAGAAGCCTATGGAAAAGTAAAGGGAAAAATTTTGTTTTTGATTTGGAAAAAAAAAAAATCGAAAAATCCCAGGAGACTTGTGTGGAACTCTGAAAATCATACCAGAGTGCAAAAGCTGTCTCTGGAACCTAGACATAAAAAGTCCTACCCACTAGCCTGACCTTCTAAGGACTTACTCAGGCTTCTCTAGGGAGAGTAATTCTTCCATGGGGAGGCTGACACATTCTGCAGATGCCTTGGAAATCGGTGGCGGGTGGGGAGGAGTGGATGTGGCCCCATTCTAGGCGTGGGGAGCTCTGGTTACCAGCTCTGGCTCTCTTGTTGATTAGCTGGGTGACCTGGTACCAGTGCCCTCCCCTCTCTGAGACTTAGATTATTAAATACAAGGGTTGAATTTTATTGGGAGTTCTCCAAAAATTCCAAAAGTATTTTAAGTTTACATGTTAAAAAGGTCAGTGATACTGGGATGCTGGGTTAAACAAACTTTAAACCAGTTTCCTTATTGCAGGACTCTTAAACACACTTATCTGTGATGCAGTCACCAGGAGAGGTGGAAGTGAGCAGCCTTTCTTACTCTGTCTTTGCTCAAGGAAACTTTACCCCACCCCAGGAAGAAACATGTGGAACTAGTAGTCAATAGAACACACTTGCAGAAATGCTGGGTTAGGTGATGTCTGCGGCTGTTCCAGCCCAAACACTCAATGACTTTTTGCAGCCAGTGTCCTCTGCACCTACGGTTTCTTCCACTTGCCCCTTCCTTGGGTTGGTTGATTCTGAGCTCTGTTCTAAGGTGGCTCTCCCAGGGAAAAGGCACTTGAATGCCTATGAGTCACTTAAAGACCTAGTCAAGCTCATGACCCCCCACCCCCACCCAGAAGCTTAAATGGAGAGCACCCCATGCCACCCCAACACACAAACACAGAGACACACCCTCTGTGCCCAGAGCACAGATGCAGGCCTAGCCTGAAGGGATTGCAAAACATGCTTTAGTGTGCATTTGGGAAAACAAAGAAAGCTCTACTCTTTTCTGCTCCAGACAGTCTGAGACGCTTGTGTACCCTTGGGCCTTTGCCCAGTTTTCTCATCTGCCTCAGTCCTGGTACTAAATTGGTTCAAGGTTTGGAAGAAAGCTTCAGAGGAAAGGATGTTTAGAGTTCTTAGTTGCTGAAGTCACCCTAAGGACCAGAGCATAAATGCTCTATGGCCACCAGAGGGCGATGACACCAGCATCCGTACGGAAAGCTGCTCTCAAGAATAACAGCAATAAATTGCACCTAATGTGTTTATGAATGATGGAGGGGCTGAAGTGTGTGTGTGTGTACATGTATGTACAGTTGGGTGCACTGGAGCTAAGACTTTGAAAATCTTCTGAGTACAATAAAATAAAATCTGCATCTCTACTACGTATTCATAGGAAGCAGTTGAAAGTTTCCTTGAAGGAAAATGAAGTAGAAGGAATCAGAATAGCATTTATGTGAAAGAAAAAGGAAGAGCTCTGGGGAGCGTGGTTGTTGTTGACATGAGGTGTGTTTGCGTATGTGTGTGAGCACGCATGTGCGCATGTGTTGTACATGATTGAGTGTGAGCGTGTATGAGCGTGAGTGTGTAAGCATGTCTGTGCACAAGTGCGCGTGTGATGGTGTGTGTGCGCAGGCTTGGGTGTATTTGTAGGTGTGAGTGTGTGTGTATGCATGTGTGTATATGCAGGGCTCATTCAGACTTTTCTAGTGTGAGCAGACCTCAAGGAAGTCTGGGCGATACTTCCTCCAGTTCCTGCCCTCTCCCTCCAAACAAACAAACAAAATCATTCCTGCAAGTATTTATGGAGCCTGTAACACGTGCCCCTCCCCACGGCATCTGGAAAAGCTCAGACCTGGCCAATTTAGAGCGGGCACTGCAAGAGGAAGGCACTTGGGGGCAGAACGGATGCCTTGCATGGGAATGACTGTTTTGGGAAAAAAAGAAGAATCGCTTTCTCCAAACAACCCAGTGAGGTGGGCCCAGACAGGGCTGCGGCCTCCTGGCTTTGAGGAAAGCAAGGCTCAGAGGTGACATGATTGACCCAGAGTCACCTGGTCAGGAAGCAGGAGCTCAAGGACCAGGAACATGGCATTGTCAGTCCAGGGATCCAAGGTACTGCCATCATTACCTGTAGCAGCATAGCAGGCATTGGGGCTGAGCAAAGAGGGACGGGCCTCCTGGTAGAGTGTGCCAGCAGCAACCTGAACAACTCAAATGACCATTTTCTGTGACATGTATGGCTGTGGAGTGCATTAGTGTCAATACAGTAGGTCCTTCAAGAAGAAGTTGTGGATCTTTGCCAAGATAACGTAGAATCGTTGAGGATCTTTGTAGATGAGATTGGGCTGCAGCTTCAATAGGCTGGGAAGTAAAACACGGGTGAATGAGAGTGCCGCGGTTTGCGGTTCCCAGTAGCTGTGTGACTTCAGCCAAGTAACCTCTCTGAGCTTTGGGTTTTTATTTATAAAATGGGGGTACACAGATGCCCCCTTGCGGGACAGTGTTGGGACCGAAGGAAGCAATATGAGTGCCTAGCTCAGTGCCAGAATAAAGAAAAAGTGCCACCAGTCAAACCTTGGCTCCTAAGAGTGAATGAGTCTCAATTCTGAGGCCCTGCTGGCCGAGCCCCTCTCCTTCCCAGTTCTTTCCCTCTCCCTCGCCGTCCCTTCCCTCTCCCCCTTTGGCTGCCTCCTCCCTTCGAGCTCTCGGTCGTTCCAGCAAAGTTCCCAACTTAGTCGACATGACGCGCGGCGCAGCCAATGGGAGGCGGAGCTGGCGTTTTTGGGGGGGCGGGAGGGGTGGGCCCCGCGTCTCCGGTGTCTGCCCTGCTCAGTGAATGGAGAGAGCGAGCGCCGGCCAGCTCACCCGGCCGCCCTGTGCCCCAGCCGCCGCCGCCGCCGCCGCGCTCCCGAGCCCAGCCCCGAGCCGGACCTCCCCGGGCGCCGTGTCCCACTGCGCTCGCCTCAGGTCCCCGACCCGGCCCGCGCCCCGGGCCGCTGGCCAGTGGGGCCAGGGGGCGCTCGGCACCTGGGCACTCCGAGCGATGCGCAGCGGGGCAGCGCCGGCCCCGCGGATGGAGCTGCTGCTGCCGCTGCCGCCGCCGCCACCGCCCGGCGCGCCCCGCTCCGCCCGCGCCCCGTGCGCCTGAGCGCCGAGCTCGCTCCTCCTCCGCGCCAACTCCGCCGCACGCTCCCCAGGCCGCCCGTGCTCCCCGCGCGCCTCCGCGGGCTCCACGCGTCTTGCCCAGCCGAGGCAGCCTCCTTCGGGCGCGGGCCGCTGCACACCATGGCCCCGGGGCGGACGGGGGCCGGCGCCGCGGTGCGCGCCCGCCTGGTGCTGGCCTTAGCTCTGGCGAGTGTTCTGAGAGGGCCCCCAGTCGCCGCCTGCCCCACCAAGTGTACCTGCTCCGCCGCCAGCGTGGACTGCCATGGGCTGGGCCTCCGGGCGGTTCCCCGGGGCATCCCCCGCAACGCCGAGCGCCTGTGAGTACCCCTGCCCCGCCCCGCCTCACCCAGGCCACCCACCTGGGTCCCACAGAGGGGCCCCCAGGCACCACATCCTTCCTTTCCCCTTGGCCGCGCTGGGTAGTCTCTGCCTTCACCCTTTCCTGGATTGGACCCTTCACTGAGTTGGAAGTCTGTGGCTTTGGGCAGGTCTGGGGAGAGAGGTCTTGAGGCCCCCTGTGATGGGCAAAAAGCAGCGTCTCTCCAAAGGTGAGGGTTCCAGACTCAGGGCCAACTGACAGCTTCCAAGGAAAGTGCTGGCAGGAGGCGAGAGGAAGAGAGAACACTGCAGCCAGGGAGGTCTTAGGGTGAGGGTAAGGGGTCTGCACTCATTAAAGAGGAGGCGAATGAGAAAGGTGAAGGGTGATGCTGCGTCAGGGCAGAGTCCGAGAGAGGACCCAAGACACTGTAACTGGCTCGGAGGTCAGAATGGGCCAGCTGCTCTCTGGCTGCCCTTGCGAGGAAAGTTAAGAGTGTGTTTGAAGGTCTAACTTCTGAGGAACCGAACAAATTCAGAGTGGGTGCTTGCAAAACCCGCCCTGCCTGAAGCGCAGCCTCGGAGGTGCCAAGTTGCAGCCCCGGCGAATTTTTTATGGCTCAGTTATAAATGCCTCCCCAAACGGGCTGGAGAATGGAAATGCTGACAGCCCTTTAAATGAGACCGAGCGCTATAATCTTACAAACCGCACTCAGCCTCGGATCCTGGGCTTGGCAGCAAGAGGAGAGACGCTTGGAGAGTGGGGTGGATTGACCCTCGTTTTAACCCCAATTGTGCAACCAAATATTTACTTTTCATATGTCAACGTTTTGGAAACATTTATCATTTTGATCCTCGGACCAGTTTCAAAACTTGGACTCCGGGGTGGGCTCTTCCTAGCCTGCCGTTGGGGAGTGGGGAAGGAAGGAGAAATGGTGGAGGGGGTTGGAACGGGACTGGGAACACAGCCCAGAAGAGGGAGAGGGTTTGCTCTAGCTGGTAGATTTCTCTATGCCTTGCTCTTCCTCTGCCTCCTTCCCCATATGTCTTAGGGTAGGTACGTGGGTCTTCCAGACTCTGCCTTCTTGACTTCAGGCTGGAAGAGAGTAGCAAGAGACTAAGATGAATTGTCCTAGAGTGTGTTATTTCTGTTAATCACCTCCTGTCACTCCACTGCTCTTCCACTTACTCTGTATGTGTCCACGAGCGGAGACTCAATAGAACTGCCTTCCTTTTTCCTGGAGCTTTCCTTGAGCTCAAAACATTTTTTTTCCCCCAAGTGCAGTGATTATTCTGTGGGGTTGAACCATGCAATTGTAGAGTGTTAGGGCTGAACCTTCATTAACACATTGCAAAAAACAAGGCTCAGCAATGTGAAGTGACCTGCCTAAGGTCACACAGCAAGTTGATGGCAATAAAAGGGCCAGAATTTAAGGTTTCCGCAACTTAATTCAGACGTTATATTCTACCATACCAGTGCAAAACTTGTTTTAGTGGTATTTTTGGAAACCTTTAACTTATAAACTAAATTCCCCTCCCTCCTCACCCCAGGGCCAGCCACAGGAGTTAGTGAAATAATAACTGTAGCTAATGTTTAATGAATGCTCTCTGTGCCTCAGTTTGTTTACATGGGTTATCTTATTGAATCTCTACAACAGTCTTATTAGTTACACAGGTAGTGCTTATTATTCTACTTTACAGTTAAGCCTTTTTGTCATTTGCTCAAGGTCATGTAGTAGCTAGTTAAGTGTTTGAATTTGAGGATGTCTGGCTCCTAAATCTGCACCCCCCCCACCTCTGCTGGACATCCTTGGAACAAGGGTCAGCTTGGGCCAGGATCTATAAATAGACAGTCCTGGGAGGGTTCTCCGTGGGCTTGGGTCTTAGAATAGGCAGCAGCTGCTACTGCTTCAGGTATAGCCTGCACACATGCAGCTCTCCTGTTGGGGTCTTGAGTCTACTTCTCTTCCATATTCAAAATCATGTTGCATATTTGAGACCAAGGAGAGTGAGCCCCTCCCCTAGCATGTAGGAAGTCTTCAAAAGCATCAGGCACAGCACTGCAGCCAGCATGCCACCCAGCTACCTCCCCCAGGAGACTCCTGCAGCTAGGGCTGCCCATCTGCTCTACAATTGGAGAAACTGGGTAGAGACTGGAGTCCTGCGCATTCGCATGGGCCCCCTGCTGCAGTCATGGCCACTGGCAGAGTAGGAGGTACTTTGGGATATTTGAGTCTCATCTGCCTTGGTTCTGGTCACTGGTGTCCCTTTGGCTGGGATGCATAGGGGTGATGCGGCTGCCAAGACTGGCTTGTCATTCTAGTCTCTTTCCTCCCCAGGAGAGAGGCAGACTTTATAAGCAGGGTGGGCCAGGGTTACTGCGGGTGTTAGGTACAGCTCCCACCCCCATAGTTCTTCATTACCCCACACTCTCTCTCAGTCAACTCACATGTAACATTTCAATTCTGCAAACTCTTAAGGAGGGTTGGGGGGAGGTGGTTTGGCATTTCTGAGCTATGCTAAGGGTTTCTTTAGGGAGGCATTTTTCATTCATTCCTCCCTTCATTCATTCAACAAACATGACTTGAGCGTCTACTGCATTCCAGTAACTGTATATAAAATCATGGCATGTATAGAAGAAAACCAGCAATTCAACTTAAAGAAAGAATGTAAGCAAAGGACAGAAGAAGGAACTTTCCTTTAGTGAGCCCTTTAAACTTCTCCGGGCTTGTTTTTGCTTGTGGCTAAGTTTTGCCAGCATTGCCATCAGTTGCTCGGGACCTTCCTAAAATGCATTTCTGATCTCAAATGTTTACACTGTGTTTTGTAACCGAGAGGAAGCATGTTCTCCCTTCTCCTCCATTCCTGCTATTCTACCTCCCAAAGAGGCATTTATGAAGGGATGGGGCGGGCGAGGGAGGGTTGTTGTTGACTTCTGAGCCCTTATCCACCCATGGTATGCTGCTGAGGGAGACATGCGTGAGGATAATGTGGTCACCATTTGGACTTTGCTTCAGGCCTGGAATGGGACCTGTTAAATTGTTCATCATTAAGCTGGTATCAGAGTTATGTCTGTGTTCTAGCATATTCTCCATAATGTCAGAACATCACACAGAGAAACTCTATCGTTTATAAACTACTGACAAAATTTTTTTCCCCCTCAATGGGGAGGTGACACCCACAAGAAAGCTAAATAAACACAGAGGAGAATTCAGTGTAATTTATTATCCACGGAGCAAAGATAGCCGACAAGGAGAGGGGAAGTGAATGGTGGTGCCTGAAACAAAACATTTACCACGGAGCACAGAGTAAACAGATGTTGCGTTTACCCTTCTGAGTACAAAAGGAGCCCGCAGATGTAATTCTTCTCCAACCACAATCTCAGCCTGGAAAAGGAGGAGACAGATGAAAATGAACTCTCACGCGGGGCCCCCTTTCCCCATCCTGCCTAAGGGCAGCCAGAGGCCCACTTTTCACCCGCAGCGCGGTGGCGGCCTGAACAGTGGAGCGGGGCAAGAGTGGACATCTTCGGTTTTTCACTTGGCTCTGGAACATACTGGAGAGTGCTGTATTTAAATAAACATTTCCTGTTTGCGAAGGAATACGGACTAAAGGCTGAAACGTGAGAATGTGGTAACTTAATTTTCTCCATCACTCCAGATGACGGCAAGCTTTGCCGGTGGTGGTTGGGTCCAATAAAAACCGGCACCATGTCATAGGCTTTCCCTTACTTGACCACAGAGGTCCTGAGGTCAAGTGGGAGACTTTCCAAGATGCTCAACAACCAAGCCCTGCATCCTGGTACTCTAAGCCCTAGGGGCAAGCTGGTGGATCGTGTGGCCTCTCTAGGCCAACCATGGGGATGTGGCCTTTCAGGGAGGCACAGTGCTCTCCTGCTGAAGCTGGGCTGGACATGAGCAGCTGAATGTATCCCCCTCCAGTGTGCTGTGCAGCTCTAAGCAGATTGATCTACCTCTCTGGGCCTTGTTTTACTGAAAGTAGAACTTTAGTCTATGGTTTTTTGTGTATAGTCTATAATTCAGTGGTGAACTGTCAGGGACCTCTTCCCCAGAACATAGAACAGTGCTTGGCACATAGTAGGTTTTCAACAAGCATGTGTTGAAGAAATTAATGATGAATTTCAGAAATACAAGTCTTTCTTTAGTTCTTACAAGTGAAAGCTTGAAAGCTGGGCAGTTAGAGATTTGCATTTTTATGTATGGCTAAGGGCTACTTACTAGTAACCTATTACATGAGTTATTAAGGGTTTCTAAAATTTGGCTTTCATGAACTAAAATTATTGCTTTACTAGAGTTACCATGGACTCATAATGAGCGATCCAGTCTGGAGTCTGGTTGCCAGGTGTTGCTTAGCAACCCTGCAAAACTCCTACTGTGCACGTGCCCATGAAAAGAGCTAACAATCCTGCACACTTCAAACCACAGGACTTTCCAGTCAGGAACTCATCAGTATTATCCTGCACTCTCTGTTGTTTCTGATTGCTGCTCTGCTTGTATTAATGGATGTATTTGTGGATTCATTTTGAAGTTTTGTTTTTGCCTGTGATCTGGGGCCTTGTTTATTTCTGCACTTTTGCCATTTTGATAGTTATTTTGTTTCTCTCCTTTTCTGTTTGTTGTCATGGAGTTCTATCTCCCCTGGAAAGTGAGAACAGTGGGATCTTTTGCACTCAAGGGGACCAGGCAGAAAGGTTTCAGAGCCCCAAGTTCAGACCTGGGCTCTGGAGACAGACATCTCTGGTTTGAAATCTGGCTCTGTCTTTGCTGATGCACCTGCGGTGGGTTACTCTTCTCCTCTGGGCTGCAGTCTATTTAAGTCCCTTTGTACCACATTTCCACGCCCATAATACAGGGATGATAATCGGACCGGCCCCGTGGGAATGCTGTGAATGTGGTGGCTCCAGGCAGTTCACGTGATGCACTCAGCACAGTGCCCAGCACGTTGCTTTTCCGACGACCATTCCTTACTGGTAAAGTGCTCACAGTAAATGTTCCTCTTGGGGACAATTAAATGAAATAATGTACAGGAAGTGCTTAACACAGTACCTGGCACATAGGCCTCCACAAACGATTAATGATAGTGACCACGGCTGTTGTTTCCATTTCTTCATCTGGGCTCCATCCAGCTGGAGGTTTTTGAGATGCCCACTGGGAAGTGCCTGTTGAGGCAAGTTCCTCGCCTGTGCGGAGGCTGTGCCCAGCACCCTTGTGCCCGGTTCCCTGCCTCTCCTCTCTAGCTAAGCCCAGGTTGGCCTCTGTTCCATAAAAAGGGGATTACGGTAGAAGCGGTTTATATCTTTTCCATGGGCGTGCTGCTTTGTGGTATATTTAAATAAGGGATGCATTTTATTTATTTATTTTGGGGGGTTGGATTTTCATGGGGAATTTTTGGCCCTGACTTTTTTTTTCAATGCTCATGCCTTCTGTCTTTCTCTAAAAACCTCCTTTTACCGACTTCCCATGTCTGCCTCTGTTAACTGCTTTTACTTAAAACAGCTGTATTTACTAGCATGCTCCACCCTCATTATGTAAGGTGGTCTTAACCCTTTTTAGAACTGCTAGAAAAAGAAAAAACAAAAACAAAAACAAAAACCAACATACGGCTTTTCTGGACAGCTTTTCTGGACCACCACTAATTCTGGATAGGGTAGATCAGAGGGTACCCCGCTGTCGTGCGTGATGTTGAATTTTCAAGGCTCTCCATTGTTCTTCTCCAGACTTAAATATAAACCCATCTTACCCAAGTGGGATGAACTCATTAGGAATCCTTATTCTGGAGACCTGGGTTGTGTTTTGTTACTACTGCTAGTGCTGGCCTGCCAAAGGCTATGCTTTCCTCCCCACTCTCTGTGGTCTTCGTGGTTCTGTTTCTAGCACCATATTTCATACAGCCATTCCCTGGGAAATGTTGTCAAGAGTGTGGGATCCAAAGTCCTTAATACTGAGTGGACTGGGAAGTGGGAGAGAAGTAACTTTGTGAGTAGAGGTGTGGACTTCAGAGCCAGAGTGGGCTCCAATCCTGGTTTACCGCTTAACTAGCTGGGTGACCTCAGTTTCCTCATTTGTAAAACGGAAATAATAATAATACCCCTTCATAGGATGCTGTGAATATTGAATTAACTCACATAGTGACTGCCCGAACCAAAGTGCATCCTCCATGAATATTCCTATCATTATGATTACTATAATTCTTAATAATTGTAGTCTTCCTTCCAGAGCAAGCTTGCGATAAAGCCTGATTTGGAAAAATACAGATTGTCAAGGTTGAAAAGGGTCCTCTCGTCCCAAGCTCCAACCATATGCAGGTTGATCTTCCAGCAACATAATTTTGGGGAAAGATAATTTTCCTTTGCTTGATTATATTTAGCAGTGAGGCACTCAGTTTTTCCTAAAGCAGTTTATTCCAATTTTAAAAGCAGTTCTAAGAAGAAATTCCTCTTTGTTTAGGAGTTGAACTGATCTCCCATTACTTGTTATTACACAGAGCAAGCAGAATCCTTTTTTCCAAATGATAGGATTTCAAACATCTTACTGCTGTTGCGTTTCTCACCACCCACTTACCCAAGTCTTCTCTCTTCTTCCATAAACTTTTCTTCCATAAACTCAACTATTCTGTGCATGTTAGACTTTGAGACAGGTCCTCTCCCTGTCCCTGGTTATCTTGCTCTAAATAGGTTCTGATCCTTTTTGCCTGTGTTGGTTCGAACGAGATCTTCTGCTCCTCGCTGGCTGGACTCCTGTCACTGCTGAACTCTCACTTCGGACAGCCACTGCCCCTGGGGCTTCTCACTTCGGCCAGGCTGGTCACCGCATCCCCAGCGTCTCCCCAGCCTTCCCTGCTGCTGACCCTACTTCCCCTCGTCCCAGATTTGTGCACTTGACTTTTGGCATCCAAGTGCAATGCTTTGCGTTTATCCTAATTAAATTTTGGCAAATGGTTTCATTTCATCAGCTTTTCAGGAACATTTCTATTTTGAATTTCCCTTTTCGCATGTTAACCGCTCCTCTCCTCATTTCCTCTGCATTTCTAGCGAGCTTGCCCCACAGACCTTTATCCAGGTCGTCAGTATAATCAGCAGCATCCTCTCTGCTTTTTTTCGAAGCCTTTCTATGATCTGGGTGTGGATTACATAAATATACTGTCCTGGTCTTTCTGGCCGGGGTTGATAAAAATGTTAAGGTCTTATTGGCCTGTAGCATCTTCTCTCCCTGGAGTTCTGTTCATATTTTCTCTGGAATGGTTTCCTATTAATGTTTAATTCCTCTGTTTGTTGAATTTTGTCTAAACTTTCGGTTTCTTGTAGCACTTCCCATCATGATTGCTGCTTCGCCCTTGTGCTGTCAGGCTGGTGCCAGAAGTCCTGTCGGCGTGGGACGTGGGGAGCGTGTGTGTGTCGGTGTATATGTGTGTGTTGTTCTCTCCCGTAAAATATTTTAGACTGAGAAACTGGGCCCTTCTTCCAGCAGCCTAGCTCGGATGAGAAGCCTCAGTTTCTCAACGTGATGTCTTTTACCATCTGGGGTGCCCGTTGGCATGGGGCCCACTTGCTTGAGTAGTGCTTGGAATAAATGTGATAGAGGATGAAGCGTGGAGGACTGAGGCCTGCAGACGCTCCCCGAGTCTCTGTCACCAGTGATAATAATAATAGCAACAGCAATCACTGAGGCTACAGCAGCTGCTATTTAGGGAGCCCCTCTGTGCCCGGCGCTGCTCTCACATGACATGCATGGACTCAGTCTTTGAACAATCATGCAAGTCAGGCACTCACTCTGTCCCCATTTTACAGATGAGTAAATGAAGTCAGAGGGGGTCAAGTAACTTCCACAAGTGGAAGGAGTGGAGTCAGGGTTCATCCAGACAGGCTGGTCTCTGTCTTCCCCATCTTCTAAACCCAATTCTCAAAGAACAAGCAGAAGGAAAACAAAAACAAAAACAAAAACAAACAACAAGTCCCAGCTGAATTAGCGAGAATCTGTTTGATGCAAGGTATCCTGAGAGGAATGCCAATGCCATGTTCTGGACACCTGGCCAAGGAGCCACCGCGTCCAGCACGTCCAGTTTGGGGAAGTAAGTGACTTTTGAATTGGAGCTTGAAGGATGACTAGGGTTCCCATAGGTGGAAATGGGAACATGGCTCAGATTCGCAGAAGTTCATGGTTACGTGGAACCTAAGGGCCTGAGCCCAGTTTAAAATGATAGGAGCTGCACTTCAGGAAGTTTTATCTAACATAAAACTTTATGGCATTTAGGGCATTTAGGGTTAAATGCAGTCTTATGAAAAATATCACCATAGTTTTGTGGCTACTTATTATTATTGTTTCTTTTTTGGATTTGAGGGGAGACACCCTCTGAGAACAGAGCTGCTGAGCCTTCTTGACCAGCCTTTCCCCCACAAGTATCTGCCTAGCTTTTCTCAGGGATTGCCCTCCTTTCCAGTTCGTTGTGCCACCGGCCTTCTCTCAGCCGTGATCTCTGGGCTCCCGCCACCCTGAGGTCAGGTCTTGCTAGAACAGGACGTATGTAAGACGCATTCCGGCTGCAGTGAGGGTGACTTCACTTTTCACGGCCTCCTCACTGCTTGTGTGGGCTCACACTCTTCTTCTCTTGTCCGAAATGCCAGTCTTGAGTTCCTGACCCCTGATTCATTCCGCAGTTTGGCAGCAGTGTGGATTGTGGTTCCTGAAAGCCTGCCAGCCCGTTTAACCACCCACCTTGACTCCCTCTTGAGTGTTCTGGCCTCCCTAGTTCCTGTCTGCTACCCAGCGTACCCACTGCTTGCTCCCCCTGCTCGCAGGAATCAGTGTGTATCCTGACCCAGGCTGGTCTGCATGGTGGGAAGTCCATGGTCCTCTTCTGATCCGAGGTTTGTGGGCTTGGCCATGGCTTTGTGCATCTGATGTAGCTCTCCTGGAGCCTGGGCTACTCCTCACCCCTGCCTTGACCCTTCCAGCTTGGCTTGCCCTTGGCTGTTCTTCATGTAGCTCTCCGTGGTCTAGTACTCCACTGGGACTTTTAGCATCTAAGCCTCAGGGCCTGCGATTGGATTTCGGGAGAATCTTTGCAGCCTGGACTTTCACTGGAGACCGGAGACTCCCAGTCCATGGCTGTGTCCTGGAAATAACCCCAGACTTCATCTTCATGACCATCTGAAGCCTTTTATGATGCCCAGGGTTGTGCTCAGAGGGACTCCGGGGCTGGACTCCATGAGTGACGAATTGCAACATGCCCCTAAGCTCCCTGAAACCAAGGCAGGGAAGAAAGAAGATTCTTCTGTGATTGAAAGGCTCGGTGATAATGATTTCATTAGAGAGCTGTTCTGCTCAGAAATGTGTTACAGAAGTTCCTGGACCGTCTAGCACTTTCCTGACATTCCTTTCTCTCCTCTGGGTCTCTGTCCAGCTTTGGAATGTAGGTAGAAAAGTGTTTTTTATATGGGGTTTTGAAGTGGTATTAATGGGAAACCATTAGGGAGTACAGTTTAATGTAACCTTTAATGAAGAAAAACGCCTACGTGGAATCCTGCTTTCCATCATTTCTTTAACTGCAGGACCTTGTAGGAGTATCTTTCTGAGTCCTAATTGTCTCCTCTGTAACCTTTACAATGGTAGGAATAACACTTCTCTCGTGGGGCTGATGCAGCTTTAAATGAGATCAGATGTCTGCACATGCCTCCTAAATCTAGTGCTATGTAAATGCCTCACTGAGTCCACTCACAGTGTCTGATTTTAACCGCTAAATCCTGCATCCGAATGGTGATTAGAGCTCATCTTAGATTCTTGCATTTACAGATGAGGAAACGTGGCAAACGCCAAAGCCTTGCTCAGGGTCACCTATGTTTTTGAACTTTTTCTGGGGTTTTCCTCTTCACTTCTCAAGATGCATCTTTTCCAAGTGCAGATATAGCCTCACACCAGTCATGTCAGCAACCCAACCAGGTGGAGCTGGGAGGGCTTTTTGCCTGAGTAGTTAATGAGTGGCCGTTTCCCAGAAAGTGGAACCAAGAGGCTCCCTGAAAGATGGAGTCATTTAAAGGAGCTATTTGCTGAGTGCCTGCAATGATGAATAAAGCAAGTGAAATGTCCTTATCACCAGAACAGCTCAAAATAATATGGAAATCAATCCAGGCTGTCGTTTCCCACCAAACGACTGAGCAAGACAAGGGCCACTGCTTTAGGTTCAGAGAGATTTATGGGATGGTAGGGGAAATGAAGGATGGGACACCACTGATGAAAGCAAGCCCCCACTCATCCCATTTAGTGGATACAAATATTGTAAAGAAACTCACACACCATTAAAAAAAATAGTACGAGTAGAATTTGAAAAAAAAAAACAGAACTCATGGGGAAAATATTAATCTGAGAACAATTGTATCCGAGAAAGAATTCAAGTATGCCTCCGCAGCTAGCTGGCAAACAGCACAAGTTCTGCATTTTATTAGAGTCCTCACTGCGTAGAACGCTGACCTTACTTGAGAAGCATTTCATAAACACTGACAGCACAGCAGCTTCGAGGCCGTGAGGAGACACAGGGCCTCCTTTGGGAGGCCAGCTTCCCCTCCTGGGCTGTTCCTGGACCACTGGACGTTGTTTCCCTGTGGTGCCCCTTTCCTTATTCTTCTCCTTTAGGTCTAACAAGGCAGGTAGGGGTTTTCCCAGAGGGAAGATGAGGGAGTAGGGGTGGGGGGCTTTGGACTGAAATTTGCCCTCTGCGCAGGTTTGCCTAGGAGTGGGGAAGGCTGTGAGGAAGACTCGGCTTTGAGGGAAAGAGTTGGAGAACTTTCGTTTGGCCCAGTGTCTTTTTGGAGATGTCACCTCGCGCCTGGAGATGTGTGACGTGTATGTGTGTAGAAGGGTGGTTCCTGGGCAGCATTCACCTGACCCTTGGGAATGGGAGAGCTGTGGCTGGCAGTAGCCCTGCGAAATGTGTGCCCTCCATCTCCTCCTGCTAGAAGTTGGCACTTTTCTTTCCATCTGCTGCCAGCTTACAAGTCCTGAATTTCTGCCATGGAACTTGGTTCTTTCCCTCCCCCTCTCATTTCCTCCCCTAGCCAAGAGATTTTCAGACTTTTGAAGTATCTCTAGAGATCATCTGGTCTACCCGCTCCCCACTGCTCTCAGCAGACTCAGACAGATACGTGTCTTCAAGCTGTCGTAGGAGGGGACCTCAGCTTAGTGGTGTGAACTGCCCTCGTGAGAAGTTTGTCCTGCTTTCATTTCAGCCCCGATCGCAGCATTTGGTCCTCAGTAACGATAACTCAGAACTGTAGGAAGCCTCTACCAATCTGGGAAACTAGGGAGACAGAAGACGGACCAAATCTAGTACAAAAAATAAAAAATAATGTGGACCCAGAAGGGAGAGGCACCAAAGGGTGAGTTGGGATTGCAGATCATATCCTGAGGGCTCTAAGCACCAGGGTAGCTCACGATCTAGAAAAGGAAGGTCCCAGACAGAAAAAGCTGCAAAGGAAGGAAAACTGGGAACAAAGACTGGAGCAGAAATCCAAAATGGGAAGGCCAGTTACTTCATGGGAGTTTTTAATGGCTCTAGCACCCTGCTTCTAATTACTTCATACCACAAGATGGTAACCAATCTGCTGTGTTTACTCTGTTTAGGCATACATTTTAATACTTTCTGAAACATTTCCCATAAGCTTTCTCCTGCCATGTGCCTTCCTTGTATGTTCTAGAAATTTTGCAAAGACCTAAATCTCCTCTGGGTTCTTTCCCGACTGGAGCTGCATGCTGATTTGAGCCATATTCAGCCAGGAAGCTCTCTTCCCGTCTTTAAAACAAGAAACATCTCCTTCTGAGAAGACTGCGCTACAGTTTTCTTTGTCTGTGTTGTTAACGAACAAAGAGGCCCCACTGCAAAACAGCATTTCACGAGCAGAGCGGAGCTGATAGCACCTCTTGCCAAATGTGACTGTGTGTAGTTGTGTGGGGGTGTGGGGGAGAAACAGCTTTGTCAAGAGGAGGGCCGAGGGAGGCAGCTCTGGGGAATTTTTAGCAACTGCAGCATGGTGTAGTGGAAAGAAAGTTTGCCTGGGAATTTGGAGACCTGGCTGTACCTCTGACATACTGTGTGACCTTGGACAAGTCACTTGACCTCTCTGGGCCTCAGTTTCCTTGTCTTTTAAGGGGATGAAGGGAGTAGACTGGACAATCTCCAAGGATCATTTTAGTCCTATGCATCCTCACTTCTAGGGGCTGGGATTTAGGGTTTAGACCTGAGCCAACATCCAACCAACCCAAGGGACTTTCTAGAGGCAATAGAGAGGCCAGGACAGCTGCTTCAGGGAGTGGCTGGTCCTTGATTAAGGCTCAAATAATTAGCTCAGCTCCGCAGTAAGCTTTCTGAAATTAAGAAAGAAAAAGATGTTTAGTTTCAAAAATAGCAGTCAGTGTTTCTTAAACCTGATTGGCTTTGGGCTTTGTAGACTTTATGCACAGGCAGAATTTCCCTTCCTTTATAGCGGAGCAGTTTACAGTATTGATGCTGGAATTGGTGTGACCTGGGCTTGCGTGGCATCACAAGCTACGTAATCTTGGGCACGTTCTTTGACAGTCACCTGCCTCATTGGGTTGCTGGAGGATCAAATGAGGTGATACAGTCAAGCTTAGAGGCTAGTGCCTGGCATTAAATAACCACTCAAAAAGCCATTATTCTGATTACTTATTGCTGCTTAACAAAGCACCCCAAAACTTCGTGTTATAAAGCAACCAGCACTTTATTATACTCCGTGATTCCTTGGGTCAGGATTTTGGACACGGCTCAGTAAGATGGCCTGTCTCTGCTCCCTGATGTAGGAGGCACCATCCAGAGAGTGTGGGAGTGACTGGGGGGACTTGAATGGCTGGTACTAGCATCATCTGCTGGTTATTTACTTATATGCCTGACACCCAGGTGGGGGTGACTTGAAGGCTGAGCTGTGCTGGGGCTGTTGACCAGGGGTGCCTACATGTGACCTGACTTATGTGGCTTGAGCTTCCATGAAGCATGGCAGCCTTAGGGTGATCTAGCTTCTTTCACTGGGGCTCAGAGCTCTCAGAAAATTGTGTCAGTCAGCAACCCAGAAGTTGCATGGCTTTTTATGAACTAACTTTAGAAGTAACATAGTCACCTCTTTCCTGTATTCCATTGCTCTAAACAGCGCCAGCTAGCTCAGATTAAAGGGTAGGGAAGTCCCAGAGAATGTGCGGCCATGTTTTAAAAACTACCACCATGGAATTATCATTGTTATTTTCTATACCGTGTAACTAATCTCCTAACTGAATTAAAAGCTTCTTGAGGGTGGGAGCTATATGTGTCTCTGTGGGCTTAGTACAGTGCTTGTGAAAATAAAACTAAGTCAACACATTTTTAAAAATCAAATTGACTTCGATGGGTAGGAGCAAAGTCCCTGAGCTTTAAAATCAAAGAGATTTGGATTTTTAAAACATCTGTATTCAAAATGTGCCCTTTGACAAAATACTTGTCTTTTTAGACTCAGTCTTCTCACCCCCAGAAATGGAGACAGTAAGACCTATATCGAGGATTGTTGTAAGAATTAGCAATATTATATGCAAAAGGCCCAACACAGAGTTGATGCTGATGAAGACTGTGGGGCATCGTGGTACTGTGGCGAGAACACCGATGCTCAAGCTGACAGATCTGACTTCAAATCCCATCACTTCTTTTCTTCAATGAAAGACAAGTCCTTTCATTGTTTGAAGTCTTAGGATCCTCATCTGTAAAATGGGTATAATAGTAAATACCTTTGTAAAGTGAGTAGCCACAGTTAACAATTGTAGTTCTCTTGTTTGTATATTGATTCATCCATGAATTTATGCATTGAACAATTATATATTTAATTATAATCCTGTATTTAATTACACAGTAGCCTCATTTTTCAATTCCCTGTATACTGGGGTCTGTTGATGCCTAAATCTGGGAAGATACCCTCGCAGGGCAGAGAACTTGCCCTCTGTCAAGGAGCCAGCTTGGGATACTACCCAATTTGAACACATCTGCAATTGAATTTTAATTACCCCTGTTGGCTTTTCACCCCAGAGCGCCCCCTGGCTACCTGGAGGTATAACCATTTTGCTCAGATAGCCACCTTTCTATTTTTCTTTGGGCCAATCCTCTTCCTTACTGCTGTGTAACTGCAAGCAAACATGCTAGCTCTTACTGTGTCTGTTTTTGTTGTTGCCTTTTTTTTTTTTTTTAAAGCATTGTTTTCCTGGCTCAGATTCTGCAAACTCTACCACAGGTCACCAGGTTTAATTTTTGTAGGTAGTTTCTGGGACCTGAGGCTCTGTTAGGAACCACTGACTAGGAGCTTCTTCTTTTCTTCCCTAAGATCTGCTAAAAGCTCCCCCCCCCCCTTCTTTTTGTCTAGATAATCTGATAAAATCAATTGACCTTGTTCTTAGAAAAACGCACAAACTCACAGTATTTTGCAAATGATTTTGAGGCCATTCATGGCCACTTTTCCAGATGGCAATTTTCTTCTGAACGACCCTATCTGTTTCAGTGATTTTGATTACATGGGCTTCTGGGGGTTTGCTGAGTTCTACTTGAAGTTCATGGTATGCCTGCGAGATTGTTGTACATCTTCTTGCTTATGTAAGTCTTTCCATCCTCTCCCTCGTAGTAGGCGTGCTGTGTGGTGGCTGCCTAGGATTCAGTCTCGCTTCCTAGGAGAATATTGTCTTTTGCAACTACAGGATACAGTCTGGTGGATTTGTAGTCCGGGACTTTGCCCTCGCCTACTCAAGGGAGGAGCTCATGACCCAAGTCAGGTCCATCCAGTGCTGCCTCCCTGGAATTGGAATCTTGACCAGAGGGACAAAGAGATTGGACATGATGGTTTGACATACCATCTGAGCACTTATGCAAGGACCAGACATGCCTGCTTTCCTTTTCCCAAGAATTTCTTTTAAGAGTCCCATTGAATCCAGAAGTCCCTGATAGCCTCCTAGTGAATTCTCTTTTGCTCAGGTTCACAGACTTGCAACCAAATAACTCTGAGAAAGCCACAGACAGCAAACTTCTGTGGGAGAAAGTGGCATAATGAGAAAGATTGTGCCTGGCATTTGGAGAAAGGCAGACCTGGGTTTGAATCACAGTTCACCATTCACCAGCTGGGTGCCTGTAGGCGAGTTCACTTTTCTGTTAGGATGTCAGCATCATTGTAAAATAAAGATAATGAGTCCTGAAACCCTGATTCTCAGACTTGGCTGCACGTTGGAATCACCTGGGGAGATTTAAAAATGACTGAAAACAGGGTCCCATCCCCAGTAATTCTGATTTAATGATTGGGATGGGGAGGGCGGTGCTTCCTGGATGTGATTTTGTAAAGCTCCCAGGTATTTCTGTTGTGCAGCAGTGTTTGAGAAAACTGACCTAATGAAAAATTTGAAATTATGGAGAATATTAAATAAGTTATGAAAAACACTTAGAGAGTTATGTAGGGATTGATAAAAGTCACTCTCCTTTCCTTTCCTTTCTTAAGGGAAGCAGAATTGCTCGCTTTTGCTTCTAGCACAGTTTTCTTTGTTTGGAGTAGTCATAGCGATGCATGACAACCACGGTGCAGTGTAACCCCGAGTATTTATACCATCTGAGGTGAAGGCCAATCATGAATGTGGCCAGGATTATAGAATATACAAACATGTGATTACTTTCACATCCATAGAATAACTAGGGCGAGTTCAACAAGGCTCTGTGAGAGCATTCTAAGGAATAACTGCTTTAATGGGTGGGCGAAACTGATTCATAATCTCTATGGCAACAGCAAAATAGAGTGATGTCGTCCCAAGGGACCTGGACCAGAACCCAAGACAGTTCTCTCCCAGATCTGCCCGGCAACCTGCTGAGGGACCCTGCCTCAAGCAATTTTCTCTCTCAAGTCCTCGGTTTCTCCAGACTCCATTTGCAACAGAATCTTTGAGGGAAATATGTTGACATGACGGTTGTTAAGACAATGATGAGAAGATTCTATAGGAAGCAAAGGGAAAGCAGGGCCTTGCGACTCTTAGAGGAGATAATTATCTGTGTGTCTGTATGTTGGTTCTCCCATCTGCCGTCCTCCCTCTCCGCTTCCCCACAGCCTCTCCCGTATCTTGCCATGTAGGAACCGATCCAAACCTGTCTTTATAAAGTCCTTTCTACAAAGAAGATGCAACGGGAGACTTGCATCTCCCCAGGGCTTTTCTGCCTCAGTACTATTAACGTTTTGTGCTGGGTGTTTTTTGTTGTTGTTGGGGGCTGCCCTGTTCATTTTAAGACACTTAGCAGCATCTCTGACCTCTACCCACTAGATTCCAGTAGCACTCCTTCCTAATCTAACAACCAAAAATGTCTCCAGACAACGCCAAATACCCCCTGGGAGACAGAACCACCTCTGGCTGAGTAGCACTTCCCTAGCCCAATCTCAGGGAAGTGTGTTTACATTGATAAAGCCGCATCCATGTTGTGAATGCACAGTGGTTAACCTCTGTAGTGCCTTCAGAGATTTTTATCAGTTGTCCACGAGCCTTGTGTCCATTGTCAGAGATGGGGGTTGTGAGTTACAGAGGAGTTAACAGGAATAATATTAATAACCACGGCTACCATTTATTGAGTGTTTATTATGTGTTATGTGCATAGCTAAGTGCTTTATATATTATATTGTCTCAGTTAATATTTACATCGACAGAGTTTGCAAACCAGTGACCAGTAGGCCAAAACCGCCCTCCAAAGTGTTGTGCTTGGCTCACATGGTATTGGCTCACATATTGGTGGTGGTTTTTTTTCAAGTGTTGATTTCTTGCCAACATTTTAAGATTGGGTGAGTTCATATAAAAGTCTATTTCTAGCTTTGTTTTTAAAAATTGGAAAATTTGGCAACCGGAGGTCAGCTTGGCTCTATGGCAGTGATTGACAGGCATTTAGATGAGGCATGTCTCCATTTCACCACAGTCCTCACCACTCCCTATTGTGACTCCAACCCTGAGACTGTGTGTCAGCTTCCATTTGGCATTGTGATATTTTTCTTTTGCTCAGCCCAGCTTCCCTTGTTGGTATCATCTGCCGGGCTCCTCTAAGCTGTCATATTTGTGGCTCCTTCCTTACCCTACACTGTGTGCATATATTACTGCTCCCATTTTAAAGATGGGAACACTGAGGCTAAACCAAAGGAAAGCTCTTGTCCAAATTCATACATCAAATAAGCAGCAAAGCTGGGAGGAGAATCTGAGCCTTCCCACCTCGCCAGCATAGCCCTGCCTGGCATCACGAAGTAGCCACTGGTAGAGTCTCCCTGCGTCCTAGGACTCTCCAGCTGGATATTCTGCTGGAAGATCTTAGGATTTCCTTGGAGAACTAGGTCTCAGTGTCCTTCTGCTCACCAGGAAACCCACATGTCACTGGGATGGGAAGAGTGTCTTCTGAGTGTAGCTCCCAAGCTGCGTTTTTTTCTGTGTCTATGCCACTCTTTGGTCTGTGTCCAAAAGCTGCTCACACACTCCCACATAGCTGTGGGGCCAGCTGGTGTGTGTGCTTCTGCCTGAGACGAGGCCGCTTGCCTGCGGGGAGGATGTGATTGCTTTAGGAAATTAAGTGGGAGTGATTAATTAGGAAATGTACTGAGGACTCTGGAAAGAAATAGCAGAAAATGAAAAAAAAAAAATTGGAACCCTAAATACAGAAAGCTTCTGGCCACATGGCTAAGGATACTGCGTTCAGTGGAACTGAAAGCATTTGATCCTTTTTTTTTTTTTTTTTTTTTGCTGCCATTGCTTTGATATATAAGGATGCTGGAAAGAACCATAAAATCAGCTGATCCAACCTCTCCTTTTACCAAATGGCAAATGAAAGCTCAGAGAGACCACGAGGAGAAGCTGGCAGCTTTGAAAGAACAGCAGGGCTTGGGACTCTGAAAGACCGGGGTTTGAATTACTGATGCATCCTTGCTAGGTGTGGAATCCTGGGCAGGTCTCTGCGTCTTGGGTTTCCCACTGTGAAATCAAGGTAGCCCTGACCACTGCTGAGGGTGGCAGCGAGACATTAGTGAACAAAGGCAGGCACAATGGCCGTTAGTGAGTGAGTGATACGTGCCAGGCACCGTCCTAGCACGTGGCTTGTGTTGTCTTACTTTTTACAGCAGTCCTACGGGGTTGGTGCCATTCTTAGCTCATTTTGTAAATGAAGAACAAAGGCACTGAGAGGATCCATTATTTATTCAATGTCCCGTAGCTAGTAAGTGGCTGAGCCAAGTTTCCCAAGCAGTCTAGGAATCCACGTTCCAACCACTACGCATTCTGCCTCTTGTGCACGTGATATAACGTACAGATAACTTATATAATCAATAAATCACACAGCATCCCTTGCTATTACCCGGTCACAGCCGTGGCTCCCACACACCTGCGGAGTCCTGCTATGTAGTTCTCCTTCCTTCACCCCCAGTGGCTTGACTTTCGGCTTGAGGGTCCTCATATGCAATAAAACTTTTAAGTTACGGGTGAAGTATTGAGCCCGGGAGCTATTTTTTATTCTGTGGGACTTTGATATTTTCAATATGCTTCAGTCTAATACAAAGCTTCCTGTCAGGGCAGCCTGAGTGCCGTTGCCGTCCACGCACGTAAGAATTACGGTGCTGCCAGCGTGAAATGCCCAGCTGCCTGGCTCCTTCCTTCTGTGTTTTCTCTTGGGGCCTCGTGGGACAGCCCCCTGCTATTCTTACTGAGTTTTTGGCTTGTCAGTCAACCTTCTCTTTGGAAACTCTATCCAACCCCAGTCCCATTTGTGGGTTTTAATACAATGAACGTTCTTTCTGGCCCCTTAGGGGATGGGTTCTGGGTCTTTGCTGGATTGCCGTGTGGTGATGGTGCTTGTTCTCCCCCCAGTCCCCTTGCCAACATGAGCTCGGGGGGGGGCTGGTAGCCCAAGCCGAGAAGAAGCAAGGCTGTACTCCTCGTCTCTGTGCCTCTGGATGGCGATTCGCAGTCCTTCTGGTTGGCCTGGAAGTTCATTATTAGGAATGCTAAGTGATGAGTCTGCCCTCATCCTGGGGGGAGCCCCGTCTGTGTCCCCAGAGAGCCTGGGGATCAGAGGTAGTTCTGGAAGGGGGTAGGGTTGTTCGGGTCTGTACACTAATACGGGAGCTTCATAGTAACAATAAAAGCTGACTTCTGTTGACACCTCAGGTTGTGCCAGGCACAGTGCTAAGGGTTTCTTCTTGTTTCGTTTAATCCTCACGAGAATAGGATCAGGTCTGACAGTGAGGCACAGACAGGTTAAATAGTTTTCCGTGTGCACACACAACAGTAGAGCCGTAATTCAGGCCAGTCTGACCCACAACAGCTTTGATTTTTTAACCACCCCACCTTATAGTTTATAGTCTTCTTACTTTTGAGGTGCCGTCCAGTGGGCTCCCCGGATTCTAAAGCAGCTGGTTTTACTGATTCCTAGACATGGAAAAACTGCAGAAAAATGGTGCAGATGTTCCCTGAATTAAAGCCCTGAGATCCTTGCTGCCTGGATCTCTTCTGTGGAGCTGGGCTTTCTTGTGCCATTTCCACATTCCATCAACAGGAGAGTCAGGAAAGAGCTGTGCAGGACATCAGGTCCAAGGGAATAATACAGCACTGTCACCGGGAGAGCCCATTCATTCATTCATTCATTCGTGCACGCATTCGACAGAGCTATGCTCAGTGTACCACGTGCCCCTGGGATGCTCTGGTGAACAAACCATTTCTTATCTCACCAATTTTCTCTTACCAAAAACGACCTCATCACACCTACTACATTGGCTACAGTCAAACAAAACAAAACAAAAGCCAGGAACCCAGAAGATAACACATATTGGCGAGGATGTGGAGAAATGAGAATGCAATGTAAAATGGTGCACCCTCTGTGGAAAGCAGTGTAGCAATTCCTCAAAAAGTTAAGTGTAGAGTTACCATATGATCTAGGAATTCCACCCCTGAGTGTATACTCAAGGGAAGTGAAAGCAGGGACTCAAACAGATAACTGTATGCCAATATCCACTGCAGCGTTATTCACAACAGCCAAAGAGTAGAAACAACGGAAGTGTTCCTCGGCAGATGAGATGAGGTACGTACATACGATGGAGTGTTATTCAGCCTTGAAAAGGAGTGGAGTTCTGATATGTGTTGTGACCAAGATGAACCTTGAAAACATTGCGTTAAGCAAAATAAGCCAGACACAAATATCATATGATTCCACTTAAATGAACTGTCCAGAACAGGCAAATTCATAGAGACAGAACATAGATTAGAGGTTATCAGAGGATACAGGGACTGGGGAAGAGGGAGTTAGTACTTTATGGATACAGAGCATCTGTCTGGGGTGACGAAAGGTTTTTGGAAATAGTGGTAATGGTTGTGCAGCATTGCAGATGGACTTAAGTCCAACTGAACTGTGTACTTAAAAATGGTTACAATGGTGAATTTTATGTTATAGATATTTTACTGCAATTTAATAAAAATCTCATCATAAGAGAAAGAAAAAGTGTGCTTTGTCAAGGAGCAAAGTCTTACAGAAATCCCTTTCTTACTCACCTCAGTGCCCAGGCTTTATGCCTAGCACAGGGCCTGGCATATAGTGGATGCATGTTTCTTTTTTTGCTGAACCAAACTGGGAACAGACTAATTCCATTTGTAGTCGGAAATGGCAGTGAGGCTGTTGAGTGTAAATTTTACTACCATGGCAACTGTGGAACACAGAGATGATACATATGAAAATGCAGTCGTATTTTTGGCAGTTGGGGTCAGCTGGAGGTAACACGGCCCATTGCAGGTAAATAGAAGCTTTGAGGGAGAGTGAATTGTTAGTAATTGTTATAAAAACTCAAAATCCCAACCAGGCTGTGTCCTCCTTGTTCTGGATGAGAGCATCCAGGCAGCTCTGTGGACCAAATGGACCAAAGGGGTAAGAGGATGAAGTTGGTATTGAACTCTAGGAATCTTTGTTACAAGCTCTCAAGGGAAGACAGGAGGCCAAGCACACTTGCCTCCGCTCATTCATGACACAGTTCAAATCCTCAGAAAGAGCCTCTGTGGGCCTAAGCATCTCCTTGGCCATTAGCAGTGTCACAGCTGGTATCTGGGAAGAAGACAACCACAATTTGTCATTTAAGGAAGTAGACCTGGGAGGAGCTGAAAGGGATTCGTCTTGCAGTGTTGTTTCATGGACCGAGATGCTTCTTTTAGAAGGGAATGTGAATTTTGTGTTGCATTCAGTTGTTCTCCCTCTGTTTAGGCTGAGAACCATTTTTGGATTGGGAAGGAAAGCCTTTGCCTCCCTTCCCCTCTAACACGCCTTCTCCCTGACTGATACACACACAGATGTGCAATACCCACACTTAAGCATTATTAGCAGTGGGGGAGCAGTCTTAGAATCCAAAAACCTCATCTCTTGCAGGGTCCACTGTCCTTTCCCCAGCCCACCTATGATGTCCCTCTTCCAGACTCAGAGTTCTGAGCCTTTCTGATGTGTTGTGTGACACAGTGACACCATGAAAGAACCTAGCCCTCTGACACTGCCACGGGGTGAATCCCATTTGAAAAGGTCTTTAGGCAGCTTCTTGGGGACCTGGGGGTGACTCCATGGTAGTACAAAGACCATGGAGTTTGGAATAGGGGCTTGATTTCAATCCAGACTTTGGCACTTGATAGCTGATTAATTTTGATAAGTCACCGAGCTTCAATTTCCTCATCTGCAAAATGGGCACAGTGATACCTATGACCCAGGGTTCTTGGGTACAACACCTGTCCATGAGAAGGACTGGCACACAACCTGCAGGTAGGCAGCTGCCCACTGCTTGGCAGCTACTGCCATTATGAGGAAATATAATGTTTTGTGTTATTTGGATCCGGCGCTAGACGGTACGGATGCTGGTCTGCTTGACCAGCATAATTTAGAAGAGGTCACGATAGCACCCAGCTGCACGCCGTGGCACAAAGAGCTAACGGTTAGAGATTACTCACTATACTTAAAGCACCAAGCTGCGTTACACACATTACTGTGTTCAGCTCTCACCACAGCTCTGTGATGTTGGTACTATTATCATAGCCGTTTTTTAGAAGAGAAAATTGAGGCTTGTTGAGGTTAGTGACTCACCCAAGATCACCCAACCAGTAAGTACTTGAACCCTGACATCTGGCTCCAGAGCCCAGCTGCATACCCAACACACTGGCTGCTGCGAGCACCAGAGCCTTCCTTGGGGCTACTTTGGAGGCTGAGCCAGGGAGATTCCAGTCGCAAGATTTGCCTTGTGTTCTGACCACTCAGTCTGAAGGAGTCCTTCTCCTGTCTTGAACATCTCCCCACGTGCCCATTGAATGAAGTCCCCATTCTTTGTTGCTTTTCCAGGCTTGCCAAATTCAGTCCCCATCAACCATGCTTTAATTGGTTCATTCTTTTATTCATTTTGTCAACATTCATTTGCTGAATAGCTCCTTTGTGTGATGACTATTAGTGATCATTATTTCCGTATACTGAGGTCATTTATGGAGTACTTACTAGCCCCTAGGCGCTGTCCTGGTGACTTTCACACATTGTCCAACGTACTCTTCAGACAACTGTGCATGGCAGACCTTATTACCACTCACTGCTTGTTACTACTTGACAATTGATGAAGCAAAGGCCATTAGGAGGTTAAATTGCCTAAGACCCCCCAAACTATGTTAGAGCCAGGATTCAAATCCTTCAAAGCCTTTCTCAACCCTTGACCCAGGAAGATGTCCTCCCTTTTCCATCTGTGGTAGCATCAGTTAGTCTTCTAGACTAGTGGTTCCCAAGCTTGGGCAGGCATCAGAATCACCAGAGGGCTTGTTAAAACCCAGATTGGTGAGCCCCACCCCCAGAGTTTCTGATTCAGTGGGTTGGGATGAGGCCCAAGAATGTGCATTTCTAACAAGTACCCAAGTGATACCACTGGTGCTGGCGAGGGGACCCCGCTTTGGGAACCACTGCTCTAGTCCAAGTTCTTTACATCTTTGTTGTAACTCGAGCATTACACAGTACAGAGTAGCTCCTGGATATGTATTTGTTATTTTGAATTGTTCAATTGCACATTCATTTTTGCTTTGTCCACCATGTTGTGCTTTTATTTCTAAGTGTGCACATTCTTAGACTTTGCCATTTAGGATTTAAACTCCTGGGGATCAGGAGTTCCACTTTATACTTTTCAGTACCTTTTGTGGAACCTTGCATACACTGGGTGTTAGGTAAATGTCAGCTGGTTGGTTGATGATCCAGAGACCAACCTCACTAAGACCCAAGTTGCAAGCCAGTTGAACTCTGGGAGTATAACTCTTGAGACAATTTCTAGATACCGAGAAGAGGGCCTGGTATATAGTTGGTGCTCAATAGTGTTTGTTGAATGAATATCACTAGTCTCTGTGGCTTTGTGGCCAATAGCCTGTGGCTCTACCTGCTATCTTTTTCCTTTATTCTTTTTTTCTCAGTGAAGCATTTTATTTTATTTTAACCATTTTAAAATTTATGTATATGTACTGTTCGCTATTTCTAAGAACATCTACTTGCTGTTTTAAGCCCAGTTGCAGCTTGGGAACTCAGCCTCAATGCATAGGTTGGTGGACGGAATTTCCCAGGGTTTTCAGTTCACCTACAGCAATGATTCTCAGTCCTAGCTGCATATTGGAATCACCTGGGGTACTTTAAAATGATGTGGATGCCTGATACCTACCCCCAGAGATTCTGATTTCAGTGCTCTGGAGCGTGACCTGGGCAGCAAGACTTGTAAATCTCTCCAGCTGATTCTAATGTGCAGCCAGCATTGGAAACCCTGACCTAGAGCATTTGGCTGCATCTCAGGGGCATTTACCATGGGCTGTGCCGTGTACGTGCACATGGGTGCACACGTGTAGAGAAGCACGAGGCCGGCCACTCCTATTTGAGTGGTGCAGAGTGAGCATCTCTGACTCTGGATGAGGCGTCAGGGATTGGAAATCAAACCTTGGGTAAAAGCTCAGCCAAGCCAGAGGGTACTTGAGAACATGGAGCATGCCTGCCTCCCTCTCCTATGGCCACTGTTGGCCGACTGCTGGTTGCCATGTCCCATGGCCGAGGGGCCTGTTTCAAGGCTGAAGGCAGGAGGTGGTGAGCTGAATGCAGGTGGTGTGGCCATTGCAAGGTCCTTTTGTTCCCCTTGGTTCAGAAAGGGCCGTCCTCCCAGGGGCTGAGGTGTGGGGCATTGCATTTGGCATCGTGCACTTTGGCGCAGAGTTTATTCTTGGGTTTCTCAGTGGAAATGCACACGGCTACTTGAGCCCCACGTGCTGGCTGAGAGCAATGCGAAAGGTCATGCCTGAGCCCCCACCCCAGCAGGTTGCTTGACTCAGCACAATCCTGGTGTAATTAGGCATGACAAGAAGGAAAAGGGGAAAGGGCTGGTGCTTACCGGCGTGCACGCAGCCCGGGGCCCCCAGGGACCAGGGGGATTCAGAAATGCCAGCTGTTCTCAATTTTATTGGAGCCAAGGTTTGGCTCACCTACAGCCAGCTCCATCATTTTGTCCCTGCACAGTTGGGGTGTTCTTCAGTATATCAGCAGGATCAAGTCTCCCAGAGAGATGGTTGGGTGAGTAATTCTCATTCCCTTCCCTTCCCTTCCCTTCCCTCATCTCAGTGTGGCCTCAGAAGCTGTGGGTGGGAGACGCAGTCACATTACTACTTTCAAATCACCCACTGCGGTGTGAGAAGTAGCTCTGAGTACAGCTCTATGCTGGGCGCTGGGGCGGGGACTGAGTCCTCAGACCTGATTTCTGTCCTAACAGAACTTTTACCCTAGGTAGGAGAGCTGCCCAGTGTAAAAGCTCACCTGGTGAACTTGATGACTTGAAGCTCGTCCGTCCCTTCAGGAACGGGAGAAGTGAGGCACAGAGAGAAGGGGCAGAGTGGGACCCTGAGTGTGTTCTTGTCGGCGCTTCCTCCAGCTCAGAGAGACTGTTGGCCTGGAGAGCTTGGTGGGCCTCTGCCCTGCTCCCACCCAGTTTCCTGCTGGTCTCCCTC
Source organism: Camelus dromedarius (assembly GCF_036321535.1). NCBI lineage: Eukaryota > Metazoa > Chordata > Mammalia > Artiodactyla > Camelidae > Camelus > Camelus dromedarius. The sequence continues at coordinate 17,912,226 of NC_087462.1, read as the reverse complement.
TGTCCTCGCCTGCCTACCTTCCCCAGCACTGTGCTTATTTGTCCAACACTGCACTAGGACTCAGATCCCCCAGTGCGAAGCCCCGAAGGCTTTGCCTGCGGTCTCAGCTTCCTGAGCTCTACCCTGTGATGCTGTAGGCTCTATGGCTAAAGCTTTACTTCCAAAGCTTTCTTGCTTCTGATATGGTACTATTTTTAGCATCCTTCTCCAGTTATATGAGACTCTCCCACTGTTGTTTTCTTTTGATTTGTCCATCCATGCCCTTGTGTTTTCCACAGAGAGTATGTTGCAGTGAGACAGTCCCTGCAAAGTCCCTTGCTTGCTTCCTGAAACGATTTACCCCCTTGTGGTGCCCCACGTACCAACACCATGGCCCCAAGCCACGTCAGAGTGAACAAACCACAGACTGGAATTGCAGCCGTACAACAGAGAGGAGTCTTTAATTTGGGCTTAAAATAGCCCACAGCCTGAGAGTTTGAGGGATCAGGAGCAAGGTGTAATCTCAGGAATGGGTGTTGGGAGACCCACCCCAGGATGACTGAGCAGGGACTGTGGTCTGGGAGAAAGACAGACAGAGACGGTAGGAGTCTGAGATGGAGGCCCAGCAGCAAATTTAACATTGTCTTCTTGGATCTCTTTCATAATGGAAGAGTGAATGATGTGGCAATAAAAATACGTGGGACCTAGGCCTACTCCATCTGGAATGGAGTATCTGCCCCGCCTCCTTCCTCAAAAATCTCTACAGGTGTTGTTGTAATATTAGCTGTAATCGGGGCAGCCATGCTGCTACGCTCTTGGGTTACCATGCACATTACATGCCCCCGAGGTGCCATTCTCACTGTATATACTCTTGAGCAACGCCCCCTGGAGTTGTGTAAGCCATGACACTTGTAATAAGAAGAGGAAAGAGATATTGAGCACTTACGGGCTAGACATTCTTCTGTCCTCTTGACAAGAATAAACTTGCTTAATTCTCAACCCAATCCAAGGAGGAGGACACTGTATCTCCATTTTACAGATGAGGAAGTGGAGGCACAGTTTAAATAACTTCTCCAGGGTCGTGTCGCTAAGTCAGTGTACCAAGTGCGGAGTAAGCTTCCGTGTAACCCTAGTGCCCACACTTGACCTTGATGCCTTACCTTGCACGTTGCATGTGTGGTTTTTAGTCTTCTTATTATTGTGATTGCCGCCTGTCCTCACTTGGGCTCCTGTAACAAAATGCCACAGGCCGGGTAGCTTACACAGCAGAGGTTTATTTCTCACGGTTGTGCAGACTAGATGCCCAAGGTCAAGGTGCCAGTGTGGTGGAGTTCTGGTGAGGGCTCTCTTCCTGGCTCGCAGACGGCCACCTTCTCTCTGCGTCCTCACATAGTAAAGAAAGTGCTCTGGCATCTCTTCCTCTTCTAAGGACAGTAATCCCATCAGGGGGCTCCATCCGTGTGACATCATCTAAACCTAATTACCTCCCAAATGCCCTACTTCCAAATACCAACATGTGAATTTTTTGAGGGGCGCAAACATTCCATCGTAACACTGCCATTATCTTATTTTCAACCCTATTGGATAGATAAGTTCCTAGGTTAGAGGTCAACAAACATCTTCTGTGAAGGATCACATAGTAAATATTTAGGCTCTGAGGCCCGTACTGTCCAGTCGCAACAACTCAACTGCCCGAGTCGTGTGAAAGCAGCTACAGACGGTCTCTACGCAGACGAGCCTGGCTGTGTTCCAGGAAAACTATATTTATGGGTACTGAAATTTGAATTTCATATAATTTTTATGTGTCAAGAAATACGATTCATCTTTTGATTTTTTTCAACTATTAAAAAATATAAAAGCTATTCTTAGCTCATGGGCCATATAAAAACAGGTTGAGGGCTCCATTGGGCCTGTGGGACACAGTTTTCTGACCCCTATCCTGGAGGGCAGGGATGTCCGCCCCGGGATCTCCCTCGGTCCTGACTGTCAGTCTCCATCCACAGATGCTGATTGAATGAATTACTGTGCAGTAGGCTCTCCCAGGTACGCTGGCTGACTCAGGGGTACCACTGACTTTCAGAGCATGAGTTAGAAGTTTCTGTTTCTCAGAGCAAGGGATGGGAATGCAGGCATTGTCACTGTGGCTGAGAAGAGGGCAGGAGCCTCCCTTCATGGATGTTTGTAGGAGAGTGAAGAGAATTTTTTTTTCCTACACAAAGTGTAAGAATTTATCCTTCACATACAGACCTACAGAACGTGATTCATAATAGGAAACAGACTTCCTCTCAAAGATAAATGGAATGTCCCCCTCCTCCAAACTGAGAAGAGAATTGTTTCCTCTTTACAAAGGATACAAATTGGATTCTCAAAGGAATAATCAGAGAAGTTTTAAAAATTCTCATAATAAGCAAGGTACGGTTTCACGAATGATGAAAGGGAGGTTTGCCTTCCTTGGGTCTGGACATACAGGACTGGATGGAGAATCAGATGGGCCCTTCCTTCTTCCTGCCTAATTCCTGTCCCTTGGCATTTTATCAACACCAGATGGGCGAGAGTGGCTCCTGCCTGAGTGGGGTTGGTGGGCCCATCCGGGTCCCAGTGGCTCAGTGTGAATGAAGGCAGTCTCTTCTTCTTCCACACTCTCCTACAGTAGGTCCTCCTTTCCCCAGCCAAGCTTCCTGACAGCTGCAGTTCATTCTGGTCCGCGGGAGAGGGCATTACAGACGGGAGGCTTGCCTGAGCAAGGGCGTGGTGCCTGGGATGAGCCTGGTGAGTGCGGGGGACCTGCCTGGTTGGACTGGGCTATTTTGGGCTACACTTCCAGGCAGCCAGCCCCAAGGCTGAGGCCTGTTGCCTTGGTGAAGGTGGAGAACCAGCACCACCTATCTGGATGAAGCCAGCTGTGTGTTTGGCTGAATGCTGTCGGGCATGGATGCCCAGAGTTGATACAGGAGCAGGAATGGCTGGGAGAGGGAGACACTGCAGTCATTTCATCTGAAAGCCTTAACTCCCCCGTTTTTCCTGGGTCCTGGGGACGTAAATGGAAATCCTACACAGCTCTTGCCTTCTAGTTGCTCATCATAAAGTAGACAGATTCAGCTCCTTCAGTTCCCCAGGAGATAGAGGAACAAGAGCACGGAGCCCAGCAATCCAGCTCTCTCCTCCAGAACTGTCACCCTGTGGGTAATACTCAGAGGATGTTAACTGGGGCAAGTTACTTAAATGGAGATAATGGTAGTAGACACCTCATAGGACTGCGGTGAGGGCTCAAAGGGGATAGTGCCTGATACATGAAAACTCAATACATGGCAAAATCATTTTTTAAATAATAGCAATCAGATAATTATTATATTAATTACTCAAATAATTACATAATTATTTGATAATTAAGTAGTTGTATTATTATTCATAATTACTATTAGTATTTCCCAGCAGTAATAGTTTCCTGCCTTTGTACACCTCTTTTTTAATTTATAAAGCCCTTTCTCTTCCAGTACCTCATTTAATCAACTCAAAAGCCCTCCGAGGGTCAGCAAGCGCTATTAACCCATTTGCAGATGAGCAAAGGGGCTTTCCCCGAACTCTGCAGTAAGTCATTATGGAGCCAGATTGGGAGCCCTGATGCCACAGCTCCTGGTTTGGTTGTCACCAATAACTGTGTCATTCTGCCTTCTCACAGGGGTCTGGGGCCATGTCAGTAGTGCCCAGATACGTAGCAAGTGTTCTCTGCTCTTCAGGAGCGGATTGCCTAGTTGAAATTTGAAGAGCCTCAGTCTCAGAAATGGAAAGTCGACCTACGAGTGGGAGCCACTTTTGCTGCCTCCGGCAAGAGAAGGCAGGCCAGAAATCCACCAGCCAGGAGTCTTATATGACGCCATCAGATGGCACCTAGAATTTTCTTGTGCTTAACCTGCAAAGACCTGTCTCTGATTTCCTGCATGTCACTCAGCAGATTCTCTCCATGTGTGAAATGAGCAGTGGAGCCAGCTCCCTGGTGGATGGTGTCAGCTCCAAGTTGCATCACAGCCCCCCCACCCCTCCACTCCTCTTCGCAACAGACCTTAACATTATTCTGTGATTACTTTGCATCATCCTTTCCAAATGTGCATCAAATTAAAGAGTTATTAGGGCATGGCAGGACATGTTTATGGGGAAGAATTTCCTTTAAAGTCACAGCTCAGCCTGAACTCACTTTATTAGTGTTTATACAAAGTATGTAGTCCGTTCTGATGCAATCCATGTTTATATTCGTGGGGCAATCATTGCATTCCTTGGGCTGCTCCTTCCTGCTTTCTTAAAGCGATTACCGCACCTGTATTAAAAGTTAATGTGTGTGTATTCTGTGGCTGGTCGGGCTTGGAGACGTGCACCGTTCAGAGAATGACGCTTAACCACGACGCGTCCGGCCAACAGCATAGACTTGGAAGCGGTGAGGGCACAAGTAGACAAGAGGAGGGGCTCCTTCAGGCCACCTGGGCCCCCTCGTGAGCACTTCCTTGTCATTCACCTCCGTCGTGGGTATTTTGTGGCCCTAGGGAGTATGACATTGTGTTGTTTGCTCAGGATGCTCTCAACTTCTTCTTGTTTTCTTAATATAATTATTAATGGCAGTCCCTTTGACTCACAAAAGCATTCAAGTTTGGATGATAGTCTACGTGGTGCCCAGGTTTCCCGCTATAAATGAAACATAGGCATCCACTTTGGCTCTCAAGCCGTTGTCAACAAAGGGCAGATGTAACTCAGTTAAAACTGTCGATAAAGAGCTCAAGTTCAGATCATTCAGTCATTCAACAGATGTTTATTTGTGCCTTTTATCTACCAGACATTGTGCTGAACCCTGAGGACTCAAACATAAATAAGATACAGCCCTGACCCCCAAGAAGCTGGAGTTTATTGGTTTAGCTAAAATGTGGGGTATGTTATGAAAATTCTCTGATTAGATCACTTCATTTTGTCTTCCGTCCTTCAGGACTCCAGATTTATTTCTTGTTAGTCGATTGTTAACGTTCTCAGGCCCTGACACGTGACTGCCTGGACATAAATGCTCATTTGGTACTTAGCAGCTTGTGGCCGCAGATGGGGTCTCAGTCTCCCTGTGCCTCTGTTCATCCATAAAGTGGGACTGATAACAGCATTGACCCTGTGGGCTGATTGTGAAGATGACAAGAGGTCCTGAATGTGAATGCTTAGGGTGTGCTTGGCACACGCTAAACACGCAACACATGCTGGCTCTTGCATAATAATTACTCATTCTGCAGTCATTTATTTAGACCCTCGTAGGGGCTGGCTGCAGCTTTTGTACCTCTGTTGACTAGAACTTAGGCAACGTTCTTAAAGAAAAAAAATAATAAAAGCATATTTTAAGGTAAGGTGTGTTAATGAAGTTCAAAGCATGTGAACATTATCGTGGGGGATAATTCAGGGTCACTGAGATTCTGACCCTGAGGGATCAACCAGTTTATTTTTCTCCTTTTAAAGTTGGGGGAGGTAGCTTTTCCAAGGTCACGCTCTGAGTTAGAAACCGAATGTGGTGAAAGACCGTGGAGACTTGACTTCTAGCCCGTTCTTTCCCACTTTGCCATATCACCATGTGTATTGGTCAGTATAGACAAGGCTGTTTGCAGGAACAAATGAATCCAGATATATCCATGGCAAAACGCAATAAAACTGTATTGCTTCTTCATATCTGGGTAGCAGTGGGTGGCCTGTGCTCTACACAGTCACTCAGGAACCCAGGCTCCTTCCGACTTGGGATGCCACCGTTTTTGACATGCGGCCCACACATGTCAAGAAAAACATGAGAAGGGAAGTGAATGTCATATTGTGTGGGATATTTTATGGCCTTGCCTGGAAATGGCATGTGTCACTTCCATCCACGTTCCTTTAAGCAGATCAGTCACATGGTCCCACCCAGACACAAGGGGTGCGGGGAAATTGAATCTTGCTGTTTACTTAGGAGAATGAAATTGTTTGGTTAACACGTAGCACTGTCCCGGCCATACCATGTGCCTGACATTTCTTGCCACGTTTCCCGAGGCTGACTCCGGTCTCTTCTGAGACGTGTGTTTCTCCCAGGGATTTGCAGAGCCGTTTTTCCCCTGTGCTCTCTGTTGCAGTGTGGGAGGGGTTTTGAGAACAGACCTTCTGGGAAGAGTCTGAGGTGTCTGGGCATGATACACTGGGGCATAAAGGGGGACGGACCCCTTTCAGTTGACAGTCATCACCTGGAGGTTATTGCTCAGAAGGGAAGAAGTTGCCTTAAAGTGTCACAGGACTAATTTGGGAAGGATTTTTTTTTTTTTTCCTGAGAATGAGGTTTGAGGTGTCCTGGGGTGTGGGGAGAGATCTCTGTGGATGCTTCATGGAAAGAAAACATGCCTGGGTGGACTAGGGAGACCTGGGGGAAGAGCTATGGATGAGAACCGGTGCCCCTTCAAGGTTAGTTAAGCACCAAGGTCCCATCCACCCTTTCTACATCTTACTTGTGCTCGCATTTTAAATGATTAATAATCAGCAAATTCATGGTGATAGTCACTTGTTGAGTATTTGCTGTGTGACCAGCCTGATGCTAGAATCACTTTATCATCTCGTTTAATCCTCATAACATCCTAGGAGGGAGGTTCTGTTATTATACCCAATTTACAGATGAGGCAACAGAAGCTTAGGGATGCGTTAAGTAACTTGCCTGAAATCACACTGCTATTTGCTAAGATCTGAGCCCAGGCTGTCTGACTCCAGGACCTGCTTTTAAGCATTATGCTCTGGAGCAGGGATCTCAAATTGGAATGCAGGTAAGGACCACACAGGTGACATAAGCAGATGAATGTGACTGACAAATATCAGAGCATATGCGTTGTCCAAGCGTCTTAACTGCAGTTTACACTGGCCACGAAGGCCCAGGGCTATCACATCATCTGACTTCCGGGAGACAAACCAGAATTCCAGATTCGTATGTGAAATGCTCTCCAATTGGCAATTAATTTACAAATGTTAAAGTCATACTGAGGACCAGACTAAACATGTCTGCAGGCCAGACGGGGCCCACGGGCTCCCAGTTTGCAATTTCTACTCTACTACCTCCAGCAAAGAGCAAGATGTGCCCAGGTGTGCCCCTTTCCTGCCGAAGGATGAAGCTGAACAGAGCAAGGCAGGGGCCGCAGGAAGCCCTCCTGGTGCGAGGAGAGGGAGAGCGGAGCCCCCGTGCTCCCCCCTCCTCCCTGCAGGGCCCTCACATCCACCGCAGCATCCATGCATCCACCGCTGCATCCGCACATCCAGGTTGCTTCTCTTTCTGGCCCATTCTCCTCCCTGCAGGTAGCTATCTGCACGGCGCTGGCTGCAAACGTTTGCAGGTGTAAAATTATATATGCGAGAGTGTTGCCAAGCCAGAAACTTAGCCCAGGGAGGGTTAGCTCCCGAACAACTGAGGTAGTGTGAAGCCAGTTTTTAAAATCAGATGCAGCCATTTCTCTCCCAAATGCGTGTACGTGTTTTTAAACTTGCATGTGGTTATGTAACTGATGAGAATGAAGTGCAAAAGTCGGAGAATAATTGAATCACGCCTCCTGTTGTGTGAGTCGGGAGAGGTAAAGCAGGAGGTGGCAGCTCTGTGAGGGTGATCCGCAAGGAAACACGGCTGTCTGTGACCCGGTGGGATGACAATTTGACGGTTCTTTGACACGCCGTTTTCTCTCTTCCATCAGGGAGGCTGGATGGATGGCACTAGGTCCTCTGGACCCGGAGAGGAAGCAAAGGACACCCGTTAGGGTAGGACAGTCTGAGCAGTTCCTGAGAAGTGCCCTTGGGCTCGTCAGGGAATGCTTTCTTTTGGCCGGATTTCCACTCAAGACTTTAGCTCTGCTGGTCACTTTAGCAGTAGGGAGACTCATTTCAACTGAACCAACTTTTTTAACACTTTTTTTTTTGAGGCAGGGAGGGTGGGTGTATTAGTAATACCTATTTACTGTGGGAAACGTTGACAATACTAATGAGCAAATGTGACGTGCTTAAAAAAAACGAAACAAAACAAAACTTCACACAAGATCCAAAGAAAACGAGTGTATGTTTCTCCAGGCGTCTCCAAGGGGCCTCACTTCGCACAAGGTGTCTGGGAGGAAGCGAGGGGAGTCGAGTCTGTGGTCTTGGCTCCCACGGAGCTGCAAGCTCCTTTGGGAGACGGAGGCAAACACACAGGAAACCAGCAGCAGCACACGAGGTGGCAGGAGACGTGATGAAAGGCCAGAATGAGTTGTGCAGAGGCTAAGTGATGCAGAAGTTCAGAAGTTCAGAGCAGGGAGAGATGAGCGTAGGATGGAGAGGCTGGGAGCGCTGCGGAGAGCAGGGGTGGGAGGCGTCCCGAACCCTGGGAAGAGGGCGTGTCAGTTTCCTGGAGCAGCCGTAACAAAATACGGCAAACTGGGTGGCTTCAGTATACTCTGTCATGGTCTGCGGGCTAAGGTCTGAAATCGAGGAATCGGTAAGGCTGTGCTCGCTCTGAAATCTATAGGGGAGAGTCCTTCCTGGCCTCTTCCCAGCTCCTGGTGGTGGCCCGTAATCCTTGGTGGTCCTCGGCTTGTAACTCCCTCACTCCAGTCTCAGCTCCGCCGTCTCATGGTGTCCTCTCTGTGTGTCTCCATCTCCTCATCTTATAAGGACTCAAGTCATCCTGGATTAGGGCCCACCCTAATAGCCTCTTTTCACCTGATGACACCTGCAAGGACCCTTTATCCAGCTAAAACCACATTCACAAGTACTGGGACTGAGGACTTCAGCATGTCTTTGGGGGGAACACAACCCATAACAGAGCGCTAGGATTTGGATGGGGAGAGGAGGTTGAGGGCCTTCGAGGCCAGCAAATTGCAGGAACGTAGCAGGTGTCCACGGAGTGCCTAGCCTGGTTGCTGATCTGATGGGTGCGCAGTAAATGTCTGCAGACCGGAAGAAGTGAGAATTAAGTGAGGCAGGCTGAAGCAGCGATGAGAACCACCTGGCTGCAGTGCTGTTGCTCTGTGAGGGAAAATGGCACTTGAGAGGAGATGAATCTGGTTGTAGGGGGCAGGTTTGATGTCAGGGAAGGAGACCGAGGGCCATGAGATCAGTCACGTCCCTGCTTGACCCCTTCCATGGTTCTGGTTGCCTTCCGTGGCCTTGGAGGCTGCCCCGTGGGTGCTCCGCAGTCTGGGTGCCACCAGCCTCGGCATCCCATTTGATGCCGTTCTGCTCCAGTCACCTGGACCTCCTTTCTGGAGCTTAGGCCTTCCAAGTGCTTTCTCTGTTCAGAAAGTCTTTGTGTCTCTGTTCCTCCAGTTATAAATTTCTCCCTTCAGCCTGTCCTTTCTGGCTCCTTTTCGTTTGAGTCTTGGACCAAATATCTCTAAGAGAGGCCCCTCCTGGGCACCCTTAGCTGGTACCCCAGCTTCCTCCCACCCCCACCTTTATTCTCTTCACCTCGCCCTGGAATGATTTCTTGGCTGTTCCCTTGCAGCCTGTAGTTCTGCTGTTTGTCTGTGGTTGCCTGTGTCCCGCTCTGCTAGTTTTCTGTTACCCCCCAACAGTCTTATCACAAACTTGGCAGCTTAAAGCAACTCCTATTTATCACCTCCCAGTTAGCTGGGGGCCTCTGCCTCAGGGTCTCCCAGAGCTGCAATACAGCTGTTGGTTGGGGCTGTCATCTCATCTGAAGGCTCTACTGGGGACAGATCCACTTCCAAACTCTCGAGCCTGTCGGCAGAACTCAGCCCCGTGCAGCCTGTTAGACTGAGGGCTCCGGGCTCCTGCTGGTGGTCCCCAGGTCCTCGCTGGCCATCAGTGGAGGCTGCCCTTAGTCCTTTGCCTGACTGGCCTCCCTCACAGGCTGCTTGCCTCCTCACCGGTAGCCAGGGAAGAGCCCCCAGCAAGACAGGGAGTACGGTCATATGTCATCACAGAAGGGGCCGCCTTGACAGGCCTTCGCAGTCTTATATGGATGAGAAGCCAGTGAGCAGGTCCTGCCTGTGCCCAGGGAGAGGGGATCACCCAAGGGTGCTAGTTAACACCAGGAGGCAGGGATTGTGGAGGCCGCCCTAGAAATTGTCCGTCTCTCTCTCCAAGACCATAAAACTTCCCCTAAAGGGAAGTTTCGCTTTTGTGCGGTTGTTCAACACCCTATCCCGAGCCACAAGCACAGTGCCAGGTTCAGAGTAGGTGTTTAATACAGGCGTGTCGCAGGAAGAAAGGAAGGATTCAAGGGAAAGAGACAGAGAGGAAGGAAGTCACGAAGGAAGGAGCGGAGTGACCTGCTTTCCCCTACAACAGCCAGGACAGCCAAACTGCTTGCATTTATCCTAAGGCGATGCCTCTGGCTTTTTCTACATGCCGTTTCTTTTACCAGAATCCTTCTTTTCCCTCTCACGTATTCCATGCCAACCAACCTGGCTGTGTCCAAGTCATTCTTGAGGTCTCAATGAAAATGTTACTATTTTGTGGAAGCCTCTCGTGACCTCTAAACCCTGATTACTCAGTCCTCTTTTTTTTTCAGATGTTCCCATAAGCTTTCATTTATACATAACCCTGGTGCAGTATAGAGCAAGAGTCTGTACACCACAGCCTCAAGCCAAATCCAGCCTTCATCCTGTTTTGTAAAGTTTTATTGGAGCACAGCCACTCCCTTCAGTTTGTGTATTGTCTATGGCAGCTTTCATGCTCCGAACCAAAGTTGAATTGTTGCAACAGAAAATATGGCTGGCCAAATCTAAATTATCTATTATCTGGCCCTTTAAAGAGAAAGTTTGCCAACCCCTAGTGTAGAATGCTTACACAGTCTGTGATATTTGACCCTTTATTTCTTTCTTTCCGCTAATCTCTGAGTTGCTTAAGGACAAGAGACCATGCCCGTCTTGTTTACCCCCGTTTCCCAGCATATAGAACAGAACCTAAATGGTAATGGACAAGATATGTTTGTTGAATGAATGAATGATAAAAACTCAAGTAATGATTATTCCAGGAGGGTCAGTTTACAAAGGGACTATTTCAGAGGTGTGGGTGTGGCTCAGGGAACCAGGACCAGAAGCATTAGAACTATTACCATCCCTGAACTAGAAAAGAGACAAGGAGGCAGAGTTTGCGGGCGGGAAGTGGTCAGTCATGAAGAGGAGCTGTGACCTTTGGTGGTGACACTGCTGACCTGGGTGACCTCTCAGGGCAGGAACCAGGAGCACGGTGCCCTCCCTCTCTCTGCTCCTTCCTCCCATCTCCCGTACAAGTCGAAGAGCAGCAGAAGGGTCCATTCAGGTGAGCCTCCCAGCGTGTGGGAAAAGGTGAATAACTGAAACTGACGCCAAAGCCCCCTCACCAGCTTCCTCTGGTTTGATTGGAATCTCTTCTCTGCTGGTTGTAAACAAGGAGTCAGAATAGACAAGAAGCCTTTCTGGCCCCTCCCTACCCCTTTCCTGAGCAGGATTGCCCAAATCAGGCTATAGGATCTTGATATGAGGGCATCACACCATCTGAAGGCTTGTTCAGGAGCTCACTGTCCCCGTCCTCAGACCCTTCACTTCTCTGTGATCCCTGCCGTGGCCCCTGCTGTCACCACACCTCCACACGCACTTCTTTCCCATCTGCTCCAGGGGTCTTCTCCTCGAATTCCTGCTCTTACCGCTCGCTCAAATCTCTGATCGCCCACTCTCCACGGAATCTAGACCACATCTCTTAACATTTAATTTTGCATATTCTTACATTGTTCCCTAAGTATCTCGTAAGTCTTCGTCCATCTCCTCAACTAGACTGCAAGCTCAAGGTACCTGACGAAAAGGACCAAACCGTCATTTTTAAGCCCGCTTTGTTCTGGTCCCCCAAATATGAGAATTTTGAACCTCAAAATTGTGAAGACTTTATAGATCATGTGTCCAGTCTCCTACCCATCAGACCCTAGGCATCACGCCCAACGAAAGCCAGCTACTAATCTCCACTGTATATGCCTGTAATAGGGAACTACTGTGTTGTAAGGCAGCCCTTACAAATTCGCCAAATGTCGAGACCTCGTCTTTCCTGAAATCCGGAAGGCAGCAGTCTGTATACGCGGGGGCAGGTGGTCGTTAAGTCTGACCTGAACTGATAGTGCGGCCTCTAGCTCTGCACCTTTCACTATCACAGATAAACATCTTTTGTGAAGCCAGTCCTAATCTGCAGCTCTGCAGCCTCTCCCTACCGGCTGTTGGCTGTGGGCGAAAACACACCGCTCCAAATGCTGTTTACAAAGTAATTCTTCGCAAACTTTATCTCTTGAGCCTCATGGCCATCCTGGACAGCTGGTATTTTTGGTCGTACTTTACGAAAGTCTCAACAATACCAACAGCCGGGACTCAGTAGAGTTAAGTGACTTTCCCAAAGTCTCATAGCTACGAAGTGAGGAAGTGGGGACTCAAATCCACATCTTATGGGTTTGCAGTTGAAGCCCTTTTCTCCCTGCCACGCCATGCTGCTTCCCTGGGGGTGGTTTTTTGCCCATCCCCCTTCCTGGATGTGCCACGGCAAAAAGAAAATTTTGCAAGAATGCCTCAGAATGAGTCAAAAGAAGGATGAATGTACACGTGCCAAGATAGGGACAGCGGCCAGCCCTAGAGCATTTTTGTTTCATTTTTTCCAATGTTGTTCTGAATTGCACTTCCTCCCCACCCCACCCAAGGTGTCAAGCAGATGTGAAAACACCACAGAGCTCCCAGTCACAGCATTGGTTTATGATTCACTGACTGGGATGGGGAAAAATAATGCCGGAGTTTACCATGGTGACGCCTGTTTGCGAGGAGGCAACATGGTAGAAGATGAGCAGCGTGGCAGAAAACAGACATAGGCAAACACAGCAAGAAGGCGCTTTCCCCTGGAGTCTGTGGAAGGGCTCAGCGCTCCCACCGGCTCAGTCCTCCCTGGGATAAAAATGTGCCAGCTTGGCTGGAGTGGGCGGGCAGCAGAGCCACTAGGAGTAGCCCTTCGCTTTCTTTTAAGACGTATGAAGGGAAATTCTATTCTGTTCTGTTCCATCCTATTTATTCATTTATTTTTCCTGCAGTCATTGGTTCCCTCGATGCAGTAGAAAATGCTTAGCTCTAATTGTAGATGGGCAGCATGATGTGATGGTTAAAAACACGGCCTCTGCATTCAAAGAGCCCAGGTTCAAATCCCAGCCTTGCCGTTTACTGCTTGTGTGACCTCATGGCAGGCTGCTTTCCTGATGAAACCTTCTAAGCTAGGGTGGGAATGAGGGAAACTGAGCTTCAGCGTCCTCGTGTGAAAAATGGGGCAGTAGTAGTACCTGCCACATACGATTGCTGTCCGGATTAGAGAGAATAGAAGTTCTTGGCACAGTGCCTGGTGCATAGTTTGGGCCCAGCAAATACCAGCTGTTATGAAGGCGGATCTTCAGTATCTTTGTCTGTTGAAGAAATATTGTAATACCTACCTTTCAGAACTGTTGCAAAGAAAGGGGGAAAACACACACAAAAAAGGGATGGAAAGCTCCTGACTCAAAGATACTGCATTTATCAATATAGACTGCTCTAACAAATAGTCCCCAAATTTCAGTGGCTTAAGAGGTGTTTCTGGAATGTGTCTGAGTCTAATGTGAGCAAATGGGCCACAGGAGAGGGAAGGTCTCTGTTCCACACAGTCATTCATGGACTCAGGCTCTTTGTGTCTGCCATCCTTGGGGTCCTCCACTGGATCTACGGAATCCAGCCCAAGACGAGGGAAAAGAAAGACTATGGAGGATTGGGCAGGAAGTTTTATGGATCAGACCTGAAGGTGCCATGTATTGCTTCCGCTCGTGTTGCAGTGATGAAAACTCAGTCACATGGTTGCAAGGGAAGCTGGGAAATGTAGCTGATCTATGTGCACCAGACAGAGAAGAACGGTCTGGTGGGCAGCTTGCCTGTCTCTGCCCCCAGTGTTCAGTGCGTGGTAACCACAGTGTGTGATTCCTAATGTAACACCATGGTGATGCCCATGGCACCCTAAGCCCCACTTAGAGGGCAGCCCTAATTACAGTCTTCACTTCTCGGAGCCTGAGAGAAGGGTCCGTTCTCCCCTCGTCCCTAGAATGACATGGGGGCCTTTGGCCCCTGTGAGCCATCCTTGACCATAATGACAGGACTCAGGGTCTCCAGAGTGGCAGGCAAGCCTCCAAAAGGATATGCTGTTGGGAGTCATGTGAATGCAGTTCCAGTGTTAATGGTAAATTAACATTCAGACATTACATATTTCTCTTGTATCGTTCTATTGTTGCAAAACGAATCACTCCAGAACTTAATGGCTTAAGACACACACTTACTTTAGTATTGTCTTGCATGATTTCTGTGGGCAGGAATTCAAGAGTGACTCAGCTGGGTGATCTGGCTCAGAGCTTCTCATAAGTCATGGTCAGGTGGTAGCTGGGGCTGCAATCTCAAAGGTGTCTGCACTTATGCACCTGACCTCTGGGCTGGAAAGACTCAGACAGCCAGGGCTGGACCAGCTGGGGCTCCTCAAGCATCTCTCCGTCTCTCTGGTGCCTTCACATGATCCAGGGGAGACTTCACACCTTCTGATTTTCTCGGATGGAAGTGCCGGGCTCTGAGAAAGAGCCAGGCAGTCACTTACTGCCTCCTCTTATCCAGCCTCAGAAGTTCTGCAGCATCACTGCTGTCTTATCCTGTTTGTCCAAGCAGTCACAAAGGCCTGTTCAGGTTCAAGGGAAAGGGGCATAGAATCCATCTCTTGAGGGCAGGTGCATCAAAGAAATCATCTGTAGACGTGTTTTAAAATCGGCCCACTTCCCCACCCCACATCTAGACGTGGTAATGGCCTCCCCATCTAGGATCACCCTAGTTGGGATCATTCATGCCTGCACATGGTTCAGAACTTGTACTGGGCTGAAATAGACTGATTTCCCACAAGGACAAAGCTGAAGGTCGAGAAGTCCAGCTAAAGGTCCAGAGGAGCCCGGACTGGGATGGTGGGGCTGGGGGAGGGAGGGCCACATGAGGAGGTGCAGCCTCTTCTCAGTGGCAATTTCATTAGTTCCCATTTTCAGCCAAGCAAGTTGACAATCCAGGCTCTGTGCTCCTCACCGTTCCTAGGTCTGCAAGTGGGAGAGGGTTATGCAAAGCATGGAGGCTTAGAGAAATCAAGTTCCTCTAACTCAGCTAGGAGTTGGGGATGGGACAGAGATTTAAACCCTGACCTGTGTCACCTCAAAGCCCATGTGCTCCCTGACCTCCCTGGCAGTGTGTATAGGGTAGGGGTGGGGGTGGGTGGCAGGCAGATAACACAGCTCTCTCTGCACCCAGGTACCACGGAATTAGAAATGCTGCAAGGGAGAGGCAGTGGGAGGGGACCGCCCTGGGCGCTGTCACTCTATTTACCAGCCACACGATGCACTCCACTTTTTGCCTATAGGAAGATAGCACACCAACAGTCTCTTGGGGAAATCCCGGGACTCATCTCTCAGGCTCTTGGTGCACTGAAATTTCAGAGCGGAGTTTTTGCAGGGGAGGGTGGGAGGGATGGGAGGATGCAGTTCAGCTAATGATAGTAACGGCAGCTGCCATGATTGAGTATTCAGCAAGTGCCTGATAAGCACTGTGTACACATCATCTCATTTAACCCTGATAAAAACTCTTGGGGTCAAGATTGTCACCCTCATTTTGTCAATGGAGAAACTGAGCCTCGGAGATAAAATGAATGGCCCTTAAGTCACTCAGTAGGTAGCAGGGCAGGGATTCAAACTCAGGGCTGCTTCCTCCGTCTGAAGCTCAGCCTCCCAAACACGGGCTCTGTGGCTGGGGCAACCCCACAGTCCCCACCCGACCCCCTGCCCCCAAGTCCACAGCATTTCAGCAGCACACTTTGTGCCCCTTCGTAAATAAATATTAATTGGAAATGTGGGTGCCACGGCCAGTAGCACAAGCTGCCAAGATACCACGCTGTGTCCTAGTAATTAAGCCCTTAGCTGCATCATCGTATTCGCAGTTATCAGGGCCCCCAAACATCCACCTCAATTGAGATGGGAGGTGAGAAGGAACTCGGGGTGATTATGAGCACACACAGAATCCTGTCTATGCACTGATGTTCAATCCTTGCACGAACAGACTTTCTTTATTTCCCTGTGTAGTTTTTGCTCTTCCTTTACCAGCACTCAGCATAATGTGAGAAGTCTAAACACTGCCCCCCTCCATCACAGGCTGGTTAAGAACCAGCTTTGCTATTTTAGGTAGTGGAAAACTGGATGGAGAAGGGGAGGTGATTCCTTGGTGGGTTGACTGAAGGACTCACTTGATGTTTATTTCAGTATGATTTTTGAAATCAGGAGAGTAATTCTTCTTCAAATTTGATTTTCCTTATACAAAGTGCTAGAATCTGAACATTGTTTCCCTTTTCATTTTATGACAGTTGAGAACTCACAGGTCTTTCTGAGGCAGAACTGTAGGATGGCAACTTTAGGACCTGACTAGGACAACCAGAGAAAGAGTGAACATATGGGTGGAGACCCGTCATTGGGAAAATGGTCTCTTAGAACCTAAGTGTTCTGGAGGAAAGCAAAGCCAATTTACAGACACCTTGTTGAAACTTCAAGTTGGGCAAAAACCCTGAAAAGTTTCTCATCGGGAAGGCATGATAAGTAGAAATTAATTGTTGGGCTGCCATTGTTAAGAACTGTAACATACCATTCACTGTCTTTTTTTTTTCTTTCTTTTTTTTTTTTGCATCCAGTCTTCTTAGATAATTTTAGTGAGCACAATATGTATACAGTTGTTCACAGGCTCATTCTTGACTTTGGTTTTCTACCACCCAAGGTTCTCCCTGACACTGATACCACCTATAATACTTTGAGTTTTTCCGTGGCAAATTCTTATCTATGTGGCCATCTTCAGGAGCTTCAGCCTATAAGTTGGGGCAGGAGTAATCCATGTAGCTGTCTTTACCTGTTGTATAAGATTGCTCTGTGCCAGGCACATGTTCTCCTATGATGAGCTGTGTAGTTAAATGAGATATGGCCTTTGTCTTCCGAGAGTTTGCAAACTAGAGCTGAAAAATAGACAAGTACCTCGGTGGGTACCAAAGTCAGTCAAGATTCTTTTGGTTTCAGGGGATAGAAAATTCAACTCAAACTGATTTAGGACAAAATATAAGGGAGATGGGATAGACTGGCTCACATAATCCCAAAATACAGAGATAGCTGGCTTCAGGCATGGGTGGATCCACCTACTGTTTTCATCTCCTGGCTTTGGGAAATTCTCTCTTCATGGTGGCAAGATGGCTTCTGGCAATCCTGAACAGCTTAGCAACTCCAGTGGAGAGAAAGCTATTGGGAATTTGAGTCATGTTTGCATTCCTGAAACAATCACTGTGGTTCAAGGGAGTGAAAATGCTTATAATCCTGACTTGGATCAGGTGCCCATCCTTAGAGCTGGGGAGAGGGGTCAGCCCCACTTGTATGGTATAATCTGAGACCTGAGGGTGGGGAGCTTTCAAAGAGAAATTTGTCATCTGAAGAAGGGGCAACAGAAGCCAAGCAGCTGAATATACCAGGGCCCTACTGTGTGCATAATGGCTAGCTTATTCCATACAGTGTCCTTAAGGTTGGTTGGCAGCTCTAGAGGATACCATTAATCACTGAAATTGCCTTCTCCTTGTCAAGCAACGTCCCTCCCGTCCAAGTCAGTCTGGATTGAATAGACCATAAGTGTAACCTGCAAAAATCTGACCCGAATTTATTCTCCATTGCAGGGACCTGGACAGAAATAATATCACCAGGATCACCAAGATGGACTTCGCCGGACTCAGGAACCTCCGAGTCTTGTAAGTAGCACGTGGCTCTCTGATGCATCTTCTCTTTCAGCTCTTTAGCCCTGTGAAAATGTTCCACTGCCCTGACCTCACACCCCCAAGCACTGGGCACCAGGAATCCACCCTTCTGCAGCAGAAAGCCCTTCATCGGTACATCCAGGTTTTCCCAGCTCTCTCATGCTGTGTCTCCATGCTGCTGGCTGGGCCAGACCGATGGGAGAAGTCAGTTCCGGTGACAGGGAGAACAGAAGGTTAGACACAAATAAATCAACATGCCCGGCTTCTAGGATGACAGCAGAGTCAGGCTGACTCACCATGCTTCCCTTCCATAGAGATTATAATTTCTTCTCCAGCCTGTGCATTAAATGAGCAATCAGGACAAAAGTTATTTATCTTGTTGCTTAGTGGAAAGGAGGGGAGGAAGGAGGGAGAGAGTCAGACAGGGTCAGAGCCCTTGCTGAACTCCTGCAGCTGTGCGCAGACAGGTAGCACAATTTGAGCTGGGCTTCGATGCCACCGGGCAGCAAGATATATCAGGTTTCACTGCTAAATATGGAGCACTTTTACCCATCCCTAAGTCCCAGAGATAAGCCGCCCAAGTGCTTATCTACCGATGCATCTCAGACATTCAGAGGAACAAGAGAAGAGCGATTGGACCCTCTTTGCTTCTTCACTCAGAAGTTGATTTTGACCCATAAGTGTGGCTCCGTAAGTCTGGCCACTGCCTTGGTGTTTGTTGTGTCGCGGAATTTTGGCTGGCAAATTTTTACTAGAAGGTAGCAGCAGAAGTCTTGGTATTGGAAGCCACTTTCTTCTTTCTACTAATAGTCCTTTCTAATACAGTGAGTGTTATTTTAGGGACTGGAAATACTAGGTTCTGGTCCTGACTCGGAATTAACTGCCCATGTGACAGACCTTGGGCAAATCACTGTACCCCCTTGGGCCTCAGTTTTCTCATCCGTAAGACAGGGAGTGAATAGTACCTTAGTTTCCTAGGGCTGCTGTACCCCGATACCACAGACGGGGTGGCTTAAAGAACAGAAACTTACTGTCCCACAGTTCTGGAGACCAGAAGCCCCAAATCAAGATGTCGGCAGGGTTGGTCCCTTCTGAGGGCTGTGAGGGAAGGGTCTGGCCCAGGCCTCTCTTCTGGAGGCCTCAGGGATTCCTCGGGTTTTTGATGGTTGTCTTTTCCCTGGGTCGCTCTCTCCACGTTATCTTCCCTCTACACGTGTCTGTCTCTGTGTCTGAATTTTTCCTTTTTATAAGGACTCCAGTCATACTGGGTTAGGGCACATTCATTTTACCTTGATTACCTCAGTTAAGACCCTGTCTCCAACTGAGGTCGCATTCTGATACATTGGGAGTTAAGGTTTCAACACATGAATTTTGGGGGGAGAGGGGCATGCCATTTGAGCCGTAACAAATAGAGGTCCTCATGCATATAATGCTGCATGGTTTGGACATTTTCATGAACAGCCTGTTTATTCTCACTGGAACCTGTGGAACATTACGTATATCGCCTTGTTTTCCTGATGGAGAAGTAGATATGGTAATGATGATGATGAAAGCTGACATATAGATGGTGCCTTCCACAGACCAAGCTCTGCTGTGTCATTATTAACTCCTCTCTGCCCAGAGGAAACAGAGGCACAGGTAGATTAAATGGGTCCCAACTCCACGTCACAGGGAGCTGAAGGAAGAGAAAGCAGAGCCCAGAATGTGTGCTTTCTGACCTCCGTGCAGTACCTCTGTTGTCTGTTTTACAGACAGGTTAGCAAACCAGGAAGGCGATGGTCTCCCGTTTGCAGCGCTGCAGTGAGGTGGCTTACCTGAGTACCCTGAGCACCGGCGTGTTGGGGATGCTGGGGTGTGAACACGGGGCTTCCAGCCCGCAGATGACTCTCCCCTCGATGCGGTCTCTGGTCTTTGGCCAGTACACCCTCCTCCCACCATCCCTGGAGGGAAGACCCTACCCTCTGCCAAGTCTTTCTTTTGCCCCAAACAGTCATGTGTCTGTCAAATGACTGGCAGCTCTGACAAGTGCGTGTGGGTCAGAATTGAGACTGGGAGAAAGGCGGGGGAGTTTCATGGCTCAGTTTTAGGGTGATTTTTATTTGAGAAATATAGGCAGTAAACTTCTGGTTCCAGGTCATTTACCAGCTTAAAGAATAGACATTTAACTTCTCTATTTTTTTCCCCATCTTTTCCCTCTGCATCTGTGAGAGATTTCCTTTCATACAAGTCAGAATTTTCACCTGATGCTTCATTTTTCTAACGCAGTCAAAAATAACCCTTTGATTTTTCTTACCGTGACATCAGAAAGACTAATAAAAATTCCAATTTCCGTATCTGCTGTCTGCGAATAGAAAGTTTAAAATAATCACGAAAGATCATATCAATGTCCTCTGGATGGTCTACAACATTCCTTTGACTGGGTTTATCTTTTCACTTAATTGGTACATTCTTCCTATTTTGATCAGCAGTGCCGAAGCCCTCTCCCTCCCCACGCTTTATAGACTCTGTTCATATACTGTGCCTCATTATCTGCCTTAGCAACTCAAAGGCAATCCCATTCATGTGGCCCTTTATTACTGTGAAGGAGTCTGCTACGTGGGATAGCTGAAATGCTTCCTAACCGACACCAGCAAAATATCCAGACATTTAAACCATTTTTTTCCCTCAGTCTGTTCTTTTTAGCTGAGTAACCTAGACAACTATCTTTTTTGAAAAGCTTTCATCACACCTTGGCACTTCCCTGTATCTGTTTCTTATTTACAATTGATAGTGAAGCCAGAAAAGACTCAATAGTCTTGAATAATTTGAGCTCGCCACCCGTTTCCATGCAGAACTGTTAATACGGTGCAGGTGAATGGGTGAACGCAGATAAAATGAAGATTGGGGGACTTTGGCTTCATCCAAAGGCAATTTTCCCCAAATAAAGTACATTCAGGGAGAAGATCGAAGAATTACTTCTAATAATTCTTTTCTTCCAGGGGCGGGAATAGGAAAAAGTCTCTGCTGGTGGTATCAATTATATTCCCTTTCCTAGTCTGTTGCAAGAACTCTGCTATGCCCACAATGTGGGGACCAGCTTTACCCCAAATGGGGTTAGTAAAAGGGTTAAACTCCACCCCAGCTATCATCACATAGGGGTGATTTCCGATTGTGATCTAGTGTTAAAACTAAAAAAATAACAATGCCAGAAGAACTGAAAATGAACACAGCCTGTGTCCCTCTAACTCATAACAGATTCAAGCCCTAGACAGCCCTTCTGGGGGTCCGGCCTTTCCTGGAGCCCCGGCATCTGGTCAGTGAAATGGGAGTGACAGCACCTGCTTTAGCACAAGCTCCTGAATTGCATCACAGCCTAGAAGTCTGGGTGGGAGGTCCACCACTCATTCACTCAGTGATGCGTTTATTCATCAAATGTTGATTACTTATTGAGCTTCTAAAGACCAGGTACAGGCTGGACTCTTGATAGATCTAGGGAGTAGATCCCAGCAGGACAAACAAGGCGAGCTAAATACAGATTTATTTGCAAAGGTGTGGGCGAGGCTAAGAGAAACCAGGAGGAGATGGTGCAGTTCCCTGGGGCTTGGAGCTTCAAGAGCAGTGGAGGAAGTGGTTAACTGAGCCCAGCAAAGTTGCCTGACAGCACCTGTGGTCTTAGTAGAAAAACGCAGTCAACCTGAAGTGACCTGGGAGGGAGGGAGCTGGGGATAAATCCCCTACCTGACTCACTCTCCTCCCACCCTCTCCTCTCCTGCTGGTGACCCCCTTTGGCTGAACCCAGTAGGAAACCAGAGTCAGGGAAGCTTCTTGATGAAGTGGGGAAAAGTTAGCCTCCCAGGGCCCGAGCCAAGAGGAGGAGGGGTAGGTACCAAATACAGATGTGTTCCCGTCTCTTCTACTCCCCTTTCGGAAAGAGGCTCATAGTATTAGATTAATGAGTAAGGAATGAAGATACTCATCGTGGGATTCGGGGTTAGACCCTTTCAGAAACCGTGAGAGAATGTGACTCTCAGCCACCCTAGGGTTGCTCCTTGTGACAATCGGGAAGTAATGACAAGTTCTGTGATGGATTGATTGATAGTAAAAGCCCAGCTGAACAAACCCCTAGTCACGAATATTGCACTGGTTCCCTGTTTAGCAAGATGTGCTGGTATGAGTCTGTTAGCATCCCCAGGCCCTCCTTGCCATATGGCGGAATGGAAAAGGAAGAGAAGGGGGGATAAAGAACATGTATTAAGCTTCCGACTGCACTCCAGATCCTGGGCTAGATAATTTATATACTTTATTCCATTTTTATTCTCACGAGGACTTATGAGATGTTTTATTTTTTCTGCCTTACAAATGAGGAAACTGAGTCTCTGAGAGGTTGACTGGGTAGCCCCGTGTCACACCATCAGCTGGTAAGAAAGCAGGAAAGAGATTCTCCACCAAAATTGACAAGCACCCCAGACTGGGAGTTAGGGTTCCCCCTCGCTGGCTGTGTGACTTTATACAGATAATCTCCCCTTGAACAAGTCTCTTAACGTCTCTGCTCCTTGGTGCCCATATAATGCTAAGTGAGGAACAGATATGAGGCCGGCCTGCAGGGCCCAGAAGTAACAAACGTGTGACTCAGAGCGGGTGAGGACTCTGGCCGACTGTTGCTGCTTGGAAATATGAGAGCTGACTTCCCTGAAGGAGTTTCTTTCGTCGGGTGTGTGTATGTGTGTATAATATCCTGGTTTCTAATTGTTTGCTACCAATTCACAAAAAAATGTGAAATATCATTGAGCCCAAACAATATACCCCCGTCAGTGTGATAGTCATGTGTCCGAAACATCATGTGTCCCAGACTAGCCTTTTCCTTGAGGACATAGAATCAGTATGTGCTGTGGCCCGAGGTCCTCTTTCGTTTTTTGTTCATTCACTAAGTCTTTATTCCGTGGCTGCGGTGCTTGGCACCTGTGTCAGGGCCGGGACTATGATGGCGAGCAGAAGTCCTTCCCCGCTTGGTCCTTAGGCATCGTGAGGAAGATGGACTTGAAAATACACACAAGGGCCCGACTGTTAAGCAGGGGCTTGGGGAACGTCTCGGAGGTGGAGGGCTGGAGTGGAAGGAGTCTTCTGAAGTGAAGGCCAGGCTTCCTCAAGGCTGCTCTTCCTTCTCCTGCTTTTCCTTCGGGTGCATCAGGGCACCTTCCCTCCTTCCTGATCCAGAGGAGCCCAGAGCCCTTCCTAAACTCCACCTTCCAAAGAAGCATCCTTCAACCGCAGCTGCATCCCGGCTAAGTCCCCTTCAGCCACCTGGGTCTGCCCTGGATGGAAACTGTGTGCGCTCACATCTTTCCTTCCCTACAATGCAGCTAATCCAGTTTAAGCTGCCATTTTTTTTTTAACTTAAGGAAACAAATGTTTCATTGTATGCTGAATTCTTAGGATATGCCACATGCATGAATCAGACTTTTAACCACCTGCTTTGCGGACTTTGGAGGTCAGCAGAGCCTGCCCGGGAGACCAAGCTTTTGTGACCATTACTTTCATGTTGGGAGCAGCCAGGCCCTGGGCAAGTGGAGTTCTAGGCACAGGCAGTCATGCGACAATAGCTTCAGCCTTTCTACGAGGTGACCCAGAGACAGAGTGAGCGGAGAAGGCCCTTTTCAATGAAGTATTTTTGACTCCTTGGAGGAGGGAGCTCTGAGGGGAGAGATGCTGAATATATATATATATATATTTTTTTTTTTTTTTTAATAAGAAGCAGCTTTTACCTCTTTTTCTGTGCAACATCCTGCAGTGCTTGAAGGGGGGGCCTTTGCTGAGAACATTCTTAAAATAGAGGCATGGAAACCAATCTGTCAGGTAGAAGTGTGCAGGCGGCGAGACCCTGGTTACCGTGACACCAAGCTGGGATGTGCATTATCTTGTCCCAACAGACTGATCCTGGCGGGGGGTGGGGGGTTGCCCAGAGGGTCAAGGAAGGGGCTGAGTGACCATGCCTGCATGGCCTGAAGCCTAGTACGAGAACCCTTGAGCCCCGCATGCCCTTGACCATTGCTGCTTCTGTGGTTCCAGGCATCTGGAAGACAACCAGGTCAGCGTCATCGAGAGAGGCGCCTTCCAGGATCTGAAGCAGCTGGAGCGATTGTAAGTATAGCACAGCCTCCTTTCTTAAAAAGTCTTATTTGTAAATTGGCAGCACTGTGACCTTGCTCCGAAAAGAAAAAAAAAAAAGCTCCAATGTTCAATAAAATGTTTGTTCTTATATTTAAAGCACATTAGATGCCTGTTAAAGAGATACTGAGATCCACTTAAACTTTTTTCTTTAAAAGATGCTGGAATTGGCATCTGGGGCTTGTTTTTCTGCTTCCCAGCCTTGAGCTCTCTCTTGGTAGCTGTACGTGGAGCTTGTTCCTGCCCAAGCCTCAGCCTTCCCTTTTGCTGGGGAAGGAGGACCGTGGTTAGTTATCCCCATCATGGAAGCCAGCATCAGCTACTCCCTACTCCTCTGCACGGGCGGCAGGCTCCCTTCTCAGGCCCTCTCCTCCCTGAGCCCCCTCTGCCCCATTCTCGTGGGAGAAGAATTCAGGCGAGTGGGCGAGGCCTTCGGTGTGCCTGTTTCTCCTCTGAGTGATCATCAGCCTGTGCCAGGAAGCCCACATATTTCCACGAGAGAACGCATTGCCAGTGGTTTAAAAATAGGCCACTGTTCTGAGTCTGTCAGAGGGAGAGAGGAAGAGGGGTGGGGATGGGGGATGGAGGAAGCCTCCATTTGTTTTATTGATTAATGCTTTTGCAGAAGACTCCTGGGTCACTTTGATGCGGGGGAGGGGAGCTGCTCAGATGGTTAAGTGGGCAGCTTCACCTTTCCTCGGTTAATCACATCTGGCAGCTCATAACATCTGGATATTTGCTTTCTGCCCTTTGAGTGGGGATTGTCCCCAAGAGCACTTAGTCATGCTGGTGGGCGGCTCTTCCCACGTTTCCCTCCGTATCCTGGTTGACCTGCCATTTCAGCCTCCTTCTCCTGCAGTTCAGGGGACGGGGCTGCATCAGCTCACTGCTCTCCCTCTTACCTGGAAGGATCCTTCCATAGTTACCTGCCCTGTTGCCAACTCTCATCTACAGGGATGCGCTTGGGTAAGGTGGAGGGCCTGCCGCCCACTTGTTCGCGTTGTGATCCGCCATCTTTTCCCTTGGAGCCACTCCCTCTGGGGCGACATGGGAAGGGGAAAGGGCCATTACCCAGTAAAATCCTTAACTCCCCACTCTGTGGTATGCACTGTCTCGTTTATTGCTCTCCTTCCAGGGCAGAGGTCAGCATGGCATGTCCTACTGTTGCTGGTTTTGAGAATATGACATTTATTCCTTAATAGGGAAAATAGATATACAAATAATGAATGTTGCTTCTGTTTATACTTTAAAGTTTCTTAAAATTTTAATTCTTCTCCTTATTTAGACCAAGGGGGGAAAAAGTATGTGTTGAACCTGCTTCCTTTGTATGAAATACTCAAATTTACCGGGGCAGAATAAATACAAAACCCTTTGTGATAAGGCCGCTTCTTGCTTAGTGTTCTGATTAGAAGTGTAAATAAATTCCCATTTCATTAATTTCATGGTTGTTGGGAAGGAACTAATTGAGTACCGTGGACATGCTGGGACCTCTGCCAGTGTGTTATATGCTGTCTGTAATTTTATCCCCACAAAATTCCTAGGAGGTGTTATTACCCTCGTTCTGCAGATAAAGAAACAGAGACTCAGGGAGACGAAGCCAAAGAATTGTCGGGGGGGGGGGGAGGAAGCCAAGATTCAAAGCCACATCTGTCTGACATCAAAGCCCGCGTTGCTTTATACTTCCGTGCTGCAGACATTAGATGAAGTGTGATCTTTAGCAATGGTCCTGCAAATAGCCTGTCATGCACCCATTTAACTCCAGGGACTATCCGTGGGATATTCTAGCAAAAGGTCTTTTCTTTGGCTTGGTGAACACGGCTGAAACACCGTGCATGTCTGGGGCACCGAGGGGAGTACAGCTGCAGGGTAAACCTGGCTGTTTCTCTACTTCGGTGTATTAGGAGGGCAATGCTAGCTGCTGTACTAGATACACCCTCAAGTCTCATCATTTAAGACGGTGGAAGTTTACTTTTTATTCATATAAAACCCAACAAGGGCACTCCTGGTCACCGGGCCTCTCTCCTCCAAGGGGAGACTTCAGGACGTGGGCTCCTTCCACTCCCCGGCTCTACCATCTTTAAATCTTGGCTTCCAAGTTACCAATGTTTGTCTGCATCAAGCCAGCAGAAGGGAAAACAGCAGGAAGGACTGCACATGGGGGGTTTTCACAGGCAGGACCTGGAAAGAGTACATGTTACTTCTGCTCTTCCGTACCTGAGGCTAGAACTCAGCCACGCGGCCGCCGTAAACTGCAGGGGAGGTTGGGGAGGTCGTCCAGCTCTGTGCTCTGGAATGAGAGGAAACAGGCTTAGTGAGCAGCTAGCCAGTCTCTGACTTGTATTGCAAGTGAGCTGAAGAAGTACTTGGTCCGGAAGAAGAATGGAAGCGTAGGCAGCTGGACCAGTGTGCACAGCGGGAGAGGCACCCTCGTTTAAGGCTCTTCCGTGTCGGAGTGTATGTGACGTTATCCTGTCTGGGGTTCATCTGGTTTTGGTTACCAGTCTGTCCCCGGGACAGAGAACTACAGAATGGGAAAACACAGTGTGTGTGCTAGTAACAGCGGACAGAGTAGATGGCTGATTGTGCTGGCTTATCTTACCTGTGTCTCTGGATTTGGTAGTGGGTTCATCTCTCTCGATCACCCTCTGAAAAAGAGTCTGGAAATTATGTCATTTCTGTGATGTCTGTTTTCGTTTGGAGCGGTCATCATTGGTGTGATCTCCTGAGACTTACAGGGGAGGGGGGAGAATTCTGGCCTTCAGGTCTCTATTCAGGAAATTCTCTGTTCCTCCATGAGAGGACTCCTGCTCCAGACTGAGTTAGGTGCCCTTCTCCCATGACAACACATGATTGTCTATATCATAGCATGTATTCCGCATTTGCCTGATTGTCTCTCCCCAAAACATGAGTATTTTGAGGTGAGGAATTGTGTTCCTTTTAGCTGCTAATCTTAACGCCTTCCACAAGGCATGGTAGGAAGTACCATTGTAGAATTTTTATCAAAAACTTGAGGTTTTGTTCTATACCAGTGGTTCTGAACTGGCGCCAATCCCCACCCCAACCCCTTGGGCCAGAGGACCATGTCTGGAGACGTTTTTGGTTGTCACAACTGCAGGATGCTAATGGCATGTAATGGGTAGAAGTCAGGAATGTTGCTCAACACTCGTACAATATACAGGACAGCTCCCACAACAAAGAATTACATCCCCAAATGTTAATAGGTTTCAGGTCAAGAAATAGCTCTTTCCTATTATGTGCTAGGTGCCATCTGAGTCACAACATATGCCATATCATTTAGTCCATATAACAATATTATGAGGTTAGAATTATCATGTTCCTTATGTGATAAAATACAAAATTCAAAGCATTGCCCATGAAGTATTATCGCTAAATATGCTTGCCCTAAATCTAATTTAGTTAGATTTCTCTTCTGGTTTCCAGGAAGTGAACAGGATAGAGGAGCAAGTTAAATAAAACCAGGAGGAGACAAACAAATCCTGGCGGTGGGCCATTCTATAAGATAACTGCTCTGGTCTCTTCAAAAGTCATTGCAATGAAGGAGGTGGGACTTGATTCTTTTAGGTTAAAGGAAGCTTAGGATAGAAACAGCATAAAAAATTGGGAAGGTTAATGGAGTTTAAATGAAATTAAAAGATTAAATGAAATTGAAAGATTAAATGAAATTAAAAGATTAAATAAAATTAAAAACTGAAACAAGGAGTAGAAAGTATGTATGTCCTATATCTATCAAGAAATTGAACCTTTGATTAAAATATTTCACTAAGGATAGTCTAGGCTCAGATGGCTTCACCAGTAAATTTGACCAAAGTTTTAAGAAATAAGTAGTATTGATTTAGGATAAACTAATTCTATAAAAATAAAAAAAAAGAGCTTTTGTCGTTGGGACATCACAATCTTTGTAGCAAAACTCAGCAAAGGTATTTCAAGAGAAAGTATAAACCAACCTATTTCATGAATATTTATATGAATTTCCTAACAAAATATTAGCAAAATGAATGTGGAGGTACTTGAAAAGGATGTATTGTGACCAAGTTTGATTTATTCAAGTAAGGCAAGGTTGGTTTAATATTTGAAAACTCTCCCCTCAAATAAAAACATGCTAAATAGCTGGGACGGCAGTACCAAAGACTCACAGACCAAATTTACAGTAAAAATAGTTGAGAAAGGATCCCAGTCAGCACCTGCCTCCCCTGTACAAGCAGGTGGGGAAAAACAGCTGGTGGTTGTAAGACGGTTACGTCGTCTCACCTGTGTGGGAGAAAGCAGAGGGAGGGCCTTGAGAGCGGGAGATTGCCTAAGTTCCGGATACATACTCACTGGAAAACACAGTGCTCAATCTGAGAAAAGCTGTCAAATCAGAAGGGAGTTTGAATAGATCCAATTCATGGTTACGTACAAAGGACTCATAATGTGATACTGACTAATTAGTACTCGGAGTATTCTGGGTCCTGTAAATTCTTCAAACTAGCCAAAACAAGGCCCTTTTCTAAAGTCCTAGCATTGATAAGAAACTTTTGGGAGTAGTCAATCAGAACAGGAACAATAGTAGAAAGGAAAAGAGAACTTATTGATAAAGGTGTTAGAAATCACCAGAAGAGTCAGATGTTAGAAAATGGAAGGCCGTGTTTTCCATTGGTTTGCCAAAGCAAAACAGAACACACGTGCACACACATGCACACACACACACACACACACCCTGCCCTCCCCCCAAAAACATCCCACCAAGAATGAGTTCTAAACTCTTAAAGCTAAAAAGTTATCACTTCCCAACCCTCCTTCATAAAATGACAGGGAATTTCTTTCATTTAAGAAATAAGCAACCAAGAAGATTATGATTGAGGCCCATACAGAAATTTTTATAAGAAAAATGAAGAAGAAGAAACGTCACAACCTCCACAGAAACAATGAAAACATGCAAGAAAGAGGCACCCACAAAACAGATGAAAACTGCAGTAGAATAGTTTAATAAAACTAGCTGCACAAATTTAAGATCTTATAAACTCTAAAAGAACAACATAAACCTGAATTTTAAAAACTCAAAAAGTAGATGATTAGAGAAAAGTAGGATTTGAAAGGAGGGGCAGAGAACTCAAGAAACAATTTAGGAATAAAAGAAGTCATTTCTAAATAAAGACTGCCCGCCCCGAAGAAGAACAAGCTTGGAAGAATTACACTATCCAATTTCAAGACTTACTATAAACATACAGTAATCAAGACAGCATGGTATTGGCGAAATAATAGACATATAAATTAACAGAACAGAATAGAGAGCCCAGAAATAGACCCATTCAAATATAGTCAACTGATTTTTGACAAGGGTGTAGAGACAGTTCAATGGAGAAATAGTCTTTTCAATAAATGGTGCTGGGAAAATTGGATGTTCATATGCAGAAAATTGAACCTAGACACAAACCATACGTCTTATACAACATTTAATTCAAAATGGGTCTTAGACCTAAATGTAAAATGTAAAACTGTAAAACTTCTAGAAGAAGACATAAGAGAAAAAAAAATCTACATGACTTGAGTTTGAGGATGAGTTTTGTTGTTTTTTTTTTTTTTTTACTGTAACACCA
Organism: Camelus dromedarius; assembly: GCF_036321535.1. Taxonomy (NCBI): domain Eukaryota; kingdom Metazoa; phylum Chordata; class Mammalia; order Artiodactyla; family Camelidae; genus Camelus; species Camelus dromedarius. The sequence continues at coordinate 17,882,692 of NC_087462.1, read as the reverse complement.
AAAGCCTGAGATCCATGAAAGAAAAAAGTTGGTCAATGGAACTTTATTAAAATTAAAATTTTTTTGCTCTAGAAAGGACACTGTTAGGAGAATGAATAAGCAAGTCACAGACTGGGAGAAGATTTTTGCAAAGCACATATCTGATAAAGAACTTGTATACAGGATATATAGAGAAGTTTCAAATCTCAGCAGTAAGAAAACAAACGCTCTTACCCACAAAAGAAAGAAAGAAATGAAGGAAGGAAGGAAGGAAGGAAGGAGCAAAAGATCTGAAGAGGCACTTCACCAAAGAAGGTATATAGATGGCAAATAAACATAGGGAGACAGTCTCAGCATCATTTTCACTTGGGTAATGCAAATTAAACAATGGTGAGGTACTGTTGCACACCTACTAGAATGGCTGAAATGCTAAAAACTGACAATACTATCTGCTGGTCAGGAGGTAGAGTAACTGGAATTCTCATTTATTACTGCTGATGATGCAAAATGGTACAGCCACTTTGGAAGAAAGCTTAGCAGTTTCTTAAAAAGCTGAACATCGTTGTATCTCATCATCAGATCAGTGGTTGCTAGGGGTTCAGGGAAGAAGAGGGGTTGGAGGGTGGAATGGGTGAAGCATGGGAGAGGACGGACTTAGGGTGGTGAAACTCCGCTGTATGATGCTGAAATAGTGGGTGCTTAGCATATGCATTGATCAAAATCAATAGAATTTGACAGCACCAAGACTGAGCCTTAATGCATGCAAATTAAAAGTATCATTTAAGAAACTGGAGGATCCCATGATGAAATGCAGACTGTGATGAATGTATGAATCAACCTCACTGAAGGTGATGGAGGAAAAGACTGACCGAAGTAGATTTGAAATGAGTGGAGTCTATGAGACTAAAGACAAAAGGACTAGCACAGAAGAACTGTGCTCTAGTTGAGAGTTGTTTCCCACAGGGTATGGGTTAACAAATCTGAAATCACTATCCACGTACATTGGGATTAACAACGGTTGGTGGGGCAGGTTTCTCACTGTTGAAATGGTGGTTACAGACAAGCAATGGAGAAAGCTGTAATGACCCAGGAGGTAAGGGATTAGAGTTGGAGACATCAGTATGAACAAATGCTTAACCCAATATAGATACTTTCACTTAATACAGATGGACAAATACATAGAAATATTTATTGTTATGTGAATACACATAGGTTTGCATACAAGCAAATATTTACTTGCTCTCTTAGCAAGATGGCTCTAGAAGCAGTAACACTGCAGTGGCATTGAACATGCCTGGCATGTATGAGATCTGGGTTTCTAATACAGTTCTCTATTAAAAAGGAACTACAGTCTCTTGGAGAAATGGATTGATTCCAGGACTGGGGCTGAGATAGGCTGTGCCAGAAGGGAAGTGCTCAGAGACAACAACAATAACCAAGACATGGAAACAACCTAAATGTCCATCAACAGGTGACTGGATAAAGAAGCTGTGGTATATTTTTACAATGGAATACTACTCAGCCATAAAAAAGAATAAAATAATGCTATTTGCAGCAACATGGATGGCCCCAGAGAATGTCCTTCTAAGTGAAATAAGCCAGAAAGAGAAAGAAAAATACCGTATGATATCACTTATATGTGGAATCTAAAAAAAGAAGACAAATGAACTTATTTACAAAACCAAAACAGACTCACAGACATAGGAAACAAAACGATAGTTACCGGGGGGAGGGGGTTGTGAAGGGATAAGTTGGGAGTTCTAGATTTGCAGATACTGACTGGTATACATAAAATAGATAAATAAGTTTATACTGTGTAACACAGGGAGCTAGCTATATTTGATATCTTGTAGTAGCTTATGGGGAAAAAAGAATATGAAAATGAATTATTTGTATATTCATGTATGACTAAAGCATTGTGCCGTACACCAGAAATTGACACAACATTGTAAAAAAAATACAAAAAAACCAACAACAAATGCACAATCATGGGATATGACAAAAGGACATCAGAGCCAACTAAGAGAGCTCCTAACAGCCAAAGCTGAAACAATTTGATCGACAAATAAATAAATCAGTGTTGTATTATAAGTATATACCAAAGTATAAAATAAATATCCATGAGTTCATACTGCTGTCAATAAATTATTGAGTAAATAAGTGGGGAGAGGAGAAGTCGCCCATGCAGAAAATTCTGAGTAATTTATGTAGGTTTCCTGCCCTCAAGGAGGTGCCGCATTACCCTTCACTCCTTAAATGTGGGCTTTGCAGAGTGACGTCCTTCAAAAGAGTACTGTGCGAAAAGGGGAGGGTGGGAAATAGTAACTTTACAGTGGAGAAATGTGACCCGCACCACCTCAGCCAGGTGATCAAGGTCCATACCATGTTGATGGTATGTATCTTGGATATGGTGTGATGAAAACAGTCGTTTACTTGGGTAATGCAGATGTGATCTTCATCTCAAAAAGCCGTCACCCCAGTCTAATGAGAAAGACATCAGGCAAATCTCAACTGAGGGATATTCTAAAAAGTGTGTGAATTGTCTGCAATACTGTCGACGTCATCAAAGACAAGAGAAGCCAGAAACTGTCATGGCCGATAGGAGCGTGGGAGACGTGACAGCTCAATGTAATGAGGAGTCCTGGGTGGTACCCTAAAACAGAAAAAAAAGACATAGGTAAGAACTAAGGGAATCTTAATAAAGTATTGACCTTGGTTAATAATAATGTGTTAATACGGGGTCACTATGGCAAATGTACTGTATTAATGTCAGATTTTAATACTGGAAACTGGGTGGGAGGTGTGTGAGATCACTCTGTACTGTCTTCCCAACTTTTATGTAAATCTAAATCTATTCTAATATAAAAAAATTTATTTAAAAAAGTTGACTGTTCCAAATCCCACTTGAATTAGAGATTCATGGGCAAGATAAATGTTGTTATTGTTTTACACCGAAAATACGTACTAACTTAGATGGAATTCAAGAGCAGATAAATGTAATGGATAATATTTTAAGAGAAATGGAAAATGGAAAGGAAAAAATTTTAAATCAATAAGAAACAAATATGGAGGTAAAAGGAATTTAAGAGAAAGTGAAAGACGTAGAAGTCAGTAAAGAAGTTTTAATACACGTAGAATATGAATCTCTGAGGAGGAAAACTACAAAATGCAACAAAACAAAACTAATAGTAATGAAAAAATTCTTGAAATAAAAGATGATTTGAAGGCACATACTGAAAGGACACCAGATGCCTGGAAAAACAGACCTTGCAGGTTCAAAACTAAACATTTTAATAAAACAATTGTATTTTAAAGGGAAAAAAAATCCTTAAACATTCAATCAATTTGATACTCATAACGGAAAAGAAAATCAGATTTCCAGCGTAGTTTTGACCCCAAAGCTAGAAAACAACTGAATAACTTTTTAGGGACACAAACTGTGAAGCAGAGATTTTATAAACTGTGAATCAGAGCCATACGTATATTCAAGAGTAATGATGACCAAAAAAAAAAAAAAATTATGAGCATTCAGGAACTCAGGCATCATTGTTTTCATGGAGCTCTTCTTAAGGAATCTCCCAGAGAACAAGTTTCATACAACCGAAAGACTGGAGAGAGATTGGCCTAAGGACAGATACGGTCCACACTTCTCCTCGAAGTTAGGTGGGGACTTGATAGAATTCTGTGGGATGAGGGAAGTCCTGTCCTCTCCCTGATCCTCCATCCCCGCTCCCTTTCCCTGTGCTGGCTAAACTGACAGGACTCTGTAGAGACACAAAATGGAAGGGTTCTGAATCCCTGCTGACGTGCAGATGGCTATGACATGAACCAGCGATAAATTTCTGTTGTCTCTTAAATAATGATGTATTTCTTCCCACTAGCAGAATAAATGAGAAAAGTCCTTTCATCTCCAAAGATGCTAAAAAAAAGCATTTAATGAAATTCAACACTAATTCATAAAGTATTTAAAATACTAAGAATAAAATGGAACTTCTTTACAAAAACCCTGAAACAAACATCATAATTAATGGTGAAACATTTAAAGTGTTCCTCTGGAAAGACACCTATCATCATGACTCCCATTCAGCATTGTATTGGAAATCCTGGTCCTGGCAACGATTTAAAAAAAAGGAAGGATGGAAGAATAGGGAAAGAATAGGCATAAGGATTAGAATAGAAGAAATATAAATGTCATTATTTGCAGGTGCCATGATTATAAGTATAGAAAATACAAAATAAGCTGCAGATAAGCTATCAGGATTCCTAAATGAATTCCTCAGATCACTGGACACAGTATCAGTATACCAAAAAATCAATATAATTTCTATATACCAGCAACAAATAATTAGGAAATTTTTTTAAATGATGTTTATAACAGCATCAAAAAAAGTCAACTGCCCAGGAATAAATCTAATGAAAGATGTGCAAAGCTTTAACAGAGAAAACCACAAGTGTTACTGGGGAAAAAAATGAAAGATGACTCAGATACAGCACAATACATTATGTTCATGGATTAGAAAGTGCAGTATCTCAAAAATGTCGGTTCTCTCCCAATTGATACATAGATTCAGTGCAGTCCTAATGCTAACAGGTAGGTTGTTGTGGAAATGGTTAAATGATTCTAAAGTTTACACGGAAATGCAGTTGGCCAAGCGTAGTCAAGACAGATTGAAGACCCAGACAATTGGAGGACACTTGGTGTCTAGAGGACAGAGATGGTGCTGTGAAGTAGCTTGGAATGGATGCTCTAATAAATTGTGATGGAGTAATTAAATATGGAAAACAAATAATCTTGCCCCCTGGCTCATACCATTCACAAAATCAGTTACAAGTGAATTGTAGATTTACATTTGAAAGATAAAATAGTAACCCTTCTGGAAAATAACATAGAATATCTTCATGACTTTGGGGTGGTTGACATTTCTTAAGCAGGATACAGAAGGCACTAAATTTCCAGGAAAAAAAAAAAAACAGAAAAATTGGACTACATTAAAATCACTTTTGTTCATCAAAATACATCATTAATTGAGTGAAAAAGCAGGTCACAGGGTGGGTAAAGATATGGGCAGCGCATGTAACTGACACAGAAGTTACATTGCGAATACGTAAAGAACTTCTGCAAATTAATAAGAAAAAGAAAAATGACCCAGTAGAAAAATGGTTAAGGGTTTTGAACAGGCACTTCGGAAGAGAGGATATCCCAATGGCCAAGGGTCATATGAAAAGACGCTCAATGTGCCATTAGTCTTCAGAGATGTATAAAATAAAACCACAGGGACATACACTCTACGCTCATCAGAACAGTGTAAGAAAACTTACAAGTTGATTATGATGTGAAACAAACTACATTCATACCCTGCTATGGGACTCATTGACTCTGCTACTCCAGAAAACTCTCTGGCAATGTCAAGTAGAGCCGAACATACACACACCCCATGACCCGGCAACTCTGCTCCTCCATTTACATCCCACAAAAAACATCACACACAAGGATGTTCACAGCAGCACTCTTTGCCATAGCCCCCAACTGGAAACGAGCCAAATGCTCATCAACATGAGAAAAAAAATCAACTGTGGTATGTTTATACCATGGGATAGACTGATGGAGAGGGGAGACAGCCAGCACAGAAAAACTACTGCTACACGTGACAACATGACAGATCTCAGACACAGAGTAAGTGACAGAAGCAGGACATAAAAGAATTTATGTTACTCGATTCCAAATCAGGCAAAAGCAATCTATGGTATTAAAAGTCAGGATAGTGTTTATCATTGGAAGGTTGTAAACGGAAGGGGGCTTTAAGGGGTTTCTGGGGTGTACCATCCTGTTTTGAGATCTGGGTAGAGGTTTGGTGGATCTGTTCACTGGGTGGAAATGCTACAAACCATACAATTCCAACTTGTGCATTTTCTGAATATATGTTACACTTCAAAAAATTATTTTAAAAAGAGATTTTAGACACAGATGTGAGAATCAACTTCAATCCATGGCTCTTAACTGAAGCCTGGTTTGAAAAAATTAATGTGTAAAATAAAATTTGGGGACAAATGGAGAAATCTGGGAAGTGGACTGGGTATCAGATGATGTTAGAGAATTACTAGTTTTGCTAAATATGATAATGGTACTTAGTTACATAAGAGAATCTTCATATTTGTGGGGGGGGGGAGTGCATGCTGAAGAATTCAGGGACCAAGTGGCCTGATGTCTATCATTCACTTCAAAGTGGTTCAGTAAAGAAAACAAAAGCAAAGGTAGCAAAATGCAAACAACCATTGAATTGAAGTGGTGGGCATAGGAATGCTCAAGATACATTGTGCCTTTTCTGTATGTTTGAACATTTTGTTGATAAAAAAACATTTAATGTATTTAAAAAAATGATCATATCCCTTTCACAGAGGAAAAAACTGAAGCTCAGATAGTTAAAGTAACTTGCCATGCTGAGATTCGAATCTGGGACTATTCCGAATTCAGGAACTAGGGGGGAAAAAAAGGTCCCTGTCAAGACCTAGCAGGAGACTGAGATATTATGTTATTCAGTTTCCTCATTCTGCAGACAAGGAAACAGGCTAGAGAGGAATTTGACTTCCGTGAGATGTTCCCGCAGCGTACAGTATTTGAGGGGTCGAGCTGCCTTGGGTTAGCTCGGTTTTCCAAAGAACAGAGCACAGTGGCGCCCTTAGCTCTAACCCAAAGTTCACATTTACTCTTTAATTAGATGTGAAGTAAGTAGCTAGATTGTATATTTAAATGCGTATATGTGGCAAATACATATGTTTTTAAATTACTGCAAGAGTCATTTTGTTCCTGGTGGATAGAACTCTGCTTGTCGCACCATCACTAACATGTCTTATTTCCCTGGAGCTCATCATTTACAGGCCAGACCCTCCAACAGCCCATGAATGTGGCTTTTTCTTCATTCGGCCTCATTTGTATCAACATCAAAGCCTGAGCATTGTTATTAACTCAGAATTATGGACAGGGTTTTCTTTGTGAAATTTATCGCCTGCGGTGTCAACACTTAAATTACTCTAAGTTCTTGGGAAAAAAAAAAAAAAAACAACCAGTATCTGTGTGGGTATAAGCTGCCAACACCACAAAGACCACCGCTGACAGATTTTTGATTAGTTTATATTATTATCCCCTATTAAAAAAAAACCCAACAACTTCTATCTTGGAATATTTTTTCCATTGGTTCCTTAAGAATTACAAGACAGACGGAAAGGAAGCTATACAATTTATTTAGGCAAATATCAGGGGGAGAATAAAAGCTAGGGAAGATCTTCACGGCCATTGGAGGCCCAGGTGGGACCACAGGGCTGCGGGCATAGGCCAGCCCTACTTGACTCCTGCCACCAACCTCGCTCTCCTCTGGTCGTATTGAAAGGACTGAGGTAGAAGAAGAGGAGGCTGTTGGCAGACTTACCCCTAAACCCTCCAGATTGCCATATAGTGGATGATGGGGCTCTCTCCTAGGGAGGGAACAAAACTCAAGAGTGTAGGGTCAGTGATGGCAGGAATTTAAGCCAATAATGTAGGAAGAAATTATCGCAGGGCAGTAAGGAACCTGGGCTCTGGTGTTCAGGCTCACATTTACATGCTGTTTGACCTTGGACAAAATTAATGAGCCTCTTTGAGCCTCAGATGCCTCATTTATAAAACATCTCTATATCTGCCTCATAGGGCTGAAACTAAATAGCATGCATGCAAAGCATTGAGGATAGTCTCTGGCTTGTCATAAATGCTCCTAAGCCTTTCACTTCAGTCTCTGAAGCAGGACTGAAAAAAATGACTGATTTTGTGTTCCTGGGGAATCTCTTGAGACAGAGATTGTCATATTTTTTCCCAGCAGCTTCCTCTCCCACCCACCCCACTGCAGCCCATCCACCTCCAGAGGGGCGTGCAGGAGAAATTTTTCATCTTGTGTGTTCGACAGTTCAGTGTTAACAGGCGTTTACTGAGCATCTTCTGTGCACCAGGTATTGTGTTAGCACTAGCATTTTGGGGGAAAATACGAGGGAATCCTTGTCTTCGAGGAGCTTACTGGGAAGGCAAGCATGTAAACATGTGTCTTTCAACGTGGCAGATATTGGACTTTGAAGAGTGCAGAGAGGTCTCTACTGGAGAGGTCAGGGGAAACTTTACCAAGGAGGCATCGCTTGAACTGGGTCTTGAAGATAAAATAGGAATATAAATCATGACTACCAGTTTGACAAAGAATGATGCATCTGGGGCCATTTAGGATGGGGACACGAAGAACAGGGGCCACTCTCTGGAAGCTTCCACAGGCCCGTCCATTTGCTAGTTTAGTTAGAGTGAGTGTGTGGTGGACACTTAGCCTAATGATTATAAAATGAAGCCCATGGACTCTAGAGTTAGGTTAGACCTGGATTTGAACCTGGATCAATCTTCTCCTTTCACTCACTGGCTCTGAGACCTCGGGAAAGTTCCTTAATAGCTCCAAGTACTGTCAGTTAGGTGGAGATAATCATTGTTGAGCAGAGTTGCCTTTCAACCAGAGGCTTATCTCTGAAGTTGGTATGAAAGGTAAAAATGGAAGATATTCAGAATTACTGACAATTTGGTTCTACCTCTCATAAGTAAGACTTACAGGGACCATTTGGAATCCCCATCAACAAAAAAAGGCTGACCATGAGCAGCCCATGAGGACTGAGAGGTTGAGGGAGGAACAGAGCAGAGGCATTTGGAGGCACAGGTTCATTGAGAAGGATGACTGATAGGACCTTCTGCAGCTTATGTTTCTCCCTTGTTCTTCTCTAATTGTTGCTGGGTGCCTGCACTTCGGTTCGCTCACAGGTTAAATGCATACATGACGTGCTGACTCTGTTAACCTACTTCACCAGGCTCTCATGAGATTACCCTTGTGAAGCATTTCACACCGTGACTAGCACAGTTATCACACAGTATCTTTAGCCATCCTCCTGGACCCTCCTTCTCTCCCTTCTCTGCATCATCATCGTAGGTCAAGAGTGATGAACAAGGAAAGAACCATTTCTTTGACCAAGTGAACCCAATGACTGCATTTTCACTCACTGGCGTCTTTCCATCCTTAGGTCACACGCCGCCTGCCAAACACACACCAAGTCGCCTTCCTGACCTTGTTCCACCATCAGAAGTGGTCAAAGCATGTTTTTTTTTTTTATCGAAAAACAAGCTTTATCGTATTTTCTGTCTGATAGCAGTGAAGGCGTTGTCAGAAAGTTACGTATCTGCTAAAGCATTCTAAAAAGCCGCACACACAAAACAATGCAAATCATCATTCTTATTTCTGTAATATTGTCCTTGTGGGGACACGGCCACATCATCCATGTAGAATTGTGCCCAGTTCTTCCCCTGAATTCCTTGAAAATCAAAAGAACCAATACTTGAGCTTAATTTGTTGTGGTCTCTTTCTTTACATCACATTGTCTGGCAAGAATTTTTAAAAATATATCTAAAGGATCAGTTTTCTCATTTCAAAGTGTAACAAGGATAATGACGCTAAGCCTGGGAATATATTAGCCATGTTTTGAATCTCAAAATGCTTACGTCTCCCTCTTTCTCTCCGTGTGTGTGTGTGTGTGTGTGTGTGTGTGTGTGTCTTCTCCAAGATGTGGAGGTTTGGAATCAAAATGGTAATTGACCTTTAACGAGAGCGCTGAGAGAACTGCTTCTGTGTAGCGTGTGGCTGTGAGCTGGATTTTAAATGTTTGATTAAGTTATTAGAGTGTTTTTGCTTTGGCATAATGTACTATAAATTGACGATTGCTGGCCAAAGCAGTCAGTCAGTGGAGAAGAATAAATTGTTTTGAGAGGTGCTTCAAAACCTGGATTTTCTTCTCTTGGAAAGACAGGATCTTAAATAAATCATGTAATACAAACGAGAATTTCCATAATTAAGGTTCTAACTAGGAAGATCCCTGGGAGCTGTCGAGTTATAAAATGAGGAATGATATTCCAGGATGCTTTCCTTTTCGTTTTAAACTTAATGTTTTGCGTGTGCTTGTTTTTAGTGGCCCAAAGACCAAACAGCACAAAACAGGCACATGTTAAATATATGTTGTTAAAGACTTTATCTCTGAGCTGTGAGTGCTGTAGGGAGATTGAGATGCTAAACAAATGTATTAAAAAAAAAAAAAAAGGTTTCAAGACACCCTTGCTTTACAGAGCTTCAAATGGCTAGAGGTCCCTGTTGGCTGCACCATGTCATTACTTAGAGAATTTCTGTTTGGCAGGCCTTACTCCCCGTCACCCAGTAATTCCACTCCCTGACAGCTTTTCTGTTTTCAGAGCATGTCCTCCAGCTTCTGTCATTTAGGAAATCTCTCTTAAATGGCAGCTCCCCTCTCGTGGGGACTCTGCATGGCTCTCGGCCTCAGACCCTCTCCCCAGGATTCTTCCAGCTGTTTCCGCAAAGTCCCACGGCCTCCCGGCAGCACTGCTAGGCTCTTCTCCTGGGAGCAGCTAAATAAATAAAATGTGATTAAATGTATGTGATTGGCTCTGGTACTGCTGTCTTTATTTGATATATGTACACACTAGAGAACTTTCTACCGTACAGTGCACAAGTACACCGTTTATAATTGATTAAGTAGGGCGACTGTGGTCATCTCTAGAAAAGCAGACCCTCAGATTCTCCATCGGGAACCTGGGCACGTGCTACAAGGTTGCGTCCCTGAGATCAAATGAGATGAAGCTGGGACCCCAGCCCTTTGTAGGAGACTGTAGAGCGCTGCCCCCGTTGCACTGCTGAAACGCTGGTTTTTGCTGGCAATTAGTTGAGTGATTAGGAGCAGGGGCTGTGTCCTCAGGCTACCTCGCTGGGAATTTCAGGTTCTCCGCTGGCCAGCTGTGCAGCCTCAGGCAAGTGCCTTAATCTCTCATCTGAAAAAGAGGGTAATAGAATTACCTACCCGAGCTATTGAGAGGATTAAATGAAATAATGCATGTCTTGTGTCTAGCGAAGCATCTGACATAAACTATAGTTAAGTGCTTAATGGGTATGAACTGTTAATGACATCATCATCATGATGATCAGATTTAAGTGACATAATTTAGTTATAAAACCTCTTTTAAGATTGGAAGCAAGTGTCAACGTGAGGATGGACTGTTCAGCGCTTCCCTCACCTGCGAGTGCTCAAGTGTGTGCGTCCCATGTGTGCTGAAGCCCATCCAGGCACTGCCCCCAGGTCACCTGTGCCCAACACTCTGTCTCCCCGGTGGCCTCCATGCCTCCCACTTACCTGTGGTCTTGTAGACCTGCTGTCGCCCAGGACCCACCCTTTCCCAAGCTGGCCCCCGCTTCCTACAGGGCGGAGGCTGGAGTGACAGGAGTGAGGATGCTGGGCCCAGGGACATGAGGAGTTCCTGTCAAAGTCCTGCCACTCCTCCAGTCTTAGTATCCATCTCATCCAGGCGTCCCCCAGGCTCATAATGTTCAAATGGCCCTTCCAGCCTCCACTTTGTAAGATACGAGAGAAAATTTAGGCTTGTCTCTTAGCAAAAAGAAATGAAGATGAGTCTTACTGGAAGCTTTGAGTATCGTGAGATCCCCCATTACCCCCTCTATGGACGGTGACAAGTGAGAAAAGGGACTGAGGATAATGACTGGCGTTTTTGATTTTGGCCTTCACCTTGCCCTTAGAATAATGAATAGCACTAACATTTATTAAACACCTATTCAGGCAGACAGGGCGCTTGGTGCTTTATAGATACTAACTGCCTGAATCCTCTGAGCTACCCTGCAAGGCAGGGGTAATTTTCAGCATTTTACAGGTGAGGACGCAGAATCTCAGAAAAGGTGAATCACTTGCTTTCAGTCCCGCAGAGCAGGGACTGGTGCCTGAACCGAAGCTTAAAACCAAAGCAAGTGCTCCAGGTCTCCATGGGTTTTGGTTTTGTACTGGGGACTGAGTCAGGTTGCAAGGCCACTTCCTCTTCTGTCCCATGAAGCGGGGAAAGGGCAGAAAGAAGACAGAGGCTGAGGCGAAGTCCGTCCTGCCTCCCAAAGGCATATCTAGGTGGGAGATTGTGTGCCCCCCCACCCCGAGCCCAGCCATTCAGCTTCGCCCGTTACCGCCTTCCCCCTCCCCGCAAGGCGCTCTCGGGTTTACCCAGCTCTGTATTGCTGGAGCTCCCACTGCCCAGCTGTGACTGGTTAGCAGGTGGCGGTGGGGATTCCACATCCACATCACTGAATCAGGGGTGGCAGGGACTGGAGGGGGGATGCAGAGCACTGAGGGATGTGGGTGGCGGCTGCCTCTGACTAGCCTCTCATCTCTCCCTGTGTCTCCACCCCCACTGCCGCTGAACTCACCCGTGCCATCAGCATCTCTTGCTTGAAGGACCACAGACCTCCAGGCTTACCTGTTTCCACTCAGGCCCCAGGGACAGTGTCCACACTAGAGCAAGCCAGAGTGCGCTTCTCAAATACAGACTGTGCTTAAAATCCTTCCTTGGCGTCCTTTGGCTCTTAGAATCGACTTTGGTTCCTCCTCCTGGCCCTCAGGGCCCGTGGGGTCTGGCCCCGCCTCCCACCCTCCCTTGCAGCTCCTCCTCTCCCCTCCTAACCTAGTAACCACGTTCATCCCAGCAACGAGGTCACTTTCTCAGGGAAGCCTTCTGTGCCCCTCCAGGCTAGTCAGTCCCTCTCCCACATCTTCTTACAGGACTCGGACCCTTTGCTCATGTCAGTCCACGTTTATACATTCGTTAGTGATGCTGGGTGGATGTTTGTCTCCCTCATTGGACTGTACACCCCGGAAATGGAAGCATGTGTCCGTGCTCGGCACAGCATCGCTGGCACCTGACGTCGAGCCTGGGCAGAACCCGCTCTCGTTAACACTGGTTGTGGGAGTGAGCAGTGTCACTGGTGATTCCTGTGCTTGGGAAACCCAGGTAGGGTCCTCATAGACTGAGGGTCCTTTGGCCACCCCAGCCATTTCCCTTCCACCTCCAGCTGGATAGGCTCAGCTGGGCTCTTGTCTCCCACCCGCAATGGGAATGATGAGTGTCTAGAATTTCCTTTAGAGTATTTAATTATGGTCGTTCCCTTGCAAGGTCATACGCTTATCCCACTGAGGAGCCCATTTGTGAAACCCGTCTCCTAGAACTGTCTTCACTTCTCCCCCGGCAGTGATAGAAGACCAGGTACATAGTAGGTATGCTGGAAATGTTTGTTGAATGCTCTGCAGCATATCACTTTGAATATCCATCCTTCCTAGCAGCAATTTTTAAAATTGAGATTCAGTTTACATAAAATGAAATATACATTTTGAACGTTACATTACATTGCATTTAAAAAATGGAGCCAGGTATTTTGGTCAGCTGGGCAATTTTCTATCATAGTAATGTTTTATATACTAACTTCTGTGGTGATCTTTTATGCGTGCTGCATGCATATGTTTCCTTGTTTCATCTCTACTGTAACCCTGTGGAGTAATTGTTATCCCATTTTACCAGCAAGGAAACTGGGATCCAGAGAGGTTAAGTGATTTGACCAAAGTCTCAATGCTCTGAGAATTGGAGGCAGGATTTGAGAGCAGCTCTCATGGTCTCCAAAGCAGATATCTTGCTGTTGTGGGCTCTTGGGCATCTTAAATCCTAGGTGGTAAAGACAGGATGCAGTTACAGAGTCAAAAGCCTGCTTGTTCTGTGCATCTTGCAAGCAGACCCTGAAGGTAGCACCAAAGACGGAGCAGCCGTCTCTCAGCCCCTCCCGTTCCCTGCAGCCTCCTCCCTCACCTCCTAGGTACCCCTGCAGATGGCCTGGGAGACACACATGCAGGCATTGCTACAGAAACGGATCTCTGAGTCAGCCCTAAGAAAAAAAGAAACCTCTCTGCTGGTTTTATTTTTCTTGGTTGATTTATTTGACAAGGACCCGTTTTGCACATCATTTTGGAATTTCAGAATCTTTTTTTATCTCTGCAGTTCTCTCTTAAAAAGCCGAAGAAGAAATAAAAGAGAGGCTATGTATGCTACCCCCTGTGCAATGCTTTCTAAACCCTGAGCTCTGCCTTTTTACTTTATTTTCTGACCCTGAGATCACACGGGTTGCAGAATAGGGGCTGAGCAGAGCTAAATCCCATCAGGTAGGAGTCCGATTTGCACTAATCCCTAAAGGCACATCTCTATCAGTGTTGTTTGACTTGGCAGGACACCTACGTGGCTAAACCCCACAGAGGAAGAGCACATGAATTATTCACTCTCCAACGGGGCTTCTCTGCTGAGATTAGGTGTTACAACCAGCCAGCGAAAGGAAATGTTCCCAGCTCTGGCTGGCTGCAGATTCAATTAGTGTTGGGTTCTTTACCTGGAGGTCCAAGCGGCCCCACTCCGAGGCCTTCAGCAGAGATTCCAGACGGGTGTTCCTGGGGTCACGCTTTGGCAGCAAGTCCATTTACAGACACATCCCTCATCCTGGCACATGGCATGTCAGGTGCAATCAAAGCAGGCAGCAGGCTTTCCTGGGAGCTTGTTCCACTTTAACATGTGTTTCAGCTGTGGGAAAAGCACGGGGGTGGGTGGACCTCAAGCTGAATTTACAGTTGCCTTTAATAACCCAAGCAACTAAATTTACTGGGTCACCATGCCCCTTTGAACTGTGGTGTGGAATTTTCCATGTACAGTCCTGTTTCTCCGGGGATAAGCAGACTTTCCCATTCAGGTTTGTTGTTGTCTTTGTTGAGTGAATGCCCATGCCTTGGCCGTTTTGTTGAGAACCAGCTTTGATCCAGGGTTGGTTGGGGGATTTGTGGCCCTTGATGCTTACATTTGATGACACTGGCTCAAGTGTGGCCATCCACCCGGGCAGATTGCCTTGTGTGTGCCAGCTCTATAGGAGAGGCCTGGATCTGCGACATTCTTCCTCCTAAAGGCACTCAGGGCAAAGTTCTGCATCTTTTTTTCTTTTTCTTTTTCTTTTTTTGCCTGCTCCACTTTCCTGAGTGCTTTCTGGTTTTGCTAAGAGTGAGTCATGGCATAACTTGGTCAGTTCCGTTAGACCCTTCTAATAGAACCAAGTTCAGGGCTGAGATGTTTTTTTCAGTAGGTCCCACATCTCAAGGCCTAGAAATCAGGGAAATAATTTGCTTCGATTCTGGAACATCTTTATTTTTCATTGCAATCCTGACACGTTTGGTTAAACGGCACCTGAGATCAATTCAAATCAGCAAATTGATATCGAGCACTCACGGTGTTGCAGGAGCCCGTGCTGGCAATGGTGGGAAACGGAGCTCAAGGCACAGTGGAGTCTTTTGACTTCGAGTGATTAGTGTCCTTCCTTCTGTGCCAAGGTGCGACAGATAGAGCATTTCCATTTTCATGGATTTGTTATGTGTGTGTGATGTGTTTTAGATAAATAGCTCTTCAGAGGCATGGCCTTAGGGGTATTTTTGCTTAGAATGAGGATAAAACAGGCAGTCAAGTAAAATTGAAAAGGTGACTTAACTTACAGAAAGATATTAATTATACTACAGGTGATACAAAATGATAACAAAGTGCTACGTGAGTGATTAGAATCTCAAAAGCCAACATCCTCGATGTACTTAAACGCCCATCCCCAAGGAAGCAAGTCAGTTTATTATTCAGGGAAGTAAGCCAAGGGCCTTTGAGTGTTTGACAATACCTGGTCATTAGCTTGCATGGCCCACTGTTCAGCGGAGCCATGATGGACTTTTAATGAAACGTCCTCATATACTGCCCGCTGTCCCCACAACAGTGACATTGAGACGGAGACCACTCCCTGCAACCTTGACGATCCAGAGGAGGAGGAGTTTCCGCGGGAAGCAAGAAGCTTGTCACTAAGCATGCTCTGCAGTGGTCCTGAGAGCGGGGTGCCGGGGACATGGCAAAAGGCAGACACAGCACCATGAGCTGACCGATGGCTAGACGTCAGAGAAGGGGCAGAGGGAAAAAGGTGTCTTGAAGCGTGGGGGCTGCTGGTCTGACGGACTAGTGACACAGGGAAGAAACCCCACCCACGTGCCCCTCTGAGGAGCCTTAAACCCATTCAGATGTGTAAGACTGTTGAGTGCAGTGAATAGACTAACACCGTCGTGGCATCTCTGCGGTGACTAATTTGTGGCTCCCTGATTTTGTTCTGTGCTAAGTGGTCTTCATGTTGCAATTCCGGCAGCGCTGAACAGCTACACACCATGTCCACGATTCTGCCCGATTACTGGCGTGCACGTAATGACAGCCTGTTGAATGGGGGGAAGCAGCGCATGAACAAAGCAGCTGAGCCCGCGGGGAGGCACAGATGTTCTGAGCTGTGTGTGCTTTCAGTCAGATTTTCTCCAGTCGGGGAGAGCCAGGATTGTGAACACCGATACTACGTAGGTTCACGTTTACACTTGCAGTTCCAAAGAGCTCACGTTCGATTTCGCAAGGAAGTCTGGAACTAGCCCCAAAGCATCTTTGTCTGAAAAAGAAAGTGAGTTCTTGAGTCCTGACCTCTTGCAGTACCTGGGGTGGGGCCCCGCTGGGTTTGGGATCTCAGGAGTCTGCATAAGACGTCCCACTCTAAGGAAGAGCCTGAGGGCACATCATGGGCAAAGTCCTTTGTCCCAAGAAACCAGATCAGTTGATTAATACAAAGAGCGAGAGCAGGCAGTGGAGGGCTGGTGTAGGGTCAGACACCAGAAAGGGCTGTTACAGAAGGAAGCCGTTGTGGGTGGTGGGACTGAGGTGGGTGTGGGAGTCTTGTCCTGATGGGGCTGTTTCTCATTGTTGACACTGTGCTTTGTTCTCTGTGCTTTGTGGGGAGGGGTTGGTTTGAAGAACCAGTTTAGAGAATGGACCCATGACATGACCGTATTTCTCTAACCAAGCACCCATGCTTTATTGTTATTGTTGACTTTTTCAAAATGGAAGGTGGCAGGTACTACATATTTGTGATACAGAATTATTAAAGATTAGGAGTCAATAAAATGTAAGTGTCACTGCTTTGCCTGATTCCTGGTTGCCCTTCCCAAATGTAGCCATCTTATATGCTACCAGAAATTATTCTTCTACAAACTTATTAAGGTGTGTATGTTTGAGAGAGTGAGTGAGATCTCATACACCGATCAGAACTTTATCCATGGATGGAGAAGATAATCATTTATTTGGTGTGGTTGAAGGAAGCCAGAAGGTTCCATAGCCCCCCCCCCCCCCAGAAGTCCCCAAGACCTGCCATGGAGCCATGATCTTTTTTTTAGCCATTTGAAAATTATCTTTTAGATTAAAAAAAATTATTAGAACTATTTTTAGAGCAGTTTTAGGTTCACAGCAAAGTTGAGAGGAACGTACAGAGATTTCCCATATACTCTCTGCCCTCATATGTGTCTAGCCTCCCCAGTTATCAGCATCCCTATAGAGCAGCATGCGGTTGCCAAGGACAGGGCCAGGGCCGAATGAGAAAGCCATATCAGCAAGACCACAGGGCTAGAGTGATACCAAGCCCGTGGAGGGGAGCCAGAAGACCACCAAAGCCCCAGGGTCGGGGACAGGGGTCCTGGCTCATTCTGATTGGCCACCTGGTGTGTGAGCCAGCAAGCTGTGATTGAAGAGGTAGGCAGCAGCAGCAGATCACAGCCAACACGTTTGCCTCTGCGTCTGTCTCCGTGCGCACGGAGACAGCGAGCCTCTGCAGCTGGAGACTTCTCGACAACTTGAGGTCTCAAAAGGCTTCTGAGAGCAACAGAGGAAGAGCCACTCAATGATCGCTCACCTGTGATCGTGTGTCTTTGTTGACAAATGCCTGTCTTTGTGCGTATGGTGATAAACTGCTTCTGCGATTCCATGTCTGAATCTCTGTGTTGCAGTTTCTCAGGATAGGCGTAGGCATCCCAGAAAGTGTCACCACTTTGCTTGTGGTGGAGGCTGAGTGCGATGAGAAGCCCTCCCCGTGGCCACGGGGTCTGGAATCCATCCCTCTCAAGGTGGGGCAAGCCCCTTGCTGCATGCCTCGCTCAGCCCACCCTTGCCTCCTCTGGGCAGTACCCATAGTACAGACAGTAAACCCTGACTTACTAATGGTGTGATAAGTTGCATGATGAGTAACTGAAGTTCTCCGAACCTCAGTTTTATCATCTGTAAAATGAGATTAATAATGGCCTGTACCTTTATAAGGTTTCTGGAGGATTTAATTAGTTAAGACCTGTAAAGCTTTTAGAACACCGCTGGTAAACACCCAAGAAAGATTAGGTAGTGCCGCTGTGTTCTTCTGGAACCGTATTCTGCCTCTGTTGTAAGCCTGTGGTCTGGGCTGGAGGTGGGTCAGTCCAATCTTGTGGTCTTTCTGTTCTTTCTGGCCATAAACCTCTGCTGGGCAGGGCCTGAAGTTGACCCGATTCCTATCTGCCTCTGTCCTCAGGGAATGTGTCCTCCACTGGCCCCAGTGTGTTTGCTGATTTAATCAAGAGAGTGATTCAGGGCCCATTCCATTGTTGATGTTGGCTCTGGGCCTAATCTTGTCTGTCTTGAACTGTAAGTCCAGGAAGATGGGCCTGATCTGGTTCAAGTACTCCGCAGGGTGGAGCCTCCCCAGCATTTGGAGTGATAAATAAATGCATCTGAGGAGGGTGGCTAGGTTGGTGGTAAGTTCATCTCAGTTTTACCAGTTCGTCCCTTGGAGAGCATCTTGTTACCTGAAGAGTGACCATTTGGACCATCATTCTGCCAGGAGACAGGAGTGTCTTGGGCACTGAGTTTTTAATAACCACTGCTGGCATTAATTGGGCACTTACCAGTTGTAAGCTCTGTGTTAACCGCTTCCATATGCATAATCTTGGGTGAGCCTCAGAACTGCTCGATGAGTCAGCGGGGTTGTTTTCCCCTTTGCCTAGACGAGGGCATGGAGGCTTGGGCATGTTAAATCGCTTGCCTTAAGGTCGCAGATCCGAAAAGTGCAGAGCCGGGACTTGGGCAGTCTGCCTGCAGAGCTCTAAACCCTCAGACCTTACTGTTCTCACCAGTCACCTGGAGGCCTGGCTACCAGGCAGAGGCAGATTCAGCAGATCTAGGGCCTGACCTGAGATGCTGCATTTTTCACAAGCTCCCAGGTGATGCTGATGGTGCTGGTCCCTGGACCAGGCTTTGAGTGACGAGGCACCAAGCCAGGAAGCCACATAGCCTCGGCTTGGTGTGTTATCTGTTTGTTTTGCTGGGCATAAGGCCTGACCTCATGCAAAGTTGACTGGCAGCCATCGGCTCACCACTCACAGCAAAGGTGATGTCATGTGGGGCTTTCAGCAAGTGAGACGCTAAACCCTGTGAGGCTTTGGGGGACATACTTGATGAGACAGTTGCCATGCTCTTAAAAGTTAGGCAGGGTAGCCCCTCTCCCTGCTGGCTTGAATCCATCCTACTTGACAGAGAGAGAGTCCCTCCACCCCAGATGTGTCTGTTTTCCTAGTCTATGCTGCGTTCCTGGCGAGGTCACCTGACTCTTATTTTGAACCCAAATCTCTTTCTCTTCTTATGCTCCGCCTCTCTGATCATGGTCTACTTTAGCCTTTCATTCTCCCCAGGATAAATCCTTTCAGGAGTTTTCGATTCCTTCCTTGGCTCCAGCCTTCCTTTGGTTGTCAAGTCCCAAATTGATTCAGCCTGTGTCATATCGCTGACATCTGTGCCCTCCAAAACCTAGAGAAAGGGACAAGACCCTGGTCACCTCTTAATAACAGAAGCCATTATTTATTTGATAGCTGATATTTGAATTATCTACTTCCTTAAGCTCTTACCATTCTCCATTGAAGGTGCTATTATCATTGCCGTTAGTCTGATGATGTGTACAAGATCAAGAGATTCGCTCCAGGTTACCTGGAGAGTAAGTTTCAGCTCCAGGACTGAACCCAGAGAGTCAAACTTGACCCTCTCATTCCTCGCCCCTCTGCACTACGCAGTGATCTCCTTTCTCTCCATCCCCACTGCAGCTTGAGGTATCACCGCCAAACACATTTGATCATGTATTCATTCAGCAACCATATTAGGCCTCTGGTATGTTCCAGTGCTATGCTGGGTGCTGGTAATACAGTGGAGAGTGAGACAGGCATGTTCCCTGCTTGTACGGAGCTGCATTTCAGTAATCACCCTATTGCTACTTGCTGGCCACGTGACTTTTAACAGGTTATTTAATGCATGGACATCCATATGGCCCATGTGAAGCTCAGTTTTCTCATCTATAAATGGGGATCATTATTGTACCTACCCCACAAGGATGCTGCAGAGATCAAGTGTGGTCATGTATGGAGCACTTAGCGCAGGCATATAGTAGGTGGACAATAATCTTACCTGAAGTTGCATGTGAATTAAATCCAGGTTCCTCAGCTTGCCGTTCCAAGACCTTTGCTCCAAACACACATGAATCATTGCCCTTCCCCAGGCATGACACACGTCTTCTGATTCCATGACCCTATTCAAGTGCTGTTTTCTTTCACTGTTTATAACAACCCCACCTCTTCTCCACTGTCAGACTCCTCCTCACTCTTCAAAGCCCAACACACATCTTTCCTCTTCCACTAAGTCTTCACCAATCTCACCTGTAAGAATAGCTTTCTGTTCCGTAATACCCTCGTCCTCTGGGCTCCCGTGTAGCACTGGATCACGCTGCCCTGTGCTCTAGTTTACGAGTTTGTCTCCTTTGCCCCATCGTAAGGTTCTTCAGTCATTCAGCAAACACTTCATGAGCACTCCCTATGTGGGAAGCACTGTGCCACCTACGTGGTATGTAATGGAGGTAATAACCGTCCTGGGGCCTGTCTTCACAGAGTGTCCAGTCTGGCACAGCACTAGCCAGGGGAACATTCTGCAGTCATGGAGATGTTCCATCTCAGCACTGCCCCATGTGATAGCCATTCACCACAGGTGGCTATTGAGCATTTAAAATGCCACTAATGCAGCCGAGGGACTGAATTTTTAGTATTGTTTAATTTTAATTTGCCTAGCCACATGTGGCTATTGGACACTGTATTGGACAGTGCAGGCAGCAGAAGAGAGCTGTTAATCAAAATCACCAAAAAAAAAATCAATGGAAAATTGCAGTTGTAGTAAGTACCAGGCATGTAGGAGTACATGTTTGTGTAAGGGCAGAGTAGGGGGGATCTGACGTAGCTTGGTAGGGATGGTTGTCAGGGAAGGCTTTCCTGACGTAGTGATGATGGAGCAAAGATTTGAAGCTACTCAGCAGAATATGCGAGGCATGGACGGCAAGCATGCAGATAAGCAAGCTGCATGTGCAAATGGTCTGTGGTAGTAAAGAGCCTGGCCTCTGAGAGGGTCTCTGAGAGCCCAAGAGCAAGCACCATCCTTCCCTCTTCTTTGAAACCTCCAAGGCACTGAGCACTATGTTATGCACATGGTAGGCACTGCATTAAATTTCAAGTTTGGATGTGTGACGCCAAGGCCTCACTTCCTACGCAGACTTACCTGTTTCCTCCTCAGAAATACCCCAGCTGGGGAGCCAGGAAACAGGAGCTCCAGCTCCAGCTCTGCTCTGGAGGCTCCAGTCAGTAAGAACTCTTGTCTTTTTGTCTCAAGGAACCTTCTTTACCATGTATATGGCTGGCAACCTCCCACCTCTCAGGATTGTGGGAACTATTCTTGTTGTCTTTTGGACCTGTGGTTGTGGCCACACGTAGGGGTGGAATCACAATAGAACCTGTGTATTGTATCATTTGTTCATTCATTCAACAAACACTTGCAAGGACCCGCTTACCAGCAGGTACTCTGCTAGGTGTCGAGGATGCCCCTGACCTCACAGAGCTTGTACTGTGGTGGGGACCCCCATGTGTCCCAGGCTGTAGCAGGCAGGGCCACCGGCTTTTCGTGGGACCTGTAGAGTGTTCGTGGCAATGTGTCCTGGGTCACTGCAAATCAGACACTCCCCAAACCCAGTCATCCTCCACTCGGGTCCCAGATGCCTCGGCCCTGAAGTCGAGCCCTGAGATTGTCAAGTACTTTAGCTATGGACTCCTGGGACTTTCCCACAATCTGTGATATGTGCTCCCCAAGAACTCTGCCCTGCATCCGAGTGGGACGTGTGCGAAATCCTCAGAGTCATCATATTTTAATAAGAAGAAACAAGTAACTCCTTGTTTACACTCCAGCTTTCGGTCCCCACACTGATTCCTTTTTCACACCCTTGGCTCATGAAAGAGCTTAAACAAAGTTTCATTCCCCAAGGCTGGGGGAAGGGTGGAAAGTCTTAATTTTTTTTTTTTTTAACCTGCTCAAGGTCTTGTCCAAACGAGTTGTCACCAAAAAATGAAAGCCAGATGTTATTTTAGTGAGAAATAAATATGTGGCCAAGCTGTGGATTGAACCCGAGGTCTCCCTGGATGGTTTCCACGTGTGTCGGTAGCCGGACGCCCAGGTACCGCGGCTCACTCTCTTTGTCTTGACTTCGCGGAGGCGCAGCACGCGCAGATGGCTAATGAGCAATTAGCGTCCGAGCCCGCATCCCTCCACGGCCGTACCCATCGGCTCATAAGTCAGATTCAAACCAGCTCCGTGAGCCGCCGGGGGCTTCTGAGTTCAGGGTGAGAGGCAGAGACCCTTGTCTGGAAAAGGGGGAAAAAGACAGGGAAAGACAAATTCAAGCTCCAAGTGCTTCCTCCAGCTTCTCAACGAGGGATCTGCTTTTGTTGGGAGCCCTGAAATCCTCACGGGGAACATACTTCAGATGACCATCGAGGAATTACAGATGAAATCAGGGCCTCGGAGCACAGAGCGGCCCTTTGGGGTTTAACATTACAGCGTGTTCTTCCCCAAGCCTGATTCAATGGTGAGCTTTTCAGCCAAAGGAAGTGTTTTCGGTAATTGGCCGAATCTCTGTAGGAAGACCGCTGAGCTTGCTACTGCTTCTATCAGCTTTTCTCTTCTCTTGGATTTTTTTCTCACACTTTTCAAGTTCTAGATACAATCACTTGTGCCCTGGCCTTTGAAACATGTTTCCCTGGCATTAGAACTTCCTTGGAGGGCAGAGAAGAGGTGGGAGAGGGGATAGAATGGAGCACAAAGTGTCAGCGGGGCCCAGAGCAGAGAATAAACCCTTGGAGAAGAGGCGAGCAGCATCAGACTGGAGGTTGTGGGCAAGGGAATTAGAGGGCCAGGCGGGCAGCTGATGGAAATTAGGGATGTCCCACCCCAGACTGGGAGCAGGGCGCGTGGGCAGAGCCAGCCAGAGGGAGGCCTGCATTCTGGCTGACCACAGAGAGTCTAGGGGAGGAAGCCCAGCCAAGGGGCAGGATTACAGGCACCCAGCGAGGGTCTCTAGGGAAAGAGGGGTCTGGCAAAGGCGAGACTGAGCCCCATCTTTAAGGAACCTCTCTGAGGTTTCCTCCTATGTAAATTGAAGATTCATCGCTCATAGGGTTATTTTGAGGATAAAATAGATTGAGCACCATAAAGTGTTCAAGTGAGTGGCACTCAGTAAGTGTTGCTATTATTATTTCCAGGCAAGGGTTTAGACGTGATGAAACAAGGAAAGACATTTCCTGAAACATGAGCTGATTATAGGAAAGAAAGTTTTTCAAACTAGGTTAGCTTGGCCTTTGAAATGTACTATTTATTTATTCATATATTCATTCAGTCTTTCTTGCCTCAGTCAAGAAATCTTTACTGAGCCGCTTTGATGCGTGAAGCCCTGTTCTAGGCCCAGGGACACAGAGATGATTTAGAGCAGAGGTTGGCAAACTGTGGCCCATGGGCCAAAACTGGCTCAATGCCTGTTTTTGTAAATAAAGTTTTATTGGAACACAGCCATGCCCATTCACTTGTGTATCGTTTATGGCTGCTTTCATGCTACGTTGGTAGAGTTGAGTAGCTGCGGCAAACAGCAGAGTCTGCAAAGCCGGAAGTAATTACCATCTGGCTCTTCACAGAAAACGTTTGCTGAGCCTGATCTAGAGAGACCTTTCAGTGTGGTGCCCAGTCTCTAATGAAAGAGGCAAGTCAATAGAAAATTGCAGTCTAGCAAAATCATTTCAGAGGACCATGTAAGTAGAAAAGAAGATCAGACAGGCTTCCTAGAAGAGATATCGTCTCAGCTGAGACCTGGAGGCTGAATAGGAGTGAGTGAAGTAGAGGAGAAGGGAAAAGTGTTCCAGACAGAGGGAACAACATAAGCAAAGGCTCAGAGGTAAGGGAGAGCAAGGTGTGTTCAGGAGCTGAATGAAATTCATCATGACTGGAAGGACCGAGGACAGGGGACATAAAGCTTCACAAGTAGAATGAAGTTTTGATGATTTGCTGAGGGCAGGGAGGAGATACTAAAGCATTTTCAGCAGGGGAACAACATAATTAGGCTTATACTATAGGGATGTCAGTCGACCTGGAATATGGAAGCTGGATTTAAAAGTTGAGTGGAAGGTTAGGATCAAGACTAGAGGCATAAAGGCCAGTGGGGAGCCCATCTCAGTAATGCAGGGGGCGAGCATGGTAGCCTGAGCTAGAAGGTAGCAGGGGAGTTAGGGGAAGAGAATGGTTTGGAGACATATTTAAGAGGCAGTGCTCAGAGCACATAGCAGTTGATGGCCCATGGGGAGTGTCAAGTGGAAGGGAGTGAAACATGGAAGAGGGTCACTCCCGGAGACGGGGACCATGTGGGCAAGAGCACATGGGGTGGAAGGAGGTGACAATGTCCATGTTGGACATGCCTGTGGGACGTCCATGGGGAGATGCCAAGTTTCCAGGGCAGCTCATGTCATTCATTCCACTGCTTTAAGACAAGAGGTGAAGGTGTTAGCCACTTTGATATCTGAAGGAAGTGTTTTCTACGAAGAGGAAAGCAAGGAAAGGCTCAAGGGAGAGTGCGCCCTGATGTGTCCTGGGCGTAGCAGGGAGGCCACGTGGCTGGAGCAGAATGAGAAAGTGGGAGAGCGGGAGGAGGCCGTGATGTCCATCTCGCCTTCGCCCCAAGTGGGATGGGAGCCAGTGGAGGGTCTCGAGCGGAGGAATGACTTGATCAATGAGGGTTCTGAAAGGATCACTCTAGCTGCGAGGGAAGAACAGATGTCAGGGAGCGAGGGTGGAACCAGGAGACCAGTCAGGAGATGACGGCAAATCTGAGTGCACCTCCTCCTCCTCTGTGCGCATCAATTTTCCCTTCTAGCCTGACAACCTCAGAGTCTCTGTGGCTTAACAAAAAGCAGCATTTATTTGCCTCACTGATGGGTCATGGTTTGGCTGGGTTTGGCTGATTTCAGCTGATCTCAGCTAGGCTCGGCAGGGTGTGGATTCGGGCTGTAGATGGGGTCCAGGAGCTTTCATGTGACTTCTCAGTCTCCTTGGGGCTGGTGGCTACCAGAGGCATATTTTTCTCATGGCAGATGGAAGAAGAGATGAGGTCAAGCCAAGTCACAGAAGCACATTTAAAGCCTCTGCTCACGTCACACCCACTGACTCTCTGTTGGCCAAATCAAGGTACATGGCTAAGCCTGGCATCCTGGGACAAGGAAATAGACACTGCCCACTTGAATGGGAGCTCCTGCAAAGACACGTGGCCAAAGTCTGGGGTGGATGATTCCATAGTGGAGAAGGAGGAAAGAACTGGAAACAGCAAACCAACTTACCACGTCCTCATCCAGTGTCACCAAGTTATGCTCTATCATCTTCCTCTTTCTTTCATCCATCCCTAACACTGGTCCTCTTTGACCCACACACGGCCTTCATGTGATCTCCTTCATGTTCTCTCCACGTCGACTCTTGTTTCTTCCAGACAACACATCCTGCCCACTGCCGGCTGAGTTTTCTTTCCTACAAGGTTCCTTACTTCACACTGATGCTGCTTGAAAAACTTCAGTGACCAGCCATTTAGCAACACAGAGTTCCCCAAATGCCAGTAATTTCTATTCCCTCTTCATGGTTTTGGTTAATGTGTCACACCTGTATTATTATTATTATTATTATTATTATTATTATTATTATTATTATTATTATTATTATTATTATTATTATTATTATAATAGTTTCCTTAATGTAACTTTAAGACAGCTTACTTTTTTCCCCTAGCCTCATCTTAAATCATAATGACCACAAGAAAGTTGTATATTTTTTCTAAAACACGTGTGCTGATGAAAATAAACAAGCTTGTGCACTGACGCTCTGAAATCCCTAGAGGTATGGTGACTGCAGGTGGGACCCACTCACCTCCCACCGTCCCTGCAGCTTCATCCCACTGGTCTAGCCTTCACTCTCACCTCAACATATTTCCGCTGCTGGAATCATGATGGTCTCCTCACTGTCTGTGCACCTGTCATGGAAGAGGATTTGCTGGGTGCCTTGCTCTAATGCCCTCGGAACTGGAAGACCCTACCTTTTTCTCTCTGCCTGTCCTTCAAGACGTGCCTCCTCCATGTGGCCCCTCGCCCCTCGTTAGCAGGTTGTCACTTCCTGCTGCACTTAGGGTCTCTGCCCATCACCAGTGCTCAAGCTTCTGCTTCTCTCATCATTCCACGTGTACTGATCTCACCGACCTGGTGCGTGAGTGCCCCAAGCCTTGCATGGCCTGTGCCTGCCAAGTCTCTCTCCATCCACCCTGCAGGGATTCCTCATCCTTCACTCTGCATATTAAAACAGGTGCTGCTTCTGTGGTGACCCATCACAGTGCTTTGGCCGTGTTTCCTCTCTGCCCTTTCTCTGTCTTTCATTCCCTGGCTCGTTCCTTGTCTTTCAAGATGCTAATCAAATATTGCCTCCTCCAGGAAGCCATAAAGACTGCTCCCATGGCTTGCTGTATGTCCTTCTCTCTGAGCACACGTCACATGTGTGCCCGTGGTCCCCGGTAAACTTATCTCCCTTCCCCACTAGACTGACTGTAAGCTCTTTAAGGAAAGGATCTTGTTGGAGTTTGTGTCCCAGAGCATGACGTAGAAGAGGTACTTAGTAAACATTGAATTTTCAATCAATTTACGAATTAAGTGACTTGAACTTCGCTGTTTCAGCAGGACTATACATTCTTTGAGGGCAGAGATCCTGCTTTCCTTTTTCCCCCCTTCTCCATGCTGCTTGCCCCAGGTAGGCAGACAGTAGGTGCTTATTAAATTTGCAACAAGATGAGCTTCTTAGGAAATGCATGAGGTGGCTGTGGTTGATGGTGAAAATTGATGCCAATTAAGGTAGCTTAGCAATTGTAGACTCTTTTAGGCCTACGCTGATTTTGAACACCAAATGCATCATGATTTTGACTCCTGAAGACATACAGGGCTGTGTTGGAGCCCTTTGCCTTTGTTCATGATTGAAAAGAAAGATAAAATTCATGTTAGGTACCTCATCCTGTGCATTCTGTATGAGCTCTACATCTGGAGATGGTGTCGGATTCTTTTTAGGATGGAACTGGTATTTGTGTGTGTGTGTGTAAGACAGAGAAAAAGAGAGATAGCAGTCCAGATGCCAACACACCTGGAATCTATTTGTGAGGATCACTGGTTCAGTCCACAGCTTGGACCATTCATTTATTTCTCTCTAAGTGAACATCTGGGATTCAGTTTGAGACGCCAGCAAGTTTGGATGGGATCTCAAAGCCGTGGTTGGGATAGGGGGCTGCTCGCCTGAGGTGGGAGTGAGAGAGGTGAGCAGGGGCTCTCAAACTGTTCTGCAGAGTTTAGTTCAAATGCAATAACCAGAGGGCTGAGAGCCCCTTCCCATGCTGGAAAAGCATTCAAAACAAGAAGTAACCAAAGGAGAGCCAATCAGATCAAAGCGGTAATGCAGTCTGAAAAGTGCCCCCTTTCTTCTTGCACCCTGTTCCCTTTCCACCCCATAGTGCTAAAAATATCTAGGTAGCTTCCTTTTCTAAGGAAAAAAACAAAGAAGAAGAAGAAGGAAAAAAACCCTTGGACCTGGACCAGAAAGGAAATGCTATGGGAAAGTAAAATTCTAATTAGTTATAGATGAGAATTGGTCACAGATAATTATTCTACATTCCTTTGCTCATGCCTGGGAGGGCTTAAAAGATCTTTTTTTGTTGCTAGATATATGTATCTAGATACCTAGATAAACACACAGAGACACTCACCATCATTAACAAATCTTGCAGAGTCCAAGTGTTTAGAACAGAAATGAAAGGGGAATTTGTCATTCACCAGCTAGGGATGTTTGAATCTTTTGCCGTGGGTCCTCTTTTCTCCTTTCTTTCTTTTTTATCCCTCTATTTTCTTTTACTTTGAACTTTCTCAAAACGAAAGGAAAGGTCAGTGGGTTCAAACAGGATCATTTTAAACAGCGCACTTCCAGAAACCTTGTGCAGAGTTGCACCTGCCCTTGGTGACATCCACCAGCTCGAGTATTTCTCCTTCGATTTGCATCTGTCATGTTCCTACCTGCGGGTTGGAGGGGTGGGAGACCCAGATGAAGGGCCTAGAATAATCCAGAAAGTCCTGTGGCGGACTGTGCTCGTGCCGTCCTATTGAGAACCAGCTTTGCAGCATTGTGTGGGGGATTTTTAGTGGGGTGGGGGAATCCTACAGCTGCCTAAAGTATTTGTCTCTTAATTCCTAGTAGAAACGACTCAACATCCACTGCAGGCTGCTCAAGGCGCGCACAACATCTTGATGGAGCGTGTTTTTACAGAACTATGCTAACTTCTAAGCAGTTCTCAATCCTCCTTTCCTGCTCAGCCTAGCTCTCTCATTTTCATTCCCAGGCAGCACAGACAAGAGAGAGTTAGCCTTCGGGAACCTTCTGCCTTTTCTTTTTTTTTTTCTAGCATTCTTCTTTTACTAATACAGAAACCTCACTCTCATGCCCCCTCCATGGTGTAGGGACCCTCACCCTCACTCTGGCTTCACTTGGTTCTGAAACTGCCCCTGCTTGTCGCTCACCCCACTGTGCAGTTCAGATGGCGTGGGCCTCCCGCTCCTCAGCTTTCAAGACCCTCTTTCAAGCACTGTGATAAACGTGCTTAATTTGTGCTATTGTGACCGCAACCCTCCGGCTACCTGGTTGCAACACCCCTGGAAGGTCCTCAGTGAGATACTCTGGCTTTTTGTCTGTCTGTTTTGTTTTTGTTTTTGCTTTCATTTTTTTGGTTCTTTTTATTATCGTTGAAGGATAGTCAGCTTGCAATTTTGCATCAATTTCTGGTGTACAGCTACTCTGATTTTAATGACCAGAGGTGAAGTCGCCAGCACGGGGTTGTTGGGGCAGCACTGCATAGCAACTTACAGCCCTTTACGTCTCCCTCAGAGTTCACCATCTTCACCTCATTTGTTCCTCGGTGATTCTGTGGAATAGGGGAAGCAGGTATCCACTCACTCATCCATTCATCCAACCAACTAACCAACCAGACGTTTATCGAGCACCTACTGGTTGCTAGAAACTATTCTAAACTCATGAGTTGCAGTGAAACAAAACAGACAAAAACCCTGTTCTCGGGGTGCTTCATCCTAGAATGGATGTCCTCATAAATATTATTATCCCCAGTATTCACAGAAAGAAACCAAGAAAAAGAGAATTTCAACCCTAAGGTCGGATCGCTCCTTTAGATCTGGATTTAGAATCCAAATATTGTGTCCAGCTCTCAGAGTAAGGAGAGCAGCATGGGGGTGACAGGAATCAGCTCGTCCAGCCCCTGGTTCTGTGGAGGGCAGTGGTCCACACAGTCACATGGCTCTTGGGGGCAGAGCTCGGGCCGTAGCCTGGCTTTCCTAAGTGCCAGCCCCCAGACCCTGCCCATGAGTTCTTGGATCCTGTAGTGGCCTGAAATTCACTGGACCTGTCACTATCCTCACCCACCTAGTGACCTCTGTTTTAGTCCACTCAGGCCGCTGTAACCCAGTACCACAGACCGGGTAGCTTAAAAGCAACAGAGATGTCTTCCTCACGGTTCTGGAGGCCAGGGGTCCGAGATCGGGGCTGTGCTGTGGTTCTTCCGGGCGTCCTGCTGTGTCCTCACATGGCAGCAGGCACAAGGGGTCTCTCTGGAGCTGCTTCTATAAAAGCACTGATCCGTTCCTGCCCTCATATTCTAATCAGGTCTCCGAGACCCCACCCCCTAATGCTGCCATCTCGGGGGGGTGGGGGTTAGGGTCTCAGCGCATCAGTTTGGGGGGAGGGACATACAAACATTCAGACCGCAGTGGCCTCCGTACTTCCTAACCCAGCAGAGATTTCACAGCCCATTTTCCTGAGTACTGTTAAGCGCACTCCCTCAGTTCCCTTGCCCGGCCCTTCCTCCCTCCCAGTGCCTGGGAAAACCCGAGCCTTGGCTGAATTCAGTCTTCCGTGGTCTGCACCCTCCCACCCAGGAGACTTGGGTGCGGCCGGAGAATTAACACGTGCCACGCGGACGACTCTCACTCACCACTCGGGGTCACTGACCTCCCGGGGACTTGCTGCTGCCCGCCAGCCCTCCAGCCTGTGCTGGTCAGTTCCCTCTCCTGCTCTTTCCTGGATGCCTTCTTCTCACCTTCTCTCCTCAGTCATCAAACAGCCCCTTCTCCCTCCCTTGGTCTTTGCTGAGAAGACAGAAGTAGTTGGAAGAGGCCTTCCACGGACTTCCACACCGAGAACCACCATACACGGTCCCCTAACCTAGGCCTTCTCTGCTCTTGCCACCGATGACCTGTCCTGGGCCCTGTCAGAGGCCGTTGCCATCACCTGTGCATTGGAATCTCCCCTGCTGCCCATTCAGGAGCCTCACTCTAAAAATATCCCCTCATCCCCTGCATCCTTAATTTACTGCTTGACAGATCTTTCATATCAGCATACAAGTTGCAGTTTCCCCCATCTTAAAAAATAAAAGCAAAGCCTTTCTTGACCCCCATTCCCCTGCTAGCTATCAACCCATTTTCTGCCTCCCTTTTTAGCAAAATCCCTCAAAATTGTTGTTTGCCCCTCCCGCTCTTTCTTGAACCACTCCAGTTAATCGTCATGCCTGACTCTGTACCAAGCTGCTCTTTCCAGGTCATCATATTGCCAAGTTCAGTGTTGTCCCCGTCTTTCTCTACCTCTTGGCAGCATTTGACAAGCCAGTCCCTTCCTCTCCTCTTCCCTCCTTGGAGCCCTTTCTTCACTTGGCTTCCACAATTCCACCTTCTTGCTTCTGCTACCACACGGCAAGGTTTCCTCCTCGCTCTGGTCTCTAGTGGATGGTGCAGCCCAGGACTCAGTCCTAAGTCCTCTTCCCTTCTTTTCTTCATCTCCCATGGTGGCCGTGGTGCATATAGTTAAATCCCAACTACATCTCCCATTTGGTCTCATCCCTGAAGCCCAGATTTGCATATCCAGTTGTCTATCAGGTGTCTGCACGTGGATAGTTATTGGCGTGTCCAATTTAACGTGTCACCTCCGGTCCCTCACCAGACCTGCTCTACCCGCAGTCTTTTCCCACCTCAGGTAACAGCGAGTCCAGACTTTCAGATGCACAGGCTGAAACCTTAGCATCACCCTTCATTCTCCTGTCTCAAGCTTCACCTCCAAGTCCATTGGCAAATCCTGTCTGCTCCACCTTCAAAATATTCCCATCTTAACACCTCTGCAGGGACCACCCTGCTAGCAGGGTAAAGAGAGTTCTCAGAGAAGGGAGGAGCTTGCACAGAAACCCTAAGGCAGGGGAAGATGCATGACTGGAGTACCTCAGAAAGGAGAAAGGCGTGATTCTTCAGTCTGGGGAGCCGCCTGCCCTTTTGGCCCCGTTATGAAATGGGGTCAAAGCAATCCCTGTGGGGATCTGAGCTTTGGCCGCTGCCAAGTGGTCTGGCTGTCTGGAATGGGTCTGTCCAGCTCTGAGGGATGTGCATGACTCCGTTCATTGCATGCACATTACGTTTGCAGTCTATGTTGTGTGTGTGTGTCAGTGTATATGCATTCACATGCACACATAAGTATGTGTTTTCTCCCACTCTGGACATCTTTTCCTGGATCCTGAGCCTTCAGTGTACCAAGGTAGTTCCATGTCCTGTCTGCTGGGGGATCCCCAGAACCACCCGCTCATGACTTTAGTCCTAGATGAAGCAGCCTTGGGGTTCCCTGCATTGTTCTAGGCAAAAATGACCTAGGCCTTGTGGGTGAGTCACCCTAGAACAAGATGACCTCAGAGCGCTTGGCTCCTTCTCTGCAGAGCCAGGACTCTTGCCCTTTATCCCCCACCCCCAAACCCTTTGCTCCTCCTGAAATCAGGGTCTTCTAGAGACGGGTATTTGGGCACACGGCAGCAGCTGGGACAGGGTCAGAGGCAAGGCAGGCTCAGGCCACTGATGTGCTCTGCTTTATCCCTAACAGCCGTGTAATTAGAGGAAAATTGGTCCAATGTGAGGTGCGGGAAAGTTCAAAAAGGGTTGTTTTAGGGTCTTTGTGCTTGTTTTCTTTTCATGCTGGAGCCTTGTGTTGGATCCTGGCGAGGTGAGATCCTGGGCAAGCCCCAGAGCTCTCTAGAGCTGGACAGATATCTCGGAACAAAGTCACGCATGAGGGCAGGCAGGGGCTGAGAATGCCGTTGGGGAAGTTCTGAATGGACAGATCGTTTAGGTCTGAGAGGGGAACAAGGATAAATGCTCTTAAGAGATGGCTGCGGATTCCCCTCCTGGCTTGGGGGCAGTGATTTCCTGGGACCCTCAGAGCCTTCTGAACCTAGAGGACAGCAGGACATTAAATAGGCCTTGGAAAGTAAGGCCAAGGAAGCACAGGGTCAGTTTCCTAGTCTGCTTTGACTCAGTGTCTCTAGCTATAAAATGAACAAATACTCCTTGTTAGTGGCTTCTAGGATTGTTGGGTGGCCTTCTGGTCAACCAAGCACCCAAGAGTTAAGGAAGCAGAGTGGTGAAGGGGTTCAGAGCATGGATTTTTGGTGTCAGAAAGAGATCTGTCCAAACTTTATTTATCAGCTGTGTGACTTTAGACAAGTCCCATAACCTCTCTGTGCCTTAGTTTCTTTGTGTAAAGTAATGACAGTAGCAATGTCACTTTAAGGATGAAATGAGATAATGCATATAAAGCACCTCCCACAGCACTTAGTACGCTGTAAGTGCCTTGTGTTGACAGAAAAAAAAAAAAAAGGAAGGAAGGAAGAAACAACAAGAACAAAGAGGTCATTGTTGCTTTGATGCTAAGGCAAGTTGGTTATTATAATAGTGCTCACCAAATATCCAAGCATCCCTGTGGGTTTCCCAGCTTCTTTTGCAGTTAGGTTCAGCCGTGTGACTAGTTCTGGCCAACAGACTGAGAGCTGAAGTGATAGGAGTCACTACTAGGTCAAGGAAGTTACGAGGTGATACGGCTCCTCCCCAGAACCCTGACCTGGGAGGCCCCATGGTTCTCTGTAGCATCTTATAAGACGGAGCAAGCCCCTTGTGTGAGTGTGGAATCTGTGCCCACTGGGTTAACCCAATGAGATTTTGGAGTTTATTTGTTACTGCTAATAGCCTTGCTGACCAATACAATCATCTATGAAGGAGAGATAAATGTCCCCTCCTTCTGACCTCTTGGGGCATCTGGGGATGATGATAATGATAATAGCAGTAGCTGTAACAGCTACCATTTATTGAGCA
Organism: Camelus dromedarius; assembly: GCF_036321535.1. Lineage (NCBI taxonomy): Eukaryota > Metazoa > Chordata > Mammalia > Artiodactyla > Camelidae > Camelus > Camelus dromedarius. Next base: position 17,849,245 of record NC_087462.1, on the reverse strand, counting down.
CTTGAGAAACACCGCAGAGCCCATCACAGATGTGAAACCATTCAGCCCTCTCAGGTATCTCTGACGAGGTTCGTGTTTTGCTATTACATAATGATTGTGTTCCAAAAATAAACTCTTAAGTTATTTTTGAAAAAGGCTCACTTAAACAACTTCAGTGGGGAAAAAACTGCTTAGGGCAAGCGTTCCAGACTATGACAACAAAGTTATTTATCCGACAGAAATGTCAAAAGTAAAGGTTTTTAATTGCTATTAGGACGTTTTTGAAGTTACAAACTAAAAATAACAGATTTTCAAAACTGACATTAGCCAACCTAAATGTCACTGAGCAAATGCTGAATTCCATGGAAGACAAGATTCAGGTCAACTTGCTTCCAAACCGTCAAAATAAATTGTGGCTTGGTCCAGAAGTGCTATTAAAAGGAGGTCCCATTAGATCTCAATAAAGCTGCTACCCAAAAAATGTAAAACTAAAAATACATTTAAAAAAAAAAAGGGGGAGATCCAAATAGTAAAGAATAGCCAGTCACCCAACCAAAGTGGCCCCGGGGCGTTGGAGCTGTAAGCCGCTAGATCTTCCCCCCACGCATGCAGGGGCTGTTTCTGATCATAACAGTGGTATAAAGCAGCAATCGGCACAAATCAGGTTCCTTGCTGAACTGGTCATGTTGCATCCAATTTACATGGTGAAAATGTGCATAGCAGGAAAAAAAAGCCCTGAATTTGATTTGTTAGGCAGATTAGGGAACCAAGAGACTACGAAGCCATCAGTGGCTACAGTGAGCAACTGTGGAAACTGCTCCTGTTCAGGGTTCTCTGCTCTTTTCTCTGCTCTGCTCTGCTCAGAGGTCCCCTGATGTATTGTGACATCCGTACATCCTCGTGGATGGAGGTGCCACCTCTGAGCTGGGATTCCAGGCCTCTGGGTTTGGTTCTGCCCTTCTCCTGGGGCCTGCCAGGAAGTGTCCGGCCTGGAGCTTCCGCTCTGAATAGCAAAGCTACTTTGGCCCTCGGTGATGCTTCTGAAAATACCAGTAGACCTGGAAGGCATCCAGGCTGCCTAGGAAAGTGCCTGGAGAAGGGGACCCAATTGATTTCATTGCTAAAGCAAACAGTCCTGGTGACCTTTGGGAATGAGCACACTTTGACTCCCTCCCTCCCTCAGGCCTTAGCTGCAGCAGCTGAACATTCCACACCTCCCTGAGAAAGGGGAGACCCTTGCTGTGAGGGTGCTGGGGCCTGCTGCTGCCTGAGGTGCTTCCTTCCCGCCTCCTCTCACTGGTCCTGTACTGACTGAGGGGAAGCACCAGCCCTTGCTGGACAGTAGGTCAATAGTGAGGCAGGTGAGCCTGGGAGCCGCGTCTCTTGAAGATTCTGGAGGATGATGCAGACAGACTCAAGCAAGTGGGCCCCCCGGGCATCCTGTTCACCTGAAAACAGGCTGGCTCCCCTCACCCAGCCCAGGAAGCCCATTGATTTTTCAGGCTCCCCGAATTGGCCATTCCCACCTTGCGAATTGCTTATGAAATTCAACAGGCCTTTACTGAAGGCCCCCTCGCATGCCTGTGTCTGCTTGGGTCACCGATATTAGACATACTTCCCGCTCTCAAGGACCTTCAGGAGTTAATGGAAAGTTGAGACCCACACATTAGGTAATACATCATGACAGTCTCAGATGAAGGGCTGAATTTAAATACCAGGTATCATTATCCAGGAGAGGTAAGAGCACAGGTTTGGCATCAGGTGTCTGGGTTCAAATCCCATCGCCATGATTTGGTCAAGTTTGACTTTGGGCAACTCTGTTTCCTTATTATAGGGTGACCAGGAGTACTAGCCTCAAAGCATTTCCATGTGGAATTAAAAGAGATGGCACGTGGGACGTGCCTTGTGCACTACAGACTTGTGGTCTTCGTGTTATTACCAGCTACGGCTACTAGTTGTCAAAATATATTTGAGGGACCCCAGAAGTAGAAGTCCTGAATCTAAGCACACCCGCTACCGCACGGTGGGCCTCCCTGCTCTGTTTCTTTCAGCAATGGTTAGTCATTCTGACTGATCAGTTACCCAAGCGGGAGCCCCCGGGGCCACTTGTAACACCTCCACTCCTGCAACTCTCTCAACTCTCACGTGCGTTCAGTCACAAAACCCTGCTGACTGCCCCCTCACATCTATCTCCGACACTCTGGTATGACTCTTACCCTCAGCCAGGTCCTCACACGGCCACACTGATTAAACAGCTCGCCTTGCTTCTGATTTCACCTTCTTCCAAACCAGGCGTATGGCTACTCAAGAGAACTTTTAGAAATCCAAAACAGACCATCATTCCCTTGCTCAGACCCTTTCTGTGGCTCCTTAGGACTCTCAGTAAACAGCCAAGCCCGAATCCTTTTCTTGTGACCCTCAAGGGCCCTCATGATATGACCTCTGCCTGGCTCTGCAGCTTCATCCTTTGTGTTCCCCAAGTACCTCCGTGTTCCAGACACTCTGGGTCTCCTTGTCCTCCGTGACCATGCGCATACTGCTCTCAGAGTCTAGAACCCTTTATCCCTGTCTCCTGAAGAGTCTCAATTACGCTTTAAAAATAAACACCAAGCTGCTTTCCTTGGGAAGCCTTCCTTTCCCAGGTCTGGGTGAGCTGCCCCTCCTCTGTGCTCCTACAGTATCTTTGCTTGCAAGATTATGCTGCAAATTTTTGTTTCCATGTCTGTCTCCTTCACCAGCATCTGACATCCTTCTTCATCTGCATCTTACTCATGCAGATAGAGGGAGGCACTGTATTCGTAATGAAAACTGACCGGTAAGATGGATGGGTGGATAGGGGATAAATGGACAAGATGGGTAGATGGATGGATAAGTGAATGGTTGAGTAGAATAGTGGGTGGATGGATGGATGGACAGACAGACCATAGACAGACAGGGTAAAGGGTTGGTTGTGTGAACGGATCAGCTAATGGTTGCATGGTTGAATGAATAGACCAATGAATGACTTCAATAAAGTGGCAAAAGCCTCTAATGAGATCTTACACCCTGGTACCCTGAGGAGGACCGTCAGGGTACCACAAAGACAAGGCTCTGTTTCTTGGAACTTCACAGTTCAAGCTGAAAAGCAGGATGACCTTGCAAGTAGCAGCCAGAGGGGTTTTGACCTTGACTCTCCCCATTGTTCCAGGAGGAAAGCTGAGGAGTGTTGACCTTAGAGGGAGAGAGGACACCCAGATGGGCTTTACATCACTGACCTGGCCCATAGCCTGTTTGCCGACCTCCTCAGGTCTGACCTCATACCAGCCCGTTCGGTCCTTTTCTCCATCCAGGCATCACGGATTTATTTCTAGCTTGATCTAGGGCAGATTTGCACGTCTGGGCCCAGGGTGACAGAGCAGCAGATGGCATGAGTGATGGAGGACACAGTGGCCACCAGCCTCCTCCGTCTGCAGCCCAGCGCTTACCTGCTCCTCTCTCAGAAGACAGCACATTTCATGCTTCATTTTCCTGTTCGGGAGCTGCTCGTGGAGCCGCCGCACAAGAAGTGCACCTTGTGCAGCTTGGAGCCTTCGTCAGCTCTTTGAGGAAGACCTTTCAGGACCACTTGGTTCACTAAATAAACATGAATAAATCCTGGAATAGAATGAACCAGAAATGAAATGTATCGAGCTCCCCTTGATGCGGAGGACCAGTATGCAGCCCACCCAGGCCAAAGCAGAGAGACCCCGATGCTCTGGGGAGAAGAGCCCAGCCCAGCCACCCTGCAGTCCTCGTTCAGGGTTTATGAAGCAGCAGGCAGAGCACAGTTGACTACATTTGGTTGTGTTTTTATTTTTGTCCAGCCACAAATACCGGCAAAGAACTGCAAACGATTCCTTCCCTTCCTGGAGCCTCGGAACCAAGCTGGTTTTATTTTTAGCCTCAGCTCTGGTTTTGAGCTTTTAGCACGCCCAGTACCCTAGGCACTGCAGGCAGCGGTGGGCCTCAGTGCAGGGTTTTTGCCTAGACTGGAGCGTTGGTTGTCTGAGTGTGACTCTCACCAGGCTTTGTGCAGCTATGACGAGAGAGGGTGGTTCCAGACAGACCCTCAGAGAGACCCGCTACTGGCCTTGGGGACTTCCAGGAGTGCCCTCTTCAGGGAGGGAAGTGCAGTCACGGTGACAGGTGGTCTGGGCTGGGGGTGGTGGAGGGGGCAGATCTGGATGAAAGGGAGCAGAGACAAAAAGAAGAAAAGGAAGGGGAGAACAGAAGGGAAGGAAGCTGTCGCTGTTGAAAGGCTTTGAGCAACCCAGGGGATCAGAACCAGGGCTCTGGCGGTAGGCGCCCAGGTCTGCATCCTGCCTTTACCACTTCCTAACAGGGTGGCCTCGCAGAACGTGCTCAGCCTCTCCAGGCATCCGTGTCCTTGTCTGTGAGATGCAGGTAACAGTGAAGGCTGTCTTCAAGCTGCCCTGCCTAACATGTAGTGTAGCATCTGACATGCGCTTCTGACTCAGTTTGGTTATGATTGCCGTGTTCTCATTACAGTGCTAAACGTTTATGCACATGCTGTGTCGTTAAGACTTACTGTAACTCACCGAGTAGGGTCGTTTGGCAGGTGGGAAACTGAGGCTCAGCGAGCTAGGTAACTTCCCCTAGGTCCCACGGCAAGAGCATGATAGAGCCAGACCTGAACCCAGCCTGGCCAACCTCACAGTCACAACAGCATGCCCTCTCCGGGACCAGTGCTTCCACGTGTTCGAGAGGGACTTAACACTGACTGTACGGAAGCTGCTCTGAACAAGGAGCTAGATCCCCAGCCCTGCCCTCCTCTCCCCCGGGATCCCCGCTTTCATCCCACTTCCATGACAGGAACACAGGAAGAGCAGATACTGGGACACAGGAAGAGCAGATCAAAAGAGCCCCGGTCAAATTCACAGAGACAGAAATTAGAATGATGGCTGCCGGGGATGAGGGGGCAAGGGCAGTGGGGTGGTGGTGGTCAGTGGGTGTAGCGTTTCAGTTTTGCAAGCTGCAAAATCTCAGGAGATCTGTTGCTCAACAATGTGCATATGCTTAACGCTGCAGAACTTTAGACTTAAAAATGTCTAAGATGGTCAATTTTATGTTATGGCTTTTTCTTTAAACCACAATTAAACAAAAATTAAAAAAAAAAAAATTCCAGTGCCGGAGTCAGGTTGCTGTTTTGGTAGGGCAGGGAGTTTGAGTTTCTCTTGTCCAACTTCCCAGCCTTATCTTGGCTTCCTTCCAGTCAGGAGTCTCACCGACAGCATCGCTGGTCCACTCCTGCCCACACGCCGGGTGAACCCCTTTAGGGCTGAGCCACACGCTTCTGACAGGAGCCTCGTTCCTCGAGGTCCTAAATGCTAAAAGGTCCTAAAAGACCTCGAGGTCTCTCACACACTTTGCCTTTTTAAACTTCCCTCTAGTCCCCTGTCCTTCTCACGTATTTGTCCGTCGACCTGGAATGAAAAAGGGAAAAGGGTATAAACGCCGTCCGGGGAATCATGTCTGCTTGGTGCGGTGGGGGCAGTGCAGACTTTGGGGCCAGAAGCCGGGAAGCAGCTCGCCTTTTCTTCCCTTCACCTGGCTTGGCTCTAAGATGGGCTAATACAGTTACCTCAGGAAGCCCAGCATGTGCAGTTCACTCCAAGCGGAGAAGTTCAGCCAGGCTGTCAGTGATGCTGTTGCACCAGGAGATTCTGAGGATTCTGGAGACAGGAGATTTGGGGACACTAGTTTGGGCTTCGCCGATTAGGCTGCATAGAGATGCTTGGACAGAGACGCCTGGGAGCAAGCATGGAGCAGGTGTGCCCTCTTGGCCGCACGCTCCCAAGGAGCGCCGTCTTCATGGAGACCACAGCAATGGCTCACTGTCCCTCAGAAACGCAGGTGGCCTTCTTTTCTGTGGGCATCAGCATCAGCCACTCTCAGGAGAGAGTCTGGCTCTGTTGCCGCCATCCCCTGTGGGGCATCCCTACTGGGCTGGGTCTTCCCCCCAGCCACCCTGCACACCTGGACCGAGACCCGACGTCCCCATTGTGTGCGGTGAGGACAGCGCCCAGGGTCAATAACTTTTAGGGACCCATGAAAATGTTTTAATTTCTTTTAAAATTAGAAGAAGAGAAATGTGTTCAGGTCAAAGGAAACATTATGTAACATTAATATATTTGTTTTTATAATAACATAGTTATAATATATAATACTTAATTTTTTTTTTTAAATAGGGGAATGTGCCCGAAAAGGCAAAAGTGCCGAGGGCCCACGGAAGTCGTAAACGGCTGGCAGGGATTCCGTCTGACCCTCCAACCCGTGGTGATCTGCCCCACCCTCTTCTCTGTCCCTGTCTCCACTGCTGTCTGTCCCACCACCCCCACCCCTCGCCACTTAGGATCTGGAATATTCTCTCTGGTATTTTATTTATATTTAGGATCCCGTTTCACATGCCGGATCCATCACTTGGCAGTAGCTAACTAGAGCAAGCACGTTCTGATCAGTTAGTGATGTCTCTCTGAGGCTTGTGACGGGGGAGTGGCCAAAAACATGCCGTATTCTTGCTTATGATTGACCTGTGCCTTTTATCCCCAACTTGTCTACAAGCTCCACTAGGTGGAATATACCTCACACGTGCTGAGCACACCCCGTGGAAAGATCTGGAAGCTCTTAATACCTGTTGACTGATGGATGGATCCAATTTCGTGTCCCCTTGACATCCTTTCATTCTTTTTTTCCTCTTCAGGCGCCTGAACAAGAATAAACTCCAAGTCCTCCCTGAAATGCTTTTCCAGAGCACCCCGAAGCTCACCAGACTGTGAGTAGCACGGTTTTGTGTTCTCTACCTGGTGTCTTGCCTGGATTTGCTGACGCGGAGAATGTGGCTGCCTGAGTGTGGGGAGCCCCAAGCCGCGTGGGGCTTGGTAGCGTGTCGGCACACACGGACACCTGGAGCCGGGCTTCAGCATGCTGGCCCCCACACTCCTCGCCAGCCCGCCTTTCGTGGTCCCTTCCTTCAGGGATCAGCTGCGTGAGTGGCCGACGTGGGCTATGGTCTTGTGGTAGCGTCTGCCTCCTTTGCAAGGAGGGAGGAAACTTTTCCTTATAACTTGAGTCTGAATTTATCTCAGGGAAATGCCCTGAGGGTGCGCTTGGATTCACACAAGCCAGCCAGTAGTCTCAAGGGCGCTGGTTTGGAGTAAATGTTTCAACCTCACGTGGCCTTGCTGGTTGGAAGGATTCCTTTGTCTGCTTCCTCCTGCTGCTGGTCTTAGAATGCTGGGTCTGGAGGTCTGTGACTTTGTGGGGAAAAGAAAGAAACACCATGAATTTTGCTTTATCTTTGGAATGGTCCAGGATATAATGAGAAGGATGGGAGGGGACTTGGAGATGCCTCTGTGTATTTATTCAGCATGAGAGTTTGGAAGGTCCAGAGTTGGAGGTGCACGTCAGGATGGAGATTGCGGTTCATGTCTTGTGGGTTTTAGGCAGTTGCTGATTATTGACGGTGAACAGCTCCATGATTTTGAACCAGAAAGTCCTGCTGGCAGTGACTAGTGTACATTACGGGGTGAAGGGGTTGCCCAGGGCTTGACTTTCTGGATGGAGTGATAAGTGTCTGACTGCGGCGAGGGTTATACCCTGGCTGGGAGGCTCTCACATTACCGGGGAGGCTCCAGAGTGGTGGCCACCGTTCTCGTTTCCAGGGGCTGTGTTTGATACCTACTTATGCAGTCCACCAATGCATGTAGGCTCTGGGATCGACTGGGAAATACGAAACACACAGTAATGCGTGCGCTTAAGAAATCAGGAATCTGTATCTCTGTGTGTACACACACACAGAGGCTACACACATGAATGTACTTTCAAGAGCACTGTGTTGGAACAGAAACAGGCCAGGGCTGGCTGGTGTTTCAGTGGTGCAGTGGCCCTGTGTGCCTTCTCTAGGACACCCCTGGCTTTGTCAAGGTCTCCTCTTGCTGGTGCCCCGTTTCCCTCGCTCAGCCCACCTGGCTGGCTTGGCTAAATGTGGGAAATGGTGTGCCTCCATTTTCCGTCTTCCACTCTGAATCCTCCGTGACGGGCGTGAGGGTGTGGGAAGTGCGATGAGTGTCCAGCAGAGCTGAGGAGCGATACCAAACGGGCACACAGGGAAACCACTCTGGTTTTTAACTTCCTCTTCCCTGTACAGTTCCTTCCGTAATTTGCTCACCTAATAGCCATCTCCCCACCCAGCACTACCATGTGCCTTTTCAGTCTGCTTTTAACGAAATAATCAGGCTATATGCTGTTCGTCTTGAATCTGAGCATCACTTTTGAGCCTGTGGAGCTGGGGCTGCTGGGCGACTTTGAGCGGGTGGGGTCTGTGTCCCAGTTGCCGCAGGACATCAGAGGGGCAGGTTCTTGCTCACAGAAGGCGTGGCCTCGCAGCTGCTCCCCATGGCCTTCAGGTGATGCCCATTTTGTGCGAGGCTGGTCTTGATTCAGGCAGAGGACGAATTTCAGGGAGTGATAACAGGTCTCTGAGATGCTGGGGGCCAGGCCGAGGCAGGTGGCACAAGGGTGTGGGAATGTCCAGTGTAACTGCCAGTGTCTAACTGAGAGAGGTCGGGAGAGTCACTTCCGTCCTGTGCCTAGACATCCTTATCAGTAAGTGGGAGTTGCCCCTCTTCCCTTCTCCGCCCCCCTGCCCCGGAGCTGTAAGAATCCTATGAGATTATGGCGTGCGTGTATTTTCTAGGGTTTAAAGTGCTGTATGAGAGTTATCGCCGAGATTCATATCGTTACTCCTACATTTCCCATCTTCACAGCCTCAGTTTCTAATCTCCTTTCTCTGGGAGGCATGAAGGAACCAGGAGCTGCCATGAACACTCCTATTATGTGGAGCTTTTGCTTCGAGCGGGAAAGCTGCAGCTGGGAAGGCAGAGATGACCTTTGACTCATTTTGGTACCCATCCGTCTCCAGGTCCCCAGCCAGGTACAGTGTGACACGCGTAGGCACTCAAGAGTTAGGTGAGTGAATAAATGAATGATGCAGGCCTAAGGATATAAACAGTGCTCTCAGGGAGTTTTGATTCTTTCATGCACCATTCATTCATTCACTCGCTCATTCATTCATTCGTTTAATAAGCTTTTCCTGGGTGCTTGTTCCTGGTGTTGAGCTGCAGACATGCAGACATGAAGGATGCCCAGTTCTCCATGTGCCCTGTCATGACACATTCTGAATGGCTGCCAAAAAGCTGAGAGCTAAATATAAATTTGTTTTTTAATTGAAGCAACTATAGTAACCCAGGCTTGGGCTGTAATCAGCAATCCCTTTTTCTCTCTGGGCTTGATCTTTGATTTTTCTTAATGACCCTGTTGTGTCTTTGTCTTATTTTGTCAGTCATTCCAGGGCCTTTCTGGAAATAAGCAGGGTGCAAATTAGAAATCAATAAATGTGCAATCATGAGTGTGTATACATATGGCACTGGCTCTGTTTTAAAAGAGCGCTGCCTCTCGGTAGACACAGCGAGCCATTTTCCGGGAAATGCTGGATCGGGATGCTGGGCGGCTGTCTCCCCCGTGGTCTGCCGTGTGGGATAAGCTGCAAATCTGGACACCCTTTATCTTATTGGATCTACAGACAAAACCTGCATAATACTCAGTGTTACCTCAAAAATACCTTTTGGAGAGGCTTTGATTGTATAATAAGACATGTCTCAAGTAGTGATGGGAAAGGGAAATAATATTTATTGAGAACCTGTGCTATTATAATGCTACTACTAACTGTTAGTGACGGAAATGTGACTAAAACTAGTTTAACCCAAAGGGGAAATATGTTAGTTCATATGCCTGAGAAGGCCAGCGGGGGTTACAGATGGCTTTAGGAGTAGCTGAGTCCAGGGGCGTGGCGGTGTCACTGGGACTTTATCTCACTCCCTGCAGCCCTCGGAAGAATGCACGGGATGGTGGGCAAAAGCACACTCGGAGGGAACTAAAGCCTAGCAACCTGGGTGGAGAGGGTGTCCTTGACAACGGTCCTGCAGAACAGAATGAGGGTCACACGTGCAGCTCTGAGCAGATCGTTGCTGCTGGTGAGATGGTGTCCTCTCATTGATCGGGTTTGGGTCATATGTTCATCACAGTTGTTCGGGGGTGTGGGTGTGCGGGGCTTGGGGATGGGTTTCCCAAAGGAAAGAATAATTCTGTTATCAGAAGACGGAGGGAAGAGATGCCAAACTTGAAGCATAGCAGACATCCGCAAGTTTATTGAGCATCTAGCCTGTGCAGTTCACTGTGCTTTCACTGGGTGGTGTGGAGCCTCACAGTAACACCTCGCGATAACAATAGTGAACAGATTGCATGCCAGGTGCTCTTCTGAGCATTTTACGTATCACTCGCTTGATTCCCCTAACAATGCTGTGGAGGAGGTGCTGTGATTATTCCTGTTCTGTAGACATGAAACTGAGGCTCAGAGAGGTCAGAGATCTTGCCCAGCATCCTACAATTCGCAGTGACAGGACTAGAGTCAAATGTGGGTAGTCTGACTCCAAAGTCTGCTTTTTCCTACCGCAGTTAGCTCCCTGCCTTAGTACTCCCATTTTATAGATGAGGACACTGAGGCTCAGTTTGTCCATTTGTCTATGGACAAATCACTTGTCCATAGATCCTGTATTTCTAAGCAGCAGCACTGGGCACTCTGCCTCAACACTCAGTATTAAATCTACTTCTGAAGCTTAGAGGTGCTGTCTACCTTACCCATGCTTGTCTGCCCAGGACACAGCAGCCCTGGGAACCGAGTGCATGTGTGTCGCCATGAGGTACTTCCGTTTTCTACCACGCCACACTGCCATGCTAGCTGTTGTGGAGCGCTGAGGTCCTGCTAAGATGGTAGGTCATGGACCTGTCATGTGTCCAAGTATCTCGATCAGGCTTTGGCTGGTTGCCCCACCCCAGACCCCCGCAGATCCAGCACCATCTGACTCCTTGACGCGTGTGTATAGTCATGACGTATCTACCCTCTGACTCTGTTCTCCAGCACACAGAGCACGGGCCGTAGAATCTAGAGCTTAGAAGTACCCTGAGGTTTAGGTACTACCCCTGTGGTCGGTAGAACACTCAGCGAAGTCTCTGTCATGCCTTGGGCACTCAGTAACTATTAGCTCACTCCCGTCCTGATGTGGATCATGAGGTTCTCAAGTGTCAGGACCGTGCTTCTGCTCTTTCTAGGTTCCCTATCACTCCTGACCCAGAGCTGAGCATAGGAGATGGCAGGAAGATGAAGGGGTTGAGGGGCTGTCGGTCACTTGCTGTGAGACCATGGGCAAGTTACTTTACCGCTCTGGGTCTCAGGTTCTGCATCAGTAAAGCAGACAATAATGGGACCTATTTCTCTATGTTGTTGTGAGATAAACGGAAATAGCCCACAGACAACCTTTGGCATCGATTATAACACATAGTAAGTACTCACTGAAAGATGGCCATGGTTAACTTTTGCTGGCTGACTGATGGGAATGGTGCGTGTGCTGGGGCTTTGGCATCTGTGGTGTAAACATTTTAGCACCTGGCAGGGAGTTCAGCTGCAGAACAAATGAGGGCTGAGGGAGTGTTGCACTGGGAGTGGGCAGATCCTGGTCCTCCTCCTGGCTCCACCACCCGCAAGCTGTGTGACCTTCGGTGTGTGACTTCACCTCTCTGAGCCTCACTTATCTCATCTAGAGAGGCTGGGGTGGAGCGTGGTCTGTTCCATGTCTGTAGGTTATTGATTCCTCCTGTTTTGCCTCTCCTTCCAGCTTTCTCTTTCACCTACACATGGGGGAGGGACTGAAGGGTTTCTGCTTACTTGGAAGTTAAGTGGTTAATGTTGCCAGAAATTCCTTAGAAGAAGCGAAAGACAGGATGAAAACAGTAATTAAAAGCTCTCTGCCTTTCACCGGATTAGGGAGCTTTGAAGGGGATGAGAGGGATGCGGTGGTTCACAACTGTTTTTTGAGTTTGACTTTGCCGTATGAAGTTGAGCAGACCACCGGCGTCCTTCTGGTCCACCTCTCCTGGAGTCATGTCCAAAGAGTCCCTTAAATATTTGGTAGTGGTCTAAAGCCTGTAGCTGAATAAGCAGTGGTGCTAGCAACAGGACGGAGGCCCCCAGTTATTCCCCACACGGTTCTACAAGGTATTTGACAGGTTAAAAAAACGCCACTGGGGTTAAACTGCTGTCGCTCACTTGGGTCCGTGGAGTGATAAGAGCCTTGGGAAGTTAATCCCCAGGCAGCTGAAAACAATATGAACCGTGGCCAGCGGACTTAGCCCTGAGGCACTGGGGCGGCTGTCCTGGTGGAGCTGCTTCCCGTCCAAAGAGTTAAAGGTCGTGAGACCTCAGTTTCTTGGGAACTTACCTCCAGTGGGCGAGTCCTCCTCTGAGCTCTCATTTCCGCCCGCTTGTATTTCTCCTTCGTATTCACCATTTTCTGCCCTCATCACAAGGCCGCGTGCATCCATGCCCTGTATCCTCAAACAAACCGGAAGCTGCATTCTGCCAGGTGATCTAACGCCTCTTGGCGGCAGCCCAACATTCGAGCAGAGAACGGGGGCTTTGGAGCCTTACAGACCTGGGTTTGGATCCTACTCTCTGGTGACTGGCGCTGGGCAAGTGACCTCAGCTGTCTCAGTCCGTGAGAAAGTTGGCTGTAAAACGGGGGTGATAACCATCACCCCGGTGTTAGTGTGCGAGGGCTGCCATAGCAAGGTACCTCAGGCTGGATGACTTAAACAACAGAAATCTGTTTCCTCACCGTCTGGAGCCTGGAAGTGTCAGATCAAGGTGCTGGCAGGACTGGCTCCCTGAGGCCTCCCTCCTCGTCTTGTAGACAGCGGTCTTCTTGCTGCTGTTTCGCGTGGTTGTCCCCTGTTCACCCTCACCCTGGTGCTCCTTCCTCTTCTCATAAGGATGCCAGCCTTATTGGCCTAGGGCACCCACCACATTTTAGCTCAATCACCTCTTTAAAGACCCAATCTCCAAATATTCTGAAATCCTGGGGGCAGGGGCCTTAACAAAGAATTTACATCAGCACAGGCATTCCCCAGATGTGTATCGCATATTTACCCTGGGTCAGGGGCTCTGCCAGTTGCTTTTAGGTAGATTCTCTTAGTCTCAGATTTAGGAGGTTAGCTACTACATTATCCCCATTTTAGAGATAAAAAAACAGAGTCCTAGAGATTTAGACAGCTTGCCCAAGGTCATAGAGCCAGTCACCGGAGGAGCCAAAATTCAAACCCAGGCTTGCCTGACTCCAGAGCCCACATTCCAGACCACAATCTCCATCCTATAGTTATGAGAAGTTAGTAACTAAAGAGCCAGGTGCCACCTAGTAGAAGGTCAGTTAGTTTCTTTATCTCTTCGACGCCCTAAATGAGCCCAGACTTGTGGACTGGCTGGAACCGAAGACCTCAAGGTGTTACCTTCTGCTACTTTGTAGGTCCTTTAGCAGCCATCTTAGCCTTCCAGTCCTGCGCTAACCTTTAAAACTTAACTATATGCAATATGTATCTCCATAAAACTCTGTATTGATGTGAAACGGTGCCATAAAAGTGAAACACCAATGGAGAAGGCAAAAACCATGCTACTCAGTTTTCCAGCAGAGCTGTTATCTGATGTGGTGAAACGCTAATAGGACGGTGGGAAACCAGTCCTTCAGGAGGATGGTGGGGGCTGCAGAGATGCTTACCTGCCTGGAGCCGGATCCCACAGTCCTGTCCCCCTTCTGGGCTGACCCAGCCTTCAGAGGCCAGGGGACCGACAGTAAGACCAAATTCGCCCTTGCAGATGCCGGGTCACTTTTTCCAGGGGCACAGCTACCTAAAGCTCATGGAAAAAGTCTGTGCAGACCAGAGCTCCTTTCCCTCCTCCACCAGCAACCCCCCAGTCCCTGAGCGCCGCGGCGAGGCCAGCCTCGTGTCTGCTTTACAGCAGGCTCCTTCACCTGCAAGCCGCGCCGTGTGCATGAAGACGGGTGTAGCTTTATTCCGCTTGTGGACAGATCATGGATTGCAGTGGGTGCCGTGCCACCCCTGGGGTTTCTGTTCCATGTGAGTTGCATTCTCTGTGATGACTGAAGCCGGAGCGAGGAAAGAGGCATGGAAGGTTTCTGTTCTTCTCTTCCCCACAGAGGCTCTATCCGCCTGAGCACAGAAGCCTGTTGCCTTATCCGCAGAGTTGATTCTGAGGCCGATACTTTGGACTGCCTTATAGACTCTCACTGTAGAATTTCAGAACTAGGAATAAAAGTTTTCTAGGCCAGCATTTTTCAACCTTGACTGTGCATCTCAACACCTGGGAATCTGGTTGAAATGTGGATTCTGGTTCTGCAGGTCTAGGGTGGGACCTAAGAGTCTGCATTTCTAATGAACTTCCAGGTGATGCTCCTGGTCTAGGACCACACTTTGCAGAGCAAGGATCCAGACTACAGTGGTTCTCAAACTTAACGTATAGAAAAAAAAAAATTCCTTTGAGGTCCTGGTTAAAATGCTGGCTCCTAGGTCATGTACCCAGGATCTGGAATGGCCCTAAGGATTTGACTTTGTAAATTGGCACCCTAGGTGATTTTGGTGTATGTCACCCAAGGGGCATATTTTGGGAAACACTGATACAGGAGAGCCCCTATTATTTTATAGATTTGGAAGCAGGGAAAGAACCAAGCATCTTGTGAGCACCTACTGCATGCTGCATACTTTATGCACTTGCCATCTACTTTGGTCCTCCTGCAAGATAGGTATGTTTATGCCCACTACACAGATGAAGAAACTGAGGCTTGAGGAGTTTAACTCACCAGGGATAATCCCAGGTCTTTCTGACCCCCAATTCTGTATTTTTTTCTGGTTTATAGTGTGCTGCCTATGCTGAAAGAAATCTTGAAAAAGGCAGGGAGTCAGGGGCAGGAGAGAGAGAGAGAGAACAATCACGGATCTCGGAGTCTTTCAAGGTTCAGCGTTTGTACTTTTATGCTCATAAGAGCTTATATGAACACGTGCTTGTATCTGAGATCTAGGTTATTAAGACTTGAAACATTGAAAGGGAAAAATGTATAGACATAAACGCATGTTTGCAAGTAGACCTTTCTCAATTCCCTACAATTTATCAAAGATAAAGTGAAGTTTTACGTTTTCAAATTCTTTAGCCCTTTAGGCCAGCAGAAGAATTTTCTCAAGTGATCAGGTAATACTTGTACTTGAGAACATTCTGCCAGCTTGGAAACTTTTTAAAGAATTTTTTTAAGAAAGAAAGAAAACCAAGCTGTGACTTTACAATGCTTTGGAATTAAAGAATATGCTTGTAATTTTTACAATTCTTCACAGACTTCTTTGCCACATCTGGTTGATATTACTGGCAGGGATATATGGGGGAATAAACCATGGGCTGGAATGTGAAACATCCCACAAAATGAGTTTCTTATAGGTTGCTGCATAAAACATTCTGAGTCTCCCTCTCTTTGGAAGGCTGGCTTAAGTGATTTCATGGATTTAGTATTTTCTTTGGTTCGAAGGTAAGGGTTGTTGCTGGCCTACTTGGTGGGGGTTCCAAAATGGTTTTCCAAAGACGTGCGGAAAGGGTTAACATTCTAGAGTTGTGCCATGGATCAGGATGGGAAAAGTCACCGTTGAAGGAAGTCAGACCGACCTTTGGTGAGAAATACTGGACGCTGGTGATGATGGTGAAACTGGGGCCAACTGAATTGCTACAGAAAAAAAAAGAATGTAGCAGGAGAGGGTTATATGTGTCAGAGCTTCAGGAAACCTTCAGGTGGTGCATGAAACAGCTGATGGCAAGAAGAGCTCAGCTCCTTGCAAAGCCAAAAGCCTCGGTCCATCCGTGCATTCTCTGTGCTGGATACGAACACAATGAGTTGGGGAAATCAAAAAATAAAACACCCAAGCTGATACCTGGCACGTGGTCAATTCCCTACTGGGGACATGGCTGCCTGACTCCTAGCTAGAGAACTGTGTGACCAGGGACAACTCAAGCATTCGTTGAACACTTGCCGTGTGTGTGTGTGTGTGTGTGTGTGTGTGTGTGTGTGTGTGTGTGTGTCTGTGTGTGTGTGTGTCCCTGCTGCATGCTGGTTGTTGGGATGCGGAGCAGAGTGCAGACGTGTCTAATCCCAGCCTGGAGGGTGTGAGCGTGGGCTGCTCGCCACCTGGCTCCTTCTCAGACTTCCTTGGCCGGGACCCACCTGCAGAGTTGGAACCTTTCTGCACAAGACCATGTGCTGCTCTCAGCACCCTGTGGCCTGCGGTAGAGCTGGCCAACCTCGGCAGGGCTGTGTGGACATCACCAAGGGTGCTCAAGTAAAGTCCGTGCTGTCCAGTGGCTACACAGCCCTTTGTTGAAAATGAGAACCAGAGGCTAGCCTTCACCCGCACCCTGGCATCCTCAGTCTCCTGATCTGGAGTTGGAAACTGTCAAGGGAATTGAAAATGTCGGGGAAATACCACATTGCATATAGAAAAATATCAGCCTTTTGAGGTGGGCAGACCCCAAAACATCCATTCTTCAATTGCCTGAATGTTGCTAATGTACCCACATCCAATAATCTTGAGATTTTTGTTCTTGAATCACATTCAACGTCAACAGAAACATTTCTAAAGGGCCTAATCATTTCTCATTTTCAACCAACGTTTGGGAACCTCTCCAGGGGACAAATAATGTTTTAATTTGTTGTCCCAAATTCTAGCATAATTTCAAATCACACACATACACTGAAGCCTGTAACTCTGGATTTCTGCTGGCTTTCCTATAGGCTCAGTATCCTGCATTTTGAGCATTAATTTCCATTTGTAAGGTTTGCAGTCCGTTTACAAAGTCCCAGAGACTGAGGCTTGTAATGAAAGTGTTGACACGGTATTAACAACAGCAAAACTATGATAACAGAGGACTGTCCAAGCCAAATAGAAATGGAGAAGTTTAAGTAAATTTCACGCTCCTTGCCTGAATGTGGTGTACCGCGCCCACGTTTTTGATTCATGGTTTAGAATAATATTTTAATGTTTTATTCATGATGTTCCTTTCTTCCCGTCATTCCTTCCTTAATTCCCCTCATCCTGCTTATGGTGATGCAGCGTGCTTGGGAGTCTGGACTCATCTTGATTGGCGCTGCTTGTTGTGTAGCCAAAAATCCTCCCCATGGTTGGCTCAGTGGAGTATTCAGCCATGGAGATGATCATTTGGCCTCTCATTGGCATGTCTAGGGCTCTGGACTCCAATTTTTCATCAATGAGTCAGCTTTTGATTGAAATGTACACAGAATCATGCCAACGTTTCTCCCAGTGAAGGAAGCATCTTGACTTTTGGAGGTCAGAATGCTCTGTCTAAGGGAGAAAACTGCATTTCTAAGAGGTGGAAGGGTAGTGGAGGACTGATTCCCTCCGTGTCAGTTTCATTTAATTTGGGATTCATGAAACTCTAAGCTACAGATGCTCAAGAGAGACCTAACTTCAATAATTTTTTAAAAATGAAAGTCATTGGTAGCAACATAGAAAGAAAGGCTGGATCATCAATGTTGTTACTATCACAGCCCTAATCATCTCCTTCCCGTGTCTCTACATCTCCCACTCTGTTCCCCCTTTTATTTCAAAAGCACATGCACATACACAGAACATACCACACACATACACATGAAACCTTCCCTCTATATGAGAATCCCAGACAGATAAATGAAGAGACTTTCCAGGCTGCTGAATCAAAGCACAGATACAATTTCACGTTAGTGCAAGATACTGACTTTTAAATTAGCTCAAATGATTGAGCAGCACTGAGGAGATATCAGAGGTCAGAAAAAAGCGACAGTGGTGGTGGAAAGAGGAGACACTTTGTCTCCTTGGCTCATATAATTGGTGTTTTTGGTGCACAGAGATGGCCAGTAGCAGATCTGCTTCAGAGACCGTAAATTATTAGTGTAAATGTTTTCTCGTCTCCAGAGAGAGTGTCTCTTTTCCCTGGAAAAGATGTGCACGGGTCAGGCTTCTACCCAGAACCTTTAGGGACTTTCATTCCATTTTACAACACAGAGCAGAGCTTTGTCAACCACCAGTTCCCTAGGGCTCAGCCAGGGAACAAAATTATCTTAGGAAGTAATTGTTATGGCTTCCACTGCTAATGGCATTCTCTGCAGATCCTCTTCCCTTGTGCATGGCACTTCCTTTAGTTAAGTGAGAGTGAAGGATGGGAGATCATTAGGCCTAATGAGGCTGGAAAAACAGCAGCCAGGAAAGACCAGTCACCCAGGGAGTCCCTTACTTGCCGGTTTCCTCCCAAGTGGAGAGTCATTGATAGGAGGGATGAGGAGACTGGGTAGAATTTGTCACCATGCGT
Source organism: Camelus dromedarius (assembly GCF_036321535.1). Classification (NCBI taxonomy): domain Eukaryota; kingdom Metazoa; phylum Chordata; class Mammalia; order Artiodactyla; family Camelidae; genus Camelus; species Camelus dromedarius. The sequence goes on along the minus strand of NC_087462.1, from coordinate 17,830,926 downwards.
TACCAGTTGTCCCTCACCTTCCATCCCCACTGCCACCATCCTTTCTCCATGAGATGACTGCAAGGACCTTCCCAGTAAATCTTCCTGCTTCTGCTGGTGTTCCCCCAGTATCCATCATCCATCCAGCAGCCGCCATGATTGCTTTAAGGCAGATCGGATCTCCTTATTCCCCTAATTAAACCTTCCAGTGACTTCACATTGTTCTAAGAATAAATTCAAATTCCCCGTACTACGTAATCTGGCCCCACCATTCTTCCTGAGCTGTCCTAGGCCACTCTTCCCACATCCACCAAGCCGCAGCTTCTTCCTGATGCTGCAACACCCCTGTCTCTCTCTTAACTCATGGCCTTGGCCTTGCTGTACCTTCTGCCTGGAACACACTGACCCCAGGTGTTGGCATGGCCAGGTCCTTCTTGAGATTCAAGTCCTGGCTCAACCATCACTCCCTCAGAAAGCCTTTCCTGACCACCGACCTACAGTAGCACCCCTTCCTTACCAGACACTGTCTGTAACATGACCCAGTTTTATTTTCTTCATGGCACCTACCACTACTCGAAATTCTTTTTCTCACTTATTTGTTTACTTTCTGCTCTCTTTTCCCCCAGGAGAATGTAATCTTCTTGAGAGCAGGGATGCTGTCTGTCTGGTTGACTCTGCAATTACCTACCACTGCATCAAGCATGTAGTGGGCACTCGATGCATATTCTGTAACGGAGTGCATGAGAGAAAGAACTTGGTCTCTCCCAAGTCTGCTTTTCCTCTCAGTATGTGGTCAGAGGCATCTTCTGCTCCAAACCAGAGCTCTTTCCTCATTGCCCTGAAAAACCCCCAAATGATATTTAATAGCATATGTGCACATACCTGCACAACACGGACACACACACACACATGCATGCAAACTCAACAAGTATACACACAAGAGGATGAATAAAACTGATAAACTGGACTTCTTCTCCCAGTTTCCAGCCTCTATTTATTTCACCTTTTGCAAGACAAATTACTTGGGACTAAAAAGTAAACCCTGCCCTGGGGTTCTGAGAGGGCCTTCGTGGAATGAGCCCATCCACATACAGATGGGCTACGCAGCGCAGACATGGGCTGACTTCAAGGGCCACTGGGGTGGGACTTCATACTGCCACCAAAGAGAGAAACAGCCCATGTCAGGATGCTCCACTAGCAGATGTGAGTCAGTGTCTGAGACTGAGAGCTGGGGAGGAAATGTTATTTTTTGATGCTTATTTCAAAGACCTGAGAATAATGTTCTATGATACAACGAAATGAAAAGGTAAACTGTGCTTGCTTCATCTCCAGGCCTCATTGATTTTATTTATTTATTTTTTTACTTTTAATGGGCATTGAAAGGAATTGTCTAGCTATTGGAAGACTCAGCTCAGTAAAGCCTTTCCAGAAAAGAGACCTATGTGGACCCACAGGAAAACCAAATCTTAGTCTCAAAAAAAAAAAAAAAAAAAAGAATAGATTAATTTACTGAGCATTGATCTAAACCTCCGAATTATTTTTTTTTCCTTGATCTGAGATCTAAACCAGAGGTTGTTTGAAAGACATCTGGTGAATTAGTCCACACCCGGAGTGAACCATGTCTTCTGAAATAATTGAACCAGAACCACACTGGAACATCAAAATACTAATGTTTTCCAAACGGACTCTGTCAGAGTCTCTGTCTGGTGTAGCTACAACACCAACCTACTGTTTGATCCATGTCTCCCCTACCGACCCTCGGACCCCCACCCGTCACTCCTTTCTGCAAACCTGCCGTCAGCAGTGGGCAATCACAGGTGATGCGCTGGGAGTGCAAGGCCTTGGAGACTCACTTTACTGCCGCCACGATCAGGAGAGGGGCCGCTGTTCTGGGTGACTTGCCCCACTCACCACTTTTAATTTCACATCATGAGGAGAAGAAGAGGTGTCTTTTCTTGAGATGAATGGAGGAAAAGGGAAGACAGGGTGGAGAGAAAGGAAGAAACCCCAGGATAAGAGAGGGAGGGAGAAGAAGGAACAGCAGTAACCAAAAGTGAACATGGAACAGAGATGGCAAAGATAGTAATACGGTGAAGGGGAACGGAAAGGAAATAAAGAAAATAGGAATCTTTGGGGAGAAATTTATCTCAGGTTTGTTTTTGTCTTTTTCTGGTTCCCTCCAAGGCAGATGGAAGGATTTCTGATCACCTTTGTGCCTCTCCTTTCTGTACCAAGCTCTGTGTAAACTCTTGTCTCTGCAAGACACCCTCAGGGGGCAAGAACAATATCCTCTTCATAGAATCCCAGAGCTGGGTGGCACTTCTAGAGTATCCAGAGCTACACCTGTATTTTACAGTTGGAGAAACTGAAGCACAGAGCAGCAGGGGACTCACAAGCCCCAGCCCTAGGGTTCCTGGTCTGGTGCTGAGGGCACAGCCCAAAGACACATCCTTACCTTTGCCATGACTTTTCAGTAAGTGACAGGGGAGATAAACCATGGGAGAAGGGTCGTTGGCTCACAGTGATTGGTGCTTCCCGGAGTCAGGCTGCCTGGGATAGCAGTTTATCTTTTAAGAAAAAGGATATTCTTTTGAAAGAGGTAATACTGCTCATCCAAGGAAGGAGGAGCAGTTCTTACCTGTGAAAGTGTTGTTGGACGTTCTGTGGATACATTATGTGGTTATTGTCACGACATACCTGAGGAAGGGAATGAAAGAAACAAACCTCACAGGAGAGCCATTGCCAGAAAAGAATCAACAAAAGAGGCAACTGAAAGGAAGGAGTAGAGGCCGACTCCCTAAGGTTTCCATCTTAGTGCTGGAAGAATGGCGGTACCATGATGGGGAGGTGAAGTGGAAATCTTTTTGGAGTGGGGTGATGGGAACTGCTTCTCAGAGCCTGCAGTCGCCCAGGGACATTCCAGCCTGGTGCATCTGAATTTCCACCCCCTGGCAATTTCAGATGTTGAAAAGCTAAAGTCAGCTCGGTATCCAGCTCAGCAGCATTTCCTTTCCCATCCCAGCTGGTTACTTCTCTGAGGGCATATCCTTTGTAAGGAGCCTGTGCATTTAAGAAAATGACCCCAGCCTGTTACTGGTAACCCAGCAGCCGTGCAGGAACTGACCAGTTTTGCTAGGGGCACCGCACCCTTCTTACCTTCCATATACAACCCATTTACCTGCACCTAATTAGCCAGACTTCAGTGTCGACTCCCAAATTGCTATGCTAATGATGGCAGCCCTCCCCTCCCAAGAAATGCTGATCTCCCAGCTCAGCGTGAGGGACTTCACTAATACCTCTTTCCAGTGATATAATTTGATTCCTCCATAGGAGGCTGCTCGGGTCCTAGCTCACTTAGCACTAAATCTCTTGCTAGATACTCTCATTACTTAATCTTTTCAGGCCCCAGACTAGCCCGGGCTTGTTATTTATTTATCCGGGGCCCTGTTTACTTCCCTGTTGTAAATTACTTCTGGCTCCTGGCCGTCTGATCGCTGCACTGATAGACTAATAGCTCGGAGCTACCGCATTTGCCTTGTGTGATGAAGCAAATAATATGCTTAACTTATGGGAGAGAAGTACACCCTCCATTTATTTCACTGGGGGAAATATTACTCAGGGGAAAGGGCCAAATCATTTACCTAGTGGCTGCTGGTGTAATTACGGACAGAATTATGTGAAACAAATTGCCATGTCTATAAATCTAAACCTCCAGTGTCTCAAAGGCGGAGAGGGAATTTTGGTGGCTGGCATGGGTTCTGCGTCCCTGACGGGTGAGTTTCTGAGACAGTGCTGGCAGGAGGAGGAGGTTGGCATTCTGGTTTTCTTGGCAAGGAAGGTGCTCTTCCCCAACTCCAAACTTTAAACATCTAAGGCCAGAGTGGGCAGACTGTAGCCCCTCCAGCCCACTGCCACCTGCTATTGCAAATAAAGTTTTATTGGAACACAGCCACACCCACTCATTTACATACTGTCTACAGCCCTGTCTGTGCTACAGTGGTAGGGGTGCATAGTCCTTGGCAGAAACTGTATGGCTCCCAAAGCCAAAACTATTCACAATATGGCCCTTTACCGAAAATGTTGCTTTGCCAGAAGAAGAACCTTCAAACAAATATTTTATATGGAGTTGGAGAGGTTAATTTGGATCACTCCCCTTAACTCCAGGATGGTCACCACTCACCCTGTAGTGCTTCTGAATCTCTTCCTGTGGCTTCTCTCGACAATTGTGTGGCTCAGTAGGGATTATGAACCCATTTGACAGAAGAGAAAAGTGAGACTCTGAAAGGTGGAGTGTTTTGCCCAAGGTCATTCAGTTAGGAAATTGGAGAACTGGGATTCATACCTTGCCTGCCTGGCTCCAAGTTCTGTCTTCTTTCAGCTCAGCCCCGCTGCTTCCCGAGAAAAAAACGAAGGATGAAAGCATTGGCAGTGGGGGAGGATTTATCTCGGCCTTGCCTCTTTGCAGAAGGGCTGTTGAAAGGGAACATGCGAGCAGCCAAGTCACAAGAAACACTAAAGCTAGAGGAGAAGTGAGGGGGGTCTTGTTTCCTCCAGTCCACACTCACTGTGGGGTGGATGGTGGAGTAGAACCAAGAGTACTTTATCATGTTGGGAAACATAACAGTTGTTTGTCAGGAAGCAAGAGAAAACCAAAGAGAAGAGGGCCTGGGTGATAAAAAGCTTATTTCACGGCCTGCGTTGCCTGTGTGATACTGACTGCCAGAGAGAGAGAGAGTGTAGCCCACGTGGCGTCCTCCTGGGGGAGGTGGACGCCCAGCTCTGCTGCAGCCAGGGTGGAAGGAGAGCCTTGGCTCCTGCACCCTCTGGGAGCAGTTCTCTTGGCTCTGGGGCAGCCTGGAGCCAGACTCAGATGCCGTGAACTTGTGCAGTGGGTGTGGGAAAAGTGACGTGTCCGAGGCCTGCAGACATCGCCAGTGGGCCTGGTGCAGGTGTAGAAATCTCAGGTTGGAAACGGAACCAAAAGCACCTCTTGCCAAATAGTCTTTGGGCTCTGAACCTAAAGAGACAAGAGAGTATATGGAAATAATAGTGAATAACACAGCCATGTCTCAGCAGCTGCCATCTGAATGTTTACAAAGCAGCAGGCGTACTTCTAAACCCTCTCATCGCCAGGATCTCATTTAATCTTCATAATCATCTCGTGAGGTGGGTGTAACTAGTCTGTTTTATTGAAGAGGAAATGGAGCTCAGTAATGATAAACAATTTGCTCAAGCTACTGTATTAATGGTGGAGCTGAGAACCCAATCTGCCTGACCCCCTTAATCATCCCACATACTTGGGGCGGGAAGTGGGGGAACCACAGACATGGAACCAATCTATCATGGACCAGCTCTGCCATGTGGATCTATCATTTTCTTGTCTTAGCCTCAGTGTCCAATGTTTGGATGGGGATCACAGCCAGGGTTGTGGGGATAGTCAAACGTGATGGTGTATTTTCAGCATAAACGTGTTGTCTGGCTCATGGTAAGAGCTCAGCCGGTGACACCCCCCCCCTTTCTCTCTTCCCATGGTGACAAGACAGAAACCCCAGCTTTTCTGTCACTACCATCACTGTCTGTGGTGTCCTGCTGAGCTCTCTGGGGAGTAGGATGCACAGACCCAACCTCTCCCTTTGAGGCATTTCCCATCTAAGGCGGAGCTGCATTTATCCGTGCATCAGTGGATATACATTTATGGACCGTGCAGCCAAAGGGGAGAGGACGTCCCACGAAATGGGAATGGAGCAAAAGGCATCTGCGTCACATCTATGTCAAGGGAAGTTGTGTTTTAGAGGAAGACTTTTTTGCAGTGCACTCATCTTTGCTGAGCTCTGCTCTGGGGAGTAGAAAGCAGAGAGAGCTTCGGAAGTACGCAGGTGGGACCAGTGAGGGCCAGCTGCCACTTCTCTTTTGATTAAGCTACGAAGCCTCGTGGTTCAACTCCTGTAGTTGGCATGGATCGCAGTATACTGATGAGTTGGCCTTCAACAGAAGAATTCGAAGCACAAGAAAATTATCATTGTTTGGTACTGTCCTATGTGCTGGGCAAGTTCTTTCTCCAGCATTTTTAAATTTTTTTCCTCCCAACCGTGAGAGGTGGGTATTAGTCATCTCCATTTGCATTGAGGGAAAGGGTTTAAAGGACTTTTGGTCTCAGGGTTAAGAAGAGATGGAAGCAAGATCAGAGCCCGTGTCTCCCCAGCTCTGGGGCTTCACACCTCAGGTGACCTGTCTTCACACTTTGAAGAAGAGATACTTTCTTTTCTTCTCCCTAACGGCATCCCAACCATCTCCAGAGAATTTCTAGAAATTATTCCAGGGGCTGTGTGTGGCTTCTTGGGGGTCTGACCACTTCCACCCTAGAGGAACCTGGCTTTTTAGGACTCTCAAGGTTACCACTGACAGAAACCTGAAGCAAAGTAGAATCAGGAAAAACAAACAAGCATCGTTGATGACAACACAAAGCCGCAATGAGGGCTGGGGCTAAAGATCACCAGGACCCAGCCCAGAGCCCACTGGGTGTCATCTCAGCATCTCTCTGCCTGGCAGATTCGTTCCCTCCTGTCCCCTTGTGGTGGAACCCTGGCAGGCTGACACCGTGTCCTTACAGCTTTGTGACCAGAGAGCAAAGAGTCTTCCCTGGAGTTCATTCCAAAGGATTCTCGGGGCAGGACTCCATGGAGCCTGGCTACAGCTGTGTACACTTCTCCGGACCGATCATTGTGGCCGGAGGCTTGGACCAACGATTAGCCCAGTCTGGAACGATTAGCCCACATACTGGAAAAAAGTGGGGTGGATTCTAGACACACAGAGACTAGAGCAGACATGCCTCAGCCAGGAGGTGCTCTGATGATGACGCGTGCCAGACATCACTGTCAGCCTTATGCCCAGAACCCTAGGCTGCTTCAAGACAGCAGTTGTGCCTAGAAACCTTGCAGTTTCATTCTCGGGTCCTCCCTGAAATAGGGCAGGCACATCTGCAGCTATTCCAGGAATGACCCAAGGGAGCTTAGGGGAAAAAAAAAAGATTGAGAAGACATCCAGGCTGTGTAGGAGTGGACATTTGAATTCACAGGCTGGGAGAGTAATGTGGAGAAGGGATGCAGACTCAGGAAGGCTGTGCCTTTGTTTCCACGTCTAAGAGGCAGCATCCTTGAAGCCGGGCGGGACTTTAGGAGAAGAGAGGGAACTGATGGAGTTCTGGATCTTACCTCGCCTCCCTCTCTGGCCCTTACCCTGCCGTGCCTTGGCTCAGTCCTTCCAATCCCGCCACAGCTAGACTTCGGCAGGTCAGAGACTCGCCGTGATTTGTTTTCTCTGCATCTTTATGCCTTCTTACTCATACCTGGAAGGCTTTTCTCACATCCTGTTGTCTAAGTAAATGTCACTCTTGAAGACTCAGCTCTGCTCTCTCCTCCTCCAGGAAGCTCTTCCTGATAACGCTAGTCTTACTTATGAGAATGACTCCCTCTGGGCCCTGTTTTAGCATCAGCTTTGCCAACTCTGAGGCCAGTGTTTTGTCTGCCTTTCCCACCAGACTATGAGCTATTTGTGAGTGGAAAATTGTATTTTTATTTTTTTGTTAGCAGGGTTTAGTGCTGTGCAAAAATATTTTTTTTAATGGAAAAATTGAATTAACGGTGTCTTAGTTCAGGCTGCTATAGCAAAATCCCATAGATGGGTGGCTTAAATCGCAGGCGTTTGTTTCTCACAGTTCTGGAGGCTGGGAAGTCTGAGATCCAGGTACCAGCAGGGTTGGGGTTTGGTGAGAACTCTTCCTGGCTTGTGGAAGGCCATCTTCACAAGGTGTCCTTACACGAGGACGAGAGATCCAGAGAGAGAACAGGAGAGAGAGAGAGATGGAGAGAGAGTGCTCTCGCTGGTCTCTTCTTCTGTGGGTGCTAATCTCAGTCTGAGGACCACCCCCTGCCCCGGGGACCTCACCTAAACCTAATTACCTCCCAAAGGCCTCACCGCCAAGTACCATTATGTTGGAGATGAAAACTTCAACATATGAATTTTGAGGGGAACACAAACATTAAGCCCATAACAAACGGGAAGTCGTACCAGGGGGCAGATGTCGATTTTATGGGAATCATTACCTCTGAGGTATCTGAGGGGAAGGATATGAACACTGGCTTCGAATCTAGATGTGTGTCTTCCAAATCTGTTCCATCTTAATGGATGTTCAGGAAAAATTGTCCTGGTCAGATAGGTCTGGGAGCTACTGTGCTAAAGGAAGTACGGAGGGCTTTTTGATCGTAGGACTTCTCAGAGCCTTTACCAGGTTAATATGCTTTGTAAATTTCCGAGAGGTGAGAATGAGTACATAGGTAGTTCCCAGATATTTTCTGACTGTGGAATCTGTATTCATGGCACATTTGGTGGGACCTGGGCTTTTCAGGACTGACGTTGAGAAAATGTGAGGTTAGAACTTTTAAAACATTAGATGAATTTATAGGTAAGATGGCCATTAAAAGACCCTGAAAGAACTATCGGTGGGCAATTCGTTACTTCCCCAGGGGACCCTATGGTGCTCAAAATGGATCAAAGATTTGTCAGTCCAGGTTGGTGATTCTGAGGCCCCAGTTAATTGTGATCACAACTTGGTAGTTGAAAGCCTTCTTATTATTGGTTCTGATTTGTCGCCAGGAATCCTCTCCAGGTACTTCCTTCCACTGAGGTCAAGAAGCATTTCAGAGGCTTTCTGAACACCCCACGTCTTTCTCAAAGCCTCCCCTGATCTGCGAGAGGAAAGGTGGCATTTCCCCTCCGTGCCCTACTCTGTCTGCACTCGCTGGTCCTCTCCCTTCATGTCCTCACCCACCACCCTCAACACTTCCCCTTTGACTTTGTCTCTGGGGGGGGGGGTCCATCTGGCCCCAAGAGCACAGAGAAGCTGCAGGTCACTTAGGCGTTCTGGGTGAGTTGTTGGAATCCAGATCCCTGCCCGAATCCAACATCCCCACCCTCCCCCTTCACTTTCCCTCTTGTGGGGGGGGGTGGACTGAATTCTTCTCAGCCGAGTCCTATGAGATGGATGCCTACAAATACTCAGCAGCTTCCCCAAAGCAGTGAATATTCATGCCTTCACTTGGTGGGCTGCATTCCAGCCTGGGGACAGGGACCTTTCCCCACTCTGCCACCCTGTCCCTTAGGACTGCAGTCTGACCCATGTGTCTCCCGTGGGGAGCCCCATCTTCAGCTGAAATCTCTTTCCTGAAACTTCAAATCCAGAGAGGGCTGCACCAGCCTCAGATCTGCTGCCACCGCTGGAATCTTGGTGTCGGACACTTGCACAGAGCCCCTGCAAAACACACTCATACTTTCCCCTGCCCTTCTGCTCACACACATGTTTGACCCCTACTGCCTCCATGCTTGTTGCCCGTGCTCATCCTCCCTGCCCGGGATGCCCTGCCTTCTCTTGCAAGGGCTTTCCGAATCTAGAGACAGCACCTTGACAGGGAATTCTAAGTTAGAAGATTACTGCAAACATGAAATGAAGCCATCCTTATAAAGCACTGAGCACATTGCCTGATGTCCTGTAGATGTCAGTTGCTTTATCTAGTCCTCAAGCCTCAGATCCTCCCCATCCAGTGAAGACTGTGGTCTTCTCACCTGGCATCGGTCCCCCCAGTTCCTCAGCATGATCCTCAGAGACACGTGGAGGACACATTTAGTGATATTTGGGGCACTGTTTCGTGGACCGCCCTTCATCTTTGGCAGTGTCAAGCAGGATGCTCCCTCTATTTCCGCCTTTTTCTCCCAACTGCGCGGTAGACCATTGTGTTGTCTGCCGGGGTTGATGGCACAGAATAGCTACTTAGTTTACTTGTTTGTGTAATTGAACCACCTGATTGGCTTTAAAAAAAAAAAAAAAAGTCACGGATTTGGAAAAATCATCCCTGTTCTCCTTGCAACCATTCTTTTATTTAAAGAGATTGCAAAATGGTGCTCCCTGAGATGGAATTCTGCTCACAGATACATTGTGTTTGGCCTGCAAAATTTGAAGCAAATGAGTTGCCCATATTTAAAAATTGAGACATTCCATATAAAAATCCAGATTGCTTGTCCCTCCCCCCAAATTGGGAGCTCTGGCCGTAGCACGGGGTCATGGTCATCAGAGCCGATTCTCGGGTGCCCCTTTCAAGGAGCTTGCCTTCTCCAGTTTGCTACCATTCCCATCACTCTCACTGCCCCACGTTGGCCCTGCTCATTTATTTTCATAACCTGTGTAGTCTTAAATTAGGGCGCCAGACCGTCTTCATTCCCCAGCAGCTGTGCGCAGAAGAGGTGGCTAAGGCCCGCCAGGCCAGGGCACCGACTGGCAGTGATGGTGGAGACCACCGAGGCGGGACGGGCTCCCAGCAGGGCTCCTTTTTTCTTTGTTGCGTTTGGAAATTGTCAAAGACTCTGCTGGATTTTTCCTTGATGCTTTCCATGGCCCCTTCACCCCTAAGAAGTGGGCCGAGCCAACATCATGCTCTCCATCCACAGAACAGGGTGCCCCACAAAATGAAGGTCCTCAGATGCTCTTCTTGGGACTCTGAAGGCCAGGAGGTGGGGAGGCAGCATGAGCCTTTCAGATGCGGGTGTCTGTGTAGTCTGTGGACCTTCCCAACACATCTGCCACCTCCAGCCCACAGGGCCAAACCCCCTCCTCTGGGTGCAGTCAGGGAGCACGGAGAGAATTCCAGCTCAGCATGCCTCGAGGAGGCCCTTCCCCTGCATGCCCGTTACCTGGTCCAAGGAAGGGCACGGCTGAGCTGCCTGCCCCACATCGCAGGCTGCCTTCCACCCAGGAGGAGGGCCGGACTCCACCTCTGTGGCTAGTCCACGTGGCCTCCAGCGTCACACCGTCAAAATCAGGCCTTGAAGCTCCTCCACCCGGTGGGGCTTTGCAAATACGGGGTGTAGAGAAACACACAGGTCTGTTTTTAATTGAAACAGTGACTTCATTTCATCCCGGAGCCCCTTGGTCAGGGCCCTGTTTTTGCGGTGACACGGCTTCTCTCTCAAGTTCAGGCCCCTCTGTCTCCAGGTCCTAGTGATGTCGTTGCCGGCAAATGATGGGGGCTGGGGAGGGGGGGTTGCTAATTACTGCCTGGACCAAGCAGCCGTTCTCTGATAGGCAGCAATTTGTGGTGAGGAGACGTCCCTTGCCAGCGATCCCTCTCTAATTTTCTGCACCGTGAAAACTTCTTCCACTCTCTCTCATTTGACATCTCTAGGTTCCCTGGGCTCAGGACCTTCTCATGGAAAGGTTTGGGAGAAGCCAGCTAATTTATTTTCCTGAGTTATGTCATTGAAAGCTGATTCCGTTATTTCTTCCAGAAAAAAAAAAAAAGTGAGCTTTCATACACTTCGTGTGTAGACATACCGTAAAATGCTATATTAATCTGGAAGGGTCCTTTGAAATCTCCTGGTTTAGGCATGGCAAATTGATTACATCTTGAATGCCAACCATGATTAGATAAATGGTGCCCAGGGTAATATGCTGAAAAGGATTCTGAGGCTGATCCAAGCTCAGGAAGGCGCCCTGGGATTATATTACACTCGGTTGGCACGGACCCAGGATGGAGACCGGCAGGATGTTCGCTAGGTACGGCCCTCCCTGATGGCGTTCATGCTCCCCGTCTGACAGGTGAGGAACCTGTGCCCAGACACCAAAGGCAACTCGGGTCCTGCTAGCTCTTACGACACCCCTGTGTGTGTTGGAAAAGGAGCCCCTTCTGAGCTGACAGTGCTTCAGAGTCAGGGGATTTGGGGTGAATCTTAAAGGGAGTGACTAGTGATTCGAGGGCTCCACAGTATCACTGTGGGGCAAGCAGAGGTGTAGAGCTGAGTGGCCCCCTCACCCTCCGTTCCAGCAAGGTCTCTGGCCAGTGGCCGCATCCCAGGGTCCAGGGAGCTTCTATGCAATTTGTCTCTTGTCACCATTTCCTGTTGTTCCTTGTGAGGATGCAGGCAGGTCAGACACTGCCCCTCAGCCGTTAGGAGCAGCTGTAGAGGTGAGAGCTGGAAGGGGAGTCTGTATGATGGAGCGGTTTGAGACTGAAAGCCAGACAGACCTGAGCTTGCATCCTGAGTCTGCCTCTTTGGGGTCCTGGGCCGAGTAACGTCCTTTCCCGGAGATTCAGTTTTGTTTTCTTTTGTTTGGAAGTAGTACCTACTTCATAGAGCTTTGGTAAAAAAGTAAGTGAGATGTTGCAAGTAAAGCTTCTAGCACAGTGCACAGCATTTAATTAACACTGTCTCAGTAAATGTTTGCTATTTTTATCATCTGCCTCCGTGGAGCACATTTTCCCCTGTCAAAAGTCCCCAAGGCAGAGAATTTAGCAGATTATCAAGCAGTCCTGGGGCACCAGGACTCTGCAGTCTTAGAACAATAGACAGCAAGAAAGTAGAATATATATTCTTTTCTAAAAAGTTATGTTTCATCTAATTAAAAATTATTTGAGTGAACCATTTTGGAAATGCGTACTAAATCACAGTTCTGTAAGACACGGAGCTTCCTCTCTGGAAACTGTTTTCATTACCATGAGGTTGTAGAAAGGGGCTGACCTGTGCTCAGAATGAGTGGCCCAGGAGGATGACAAGGACTTGGGTTCTGTTGACCGGTGGTGCAGGAGAAATGCTTGAAAAGATGAAGACAGGCGCCCGTGGGAAACTCCCTCATTATTGCCCATCTTTGTTGCCAGAAACCTCAACAGAACATTAACGTCCAGAGCCTCACCATGGAGAGGTCAGGAAGTTCTCGGGTAGTGTTCCAAGAGTTCCACCTACCCCCAGGCCAGAGCACTTTCCAGAGTTCACCCAACCTCTGCCCCTCCTCCCCCATCACTCATCTCCTGTTAGTGCTGCTCAAGGACCAGGGAGGTCCGGGATGCTAGGAGGCAGGTGGCGTGAGCAGAAGGACCGGTGCTGGAAGCCAGGCTGCCTGGGCTTGCCTGCTACTTATCTTGGGCAGGTTGTTTCACCTCTCAGGGTCTCAGCTGTGTCACCTGTGTAGTGGGCATGATGCTGATACCTAGTTCACGAGCTTGCTGTGCAGATGAAATGAGTTAATGCATGTAGGTGTGTGGAACAGGGCCTGGAACCAGGTAAGCATTCTGTTATGTCAGCCAGTATCATTGTTATTATCATTGTTATTGTTACAGGGAGGTAAGAAAGTCACTTTGGAGACTATTCCGAATTCTCTAAATGCTATGGGAACATACAGAGACTTTTCTGGATAGGAAACATCGTTTTTCTCATTCTACCATTCCTGAGTTTCTCTTACCTGTGCTTTCAGTGCTATTCCAGGAACTGGGAAAGATGAGACCTGTAGTATTAGGGAAGGTGTTCTAGGGGGCAGGGGTAGGGGAAGGCATGGAGATGATGGTTACGGATGTTCCCAGCCCTTGGTTAGGTGTTTACTGCCAGGAAGGGTGAACTGACTTGACTGAGACCCCACAGCTATGTTGTCATAAGGTCTCACCAGGGTTCAGACAGAGCTGTGTGCAGCCCTAGGACCCAGGCTGGTTCTGCCACCTTGTATCGCTGCCCTGTTACTGAAGAAGCTCTCCACGGTCCTGCCAACCGCAATACCGCTATCGCGTACCTTGATGTGTCCGCTGCCAAAGGAAGCATCTGAGCATGAATACGCCAAGTGAATCACTTACCAGGCAACAGTTTTCTCATTAAGAACATGTGTCAGCAAATGAATCTGTATCTCAGCATGAACGAGTCCTTGGGGGGGAGTCATTGGTCTCCATGGAAAAGAAAGCTGGAAACAAAAGCAGTGACCCCAGAAGAGGAGGAGAAGGGGGAGGAAGAGGATAAAGAATGGTAGTGTTAGCGCAGAGGTGAACCTTAGATCAAAAGGTGAAAGGACACAGTATGTGGTTTCTGGAGCCGAATCCTGGCTTTGATCTTTACTGTGTGACCTTGGGCAAGTTACTTAACCTCCCTGTGCCTGTATCTGTGAGACAGGCACGATGATGCTAGTTCTCCCTACCTCATAGGTTCCATTCAGCTGACAAACGTCTGTTGAGAGCACACACTCTGAGCTAGACACTGACACTCGATCCTGTTCCAGGTGCTGCGAGCACAGCTGGGTTTGAAACAGAGCGAAATATGAGCCCTCAGGGAGCTCGTGTTCCATTGGGGGGATGCACAGGATAAACACGTTTAACAAATAAAGGAACTACTATGTTGGATAGTGATACGTGCTAAGAAGAACAGTTACGCAGTGAGGATGATTGTGGATGGCAAGGTGAACAACAAGAGAAGGAAGCCAGAGGGCCCTCACTGAGGAGGTGACATTTGAGTCATGAAGGTGAGAGAAGGAGCCACGTGGGTGATGGAGTGCATGAATGAGTGAGTGAACGGGCTCGTGTGGATGAACTACGACCATAATATACGTAAAGCTCTTAGATAGCACCTCATACGTAGTATGTGCTCAGTAAGTGTTAGCTATTTTTATATTTAGCAGATGAAGCAGTGAAGTTGCTGCCATGCCCCCTGTTTCTGGTTTTCTGAAATGACAGGTCGACAACGTCTCATTGCAGACAGTTGTGTCATAGGACCTCTCTGGCACCAGCTAAGGCTCGTCACACATACGTGGGTCCTAATTATGTTCCCGTATGCATGTAGCCCTTTGGAGATTTTCATATTTGAACATGTTTGCACCACTAGCTCCTGCCCTGTGGGGTAGGTAGGGCAGGTGCTCCCAGCTGCCCCATCTTGTTTAGAAAGGGCGGAGGGATCTGGCATTTCCCGAGCAGTTACTACGCTCCAGGTATGCTGCAATTGCTTTTCATTTATTTGTTGCCTCCCTTCATCTTCCCTCGGTCCAGAAAGGCATGCGCTATTGCTCCTGTTTGAAAGGTGAAAACCATGGTGCAGCTAGGGCTGTGACCCTCCCCGAGAGGCACAGCAGTGCGTGGCTGGGCCCTGGACATCCTGTGGTATAGCATCGTCCTGGCTTGCCTGACCCCCATCTTTGTCTGTGTGTGATCCCTTAGGGATGCCACCTCGGGGTGGCCAGCCGTGCACAGGAAACCAGGGGACGGGGGCCTGTGGTCAGCGTGCAGTCAAGTGAAGTGGAAAGCAACCCAGTGAGACGGGCACAGATCCGCTAATCCTGATGGTTGGAATGCCAGGGATAAATGCAGCCCTGGGCCCGGAAAACAATAGCTCCACATACCAGCAGGAAAGGGCACGGTCGTTGTCCCCCAACCCAAACAACTGCTCTTGATCCAGCAGAGCCAGGGCCTGGAGCCTTTGGCTGCGTACAGCTCAGGAAAAGGCTGACTCACAAGAGATGAGAGCACGGCCCGGAGGGGATGGGAAACAGCAGAAGCCAGGTTTGCCCCCAGTGGCATATACTTTAGGGCTGAGTAACGTAGCAGACAGCCAGTCTCTCCTACCATCCCACCCAGAGTGGAGCACACCCTTGAGCCACAGAGATCATTTGCACTAAAACAATCGGGCAGAGGGGAACCACAGACTGTTGCTTCTTCAGGAGGGGATTCCGCGGTCCTGAGCCCCCCACCACCCTCCAGAGTGGGACCTCTGGAAGCGAAGCTTTCTCCAAGGGAATTGAATCAGCCGGAAAGATTTCAGATCATATTCTCCCTCCCATTGACTTATATATTTATTGGTCTTGGTGGGGAGTCTGAGGGTGGTGCTTAGAAGGCCTTCAAGGGAAATTCTAAAACAATAGGCTAGACTTCCAAATATGTGGTCGTGTTGAGATGTCTTGGGTTGCTTTACCCTGGCTTTGAAAAGGAGCAGCCAAAACATCTTGCTTTGCTAAAATCCTTCCGGAATATGAATCACTGGAGTGAGGGTTGGGGGAAGCTGGATGCTGTCATGGCTCGTCCTGAGATGGGTTGGGTGCCTGTCTCTCCTGGTCTTCTCATTACACTCTGCTCCCTGCCCTGGAGCTGCTCTCACTGAGCTGGGCCCATAAGTGCCACCTCTGCCCAGGCCCTGAAGGAACTACCAGGGCAGAAGTCTGAGGAATTTGCCTTGGTGATTCTGATAGGGAAAGTCACAGAATTGGAAGAGGATGAGAGGGAACATGTCACCCACCTTCCACGGTCTGGGAGATTGTTCCTGGACATCTTTAGTATTTCCTGATGTGCCCCGGACAAAGGTAAAAATGAACTTCCCAGATTTTTCACCCTTCCCCTGAGCTAATACCCCACATTGTCTGACTGATCACTTTGGTGAGAGTTTAGGTCTCCAGAACAGCAAAGAAATATGGGAGAATCAGAACTTCAGTTTTTTTTTCAGTTACTTTTCTCAGCAAGTGAGTTATATTTTAGATGTTTGTCCAAAGAATATCCAAAGAAAAAAGAAAGCAACAGCCGTAGGGATATCCACAGCCCTTTTCCTCAACACCTGTTGATTAAACAGGGCCTGGCTTGGAAAGCCTATGTCTGGGGCCATGATACTCTGGGATCTTGAGCACAATTTAGGTTTCCTGTGTTTGAGTCTGCACACTCAAGGTGAGAAATGTGCAAGTAAGACAGATTAGGTCCACTGACTGTTAGCCTGGTTATGCCTTTTTATTTCCCTGTTTAATAATCAATGGCATCATTTTCTTCTTTCCCCTTGTGTCCATCTATGAGATTTTTCACCCTGCTTGAAATCAAGCTCAAGTCTCCATTTTTTGCAAGTCTTCCTCTCTCTGCACGGTCTCCCCACCCCCACCTTAGGTGTCTATCGTGATTTGGTAACGCAACCAGGGTCGTCTGGTGACAAATCATAACAATGATCCCAGCCATTTAGGACCTAAGCCCTGTCCCATGTGCCGGGCAGCATGCAAGGTGGTGGTTCTAATCCCACTTCATCCTTAGAGCAGCCCCATGAGGAGAATAGGGCATGTGACTTCATTGATGTCCCATCTCAGGAGCATGGAGGCCAGGATTTGCGCCCAGCTCTGTTTGACCCCTCAGCCTCTGACTGCTGAGGTTTTGACTCCTAGCGTGGTCTGCGCTGTTGGATAATTTTGTGCACGTGCTTATCTGGGCTTGATAACTAGGGAATACTCTGCAGGCAGGAAGCTCACATTTCTTTGTGTCCTCATGGCATCTGGCACAACACGTGTGTTTCTGTGTGTTGTTTGAGAGGCGTGTGCAGCTTGTGTTCACTTTGTACCAATTAACCAGGAGACAGGAAGAAAGGGAGACTTGGCTCCTGTAGCGAGAAAGCCATGATAATGCATCTCAACCTTCTCCTATCACACCCACCCCTAGAGATCCTGAGTCGGAAGATCTGGGTGGGACCGGATAATTTGCATTTCTACCAAACTCCTAGGTGGTCTGGGACCTCATTCTGAGAACCACTGTCATAACAGGAAGTACAACCCAAGTTCAGATCCCAGCTCAGCCACTTACTCTCTGACCACAGGCAAGTTTCTACAACTCTGTGACACCCAATAGAGTTTTCTCTAAAGAGAGAGTGGTACCCTCCTCAAGCTGTTGTGAAAATGAACAGAATATCACATATACACGCAGTATTTCTCTACCGGATGAGGATGTGCCCTTCCTATCCTTTACAAATAGGAATTTATTTAATACCCATGACAAGCCTCATATTTTCTTCGTTGTCCAGAGAGGTGACTGAGGCCCAGAGGGGTTCTGTGATTTGCCCCAGGTCCCCGAGCTACTCAGTCTGTGGAGCCGGGCGACAGCCCTGGCAGCCTGGCTCCAGAGCCACACGCTCAGTACCTGCCCTGTCCTTGGCAAGCACGCCTTCCCATTGCGAGGTGGGCTAGGAATGGGCCCTCCAAAAGGGCGGAGAGACTGGTGTTCTAGTTTGTAGGCATATTAACCAGAAACAACAGAGAAAAGACAACTCTTTTATGACCACGGCTTGCAAATCACACACTTGACCTCCCTTCTGATATCAATATGGTCGGGCGGGAGTGGCTGTTTCTCTTTAAACTCCTCTGGCACCAAGGTTTATCATTGCTCAAGAGGAGGGTGCTTGAAAGAAGCCTTGTGGGCTGAAGGAGTGTAGGAGGTGGGTTGCGGGTCAGTAATAAAAGTGGAGAGAGGTTTGCAGCTCCCCCGCTGAGAGCCTCAGGAGTCTGGCTAGCGGGCGGGGTGCAGAGGCACGGCCTAAGGAAGGGGCAGTGATGGACAGGGTGGGAGGGGAGCGAATAGTTTCAGCCTGGCCGGGTAACTGAAGCCGAGAGGGCAGGCAGTGGGAGAATTCCAGCTATGTCATGGGAAATGGCTATGGCCAGGGCTCTGATTAGCAGCCGACCACAAATCCCCTGGGACCCAGCCAAGGGTCAGGAGACTGGGGCGCCACTGAGATGCCAAATGGTTGCTGTATTTTATTGTCAAAGGAGAAGGAGGCGATTTTGACTGTTATCCCTGCATGTGAGTGCTGGCACTGCCAGGAGCTGAGAGCTGGGTGGGGACGTGGGAGTGAGAGGGAAGCTAGCAGAATCCACTTTTCATTCCAGAGAACATAGAGGAGAGACCAAGCCACGCTGCTGGTGCTTGGCATGATCTCAAAGCTTTTTTGGCCACCATCTCTGAAGCATTTCTGCCCTTTCTTCTCCTCTCTGCAAGGTGAGACATCAAAGTCTCCTGTTGCCGTGTTAGAGACATAAAAGGGAAAAAATTGACCTGGATCCTCCCAACTGTATATACGACAGAACAGACGGAATAGCAGGGCTCCTGGGAGCACTGAGTTACCAGTGAACCCCAGCAGTCTGCTTGCTTGACATCTTGGGCTTGGAGCTGAGCAATGAGATGTGGAAAAATCAACTCTCAGAGTAAATGAACTCAGGGTCACAATGGGGGCCGCTGGAGGAATGGGTTTGTGTCACTTGATTCATTCCCCTGGCTTATCTCAAGGCCTGGCAGCATAAAGCCCTTATAAGTGTTTGTTGACTGAATGAGGGCTGATTGATTAATTGATTGATTATGTTCAAGAGGGTAAATTGATTGACTATGTCCAAGAGAATAATGGATTCAAAAAGAATCTCAGCCAACTTCTTAGAAATGTCTCATGAAGGGAAGCTTTCTCTGAACTCATCATGGCTTTGTGTGACTACGGAAGGAAGTCTCTCAGCCAAGCCTCTTTTTGGGGGGATTTCAGTAGGTTTCACATTACACTGTTGAGGTTAATAGCTCAGGCCCTAGAGTTAGACTAAATAGATTTGTACTGGGCAGAGGAGATACGTAACCTTAGGCAAGTCACTTAACTTCTCTGAGCAGTAGTTTTCTCAGTGTTATAAAATGAGGAAAAGAGTAAGTAGTACCTTCCTCTCCCAGTTCATTAGAATAATCTTTGTGGTAGACCCATATTAGTGCTCAGTAATTACAACCCTTTGGTATCACTGAGGATTACAATCAATTGCAAGGAATAGAAAACCACATGGTAACAGGGTTTAAACAATGTAGAGAGTTATTTTTCTCTAAACTGAGAATCCGTGGAGAGGAAGTCTGGAGTTGCTGCAGCAGTTCTGTGCTAACAGCTACTCAGAGAGCCAGGTTGCTCTAGCTTTTTCTTCCATTATCCCCGTGTTTAGGCCTTACCCTAATAATCTAAGTTGGTATGGCAGCCCTTAGCATACATTTTCCAGGAAGTAGAATGGAGGAAAACCCAAGGAAGGAAAAGAACGCATGCCAGTTGCATCTTAAGTAAAGTAGCCACAGAACAATTCTCCTTGCATCACATTAGCATATAGTTGGATCATGCTTTTTAAAAAAAAAAAATCCATCTATCTCTGTCTTTCAACTGACATATTGAGACCATTTACATTTAGTATAATTATTGATATGTTGAAGTCTGCTATATTACATTCTGTTATCTGTTCTCTTTTTTGTTTCTCTGTTTTCTCCCCCACCTCAAGTCTTCTTGTGGGTCACATGATAATTTTTAAAGAATTCCATTTTTATTTCTTTATAGTATTTTGAATATCTCCTTTTGTATGCCATTTTTAGTGGTTTCTCTAGGTATCATGTTATACATACCTAACCTATCACATTCTTATCACTGGTTTTAACAATTTACCAGTTCAAGTGAAGTGTAGAAAGCTCACATCTATTTATGTCCCTTCACCCTCCACAATTTATATGTCTTAAATTCTTCCTCTCCATACATTGAGAACCACACCAGGAAGTGTTCTAATTTTTGCTTCAACCACAACCATAATTTAGAAACTTTAAGAGAAGAAGGAAATAAATTTACTCATATTTTTACCCTCCCCACTATTCTTTCTCGTTTCTGATGTTCATTTCTTTTCTATTTAGAGAATTTCTTATAGCCATTTTTTATGATAGATCTACTAGCAACAAATTGTCTTAGTTGTCTCTCATCTAAGAATGTCTTGATTTTCCCTCCATTCTGAAGGATTGTTTGCTGTGTAGAATTTTGGGTCAATGGTTCTTTTTTTTTTTCAGCCCTCAAAAAAATTTTTTCCCTTTCCTTCTGGACTTTATGGTTTTTGACAAGAAATCTGCTATCATTCAAATTGCTTTTCCTTATAGGTAAGATAATGTTTCTCACTCACTGCTTTCAAGGTTTTTTGTTTTGTTTTTAGTTTTTAGAAGTTTCACGATGATGTATGAATTTCTTTGGGTTTATCCTGTTTGAGTCAGTTCGCCTTCTTGAATCTGTGAGTTTATGTCTTTTTCCAAATTTGGGATATTTTCAGCTATTACTTCTTCCAGGTCTCCCAGTGACACAGATGTTAGATCCCTGAGGCAGTGTCCATTTCTTTCCAGTCTGTTTTCTCTCTGTTGTTTAGATTAGGTCATTTCTACTGGCCTATCTTCAAGCTTACTTATTCTTTTTTTTTTTTTTATAATTACAGTATAAAATTTATTCTCTATGATGTGCAATACCCCTGTTCTATTGATTTATAATCATTTTACAATATTGTGTCAAATTCCAGTGTTCAGCACAATTTTTCAGTTATTCATGGACATATACACACTCATTGTCACATTTTTTTCTCTGTGAGTTATCATCACATTTTGTGTATATTTCCCTGTGCTATACAGTGTAGTCTATTCTACAATTTTGAAATCCCAGTCTATCCCTTCCCACCCTCCACCCCCCTGGTAACCACAAGTCTGTATTCTCTGTCTGTGAGTCTATTTCTGTCCTTTATTTACGCTTTGTTTTTGTTTGTTTGTTTGTTTTTGTTTTTGTTTTTTAGATTCCACATATGAGCGATCTCATATGGTATTTTTCTTTCTCTTTCTGGCTTACTTCACTTAGAATGACATTCTCCAGGAGCATCCATGTTGCTGCAAATGGCATTATGTTGTCGGTTTTTATGGCTGAGTAGTATTCCATTGTATAACTATACCACATCTTCTTTATCCAGTCACCTGTTGATGGACATTTAGGCTGTTTCCATGTTTTGGCTATTGTAAATAGTGCTGCTATGAACATTGGGGTGCAGGTGTCATCCTGATGTAGATTTCCTTCTGGATACAAGCCCAGGAGTGGGATTCCTGGGTCATATGGTAAGTCTATTCCTAGTCTTTTGAGGAATCTCCACACTGTTTTCCATAGTGGCTGCACCAAACTGCATTCCCACCAGCAGTGTAGGAGGGTTCCCCTTTCTCCACAGCCTCTCCAGCATTTGTCATTTGTGGATTTTTGAATGACGGCCATTCTGACTGGTGTGAGGTGATATCTCATTGTAGTTTTGATTTGCATTTCTCTGATAATTAGTGATATTGAGCATTTTTTCATGTGCTTTTTGATCATTTGTATGTCTTCCTTGGAGAATTGCTTGTTTAGGTCTTCTGCCCATTTTTGGATTGGGTTGTTTATTTTTTTCTTATTGAGTCGTATGAGCTGCTTATATATTCTGGAGATCAAGCCTTTGTCGGTTTCACTTGCAAAAATTTTCTCCCATTCCGTAGGTTTTCTTCTTGTTTTATTTCTGGTTTCCTTTGCTGTGCAGAAGCTTGTAAGTTTCATTAGGTCCCATTTGTTTATTCTTGCTTTTATTTCTTCTAGGAGAAAATTTTTGAAATGTATGTCAGATAATGTTTTGCCTATGTTTTCCTCTAGGAGGTTTATTGTATCTTGTCTTATTAAAGACTTATTTAAGTCTTTAATCCATTTTGAGTTGATTTTTGTATATGGTGTAAGGGAGTGTTCTAGCTTCATTGTTTTACATGCTGCTGTCCAGTTTTCCCAACACCATTTGCTGAAGAGACTGTCTTTATTCCAATGTATATTCTTGCCTCCTTTGTCAAAGATGAGTTGACCAAAAGTTTTTGGGTTCATTTCTGGGCTCTCTATTCTGTTCCATTGGTCTATATGTCTGTTTTGGTACCAATACCATGCTGTCTTGATGACTGTAGCTCTATAGTATTGTCTGAAGTCTGGGAGAGTTATTCCTCCAGCCTCTTTCTTTCTCTTCAGTAATGCTTTGGCAATTCTAGGTCTTTGATGGTTCCATGTGAATTTTATTATGATTTTTTCTAGTTCTGTGAAATATGTCCTGGGTAATTGGATAGGGATTGCATTAAATCTGTAGATTGCCTTGGGCAGTGTGACCATTTTAACAATATTGATTCTTCCAATCCAAGAGCATGGAATATCTTTCCATTTTTTAAAGTCTTCTTTAATTTCCTTCATCAATGGTTTATAGTTTTCTGTATATAATTCTTTCACCTCCTTGGTTAGATTTATTCCCAGATATTTTATTACTTTCGGTGCTATTTTAAAGGGGATTGTTTCTTTACTTTCTTCTTCTGTTGATTTATTGTTAGTGTAAAGAAATGCAACTGATTTTTGAACGTTAATTTTGTAACCTGCTACCTTGCTGAATTCTTCAATCAGCTCTAGTAGCTTTTGTGTGGACCTTTTAGGGTTTTCTATTTATAGTAACATGTCATCAGCATATAATGACACTTTTACCTCTTCTTTTCCAATTTGGGTCCCTTTTATTTCTTTCTCTTGCCTGACTGCTGTGGCTAGGACTTCCAGGACTATGTTGAAAAGGAGTGGTGATAGTGGGCATCCTTGTCTTGTCCCAGATTTTAGTGGGAAGCTTTTGAGTTTTTCACCGTTGAGTACTATGCTGGCTGTAGGTTTGTCATATATAGCTTTTATGATGTTGAGATATGTTCCCTCTATACCCACTTTGGCGAGAGTTTTTATCATAAATGGGTGTTGAATTTTATCAAATGCTTTTTCTGCATCGATTGAGATGATCATGTGGTTTTTGTCCTTTCTCTTGTTGATGTGATGTATTACACTGATTGATTTGCATATGTTGAACCAGCCTTGTGTCCCTGGGATGAACCCCACTTGGTCATGATGTATAATCTTTTTTATGTGTTGTTGGATTCTATTTGCTAAAATTTTGGTGAGGATTTTGGCGTCTATGTTCATCAGTGATATTGGCCTATAATTCTCTTTTTTTGTAGTGTCTTTGCCTGGTTTTGGTATCAGGGTGATGGTGGCTTCATAGAATGACTTTGGGAGTATTCCCTCCTTTTCAATCGTCTGGAAGAGTTTGAGAAGGACTGGTATGAGTTCTTCTTTGTATGTTTCCCCAGTGAAGCCGTCCGGTCCTGGACTTTTATTTGTCGGGAGGTTTTTAATTGCTATTTCTATTTCCTTTCTAGTGATCGGATTGTTCAAGTGTTCAGATTCTTCTTGATTCAGTTTTGGTGGACAGTATGTTTCCAGAAACTTGTCCATCTCCTCTAGGTTATCCAGTTTGGTTCCATATAGTTTTTCATAATATTCTCGTATGATATTCTGTATTTCTATTTTGTTTGTTGTAATTTCTCCATTTTCCTTTCTTATTTTGCTAATTTGTGCTCTCTCTTTTTTCTTCTTTGTGAGTTTGGCCAGAGGTTTGTCGATTTTATTTACTTTTTCAAAAAACCAGCTTTTGGTTTGGTTGATTTTTTCTATGGTCTTGTTAATCTCTATTGTATTCAATTCCCCTCTGATCTTTATTATTTCCTTCCTTCTGCTGCTTTTTGGGGCTTTTTGTTCTTCTTTTTCTAATTCATTCAGGTGATGGGTTAAATTGTTTGTTTGAGATTGTTCTTCTTTTTTGAGGAAGGCCTGTATCGCTATAAACTTCCCTCTTAGCACTGCCTTTGCTGTGTCCCATAGGTTTTGAGTGGTTGTGCTTTCATTATCATTTGTCTCAAGGTATTTTTTTAATTTCAGCTTTGATTTCCTCATTGATCCATTGTTTTTTCAATAACATATTGTTTAATCTCCATGCTTTCCTTTTTTTCTCCTTTGTTTCTCTGTTGTTGATTTCCAGTTTCATGGCATTGTGGTCAGTAAAGATGCTTGAGATAATTTCTATCTTCTTAAAATTGTTGAGGTTTCTTTTGTGCCCAAGTACATGATCGATCCTGGAAAATGTTCCATGTGCACTTGAAAAGAATGTATATCCTATTTTTGGGGGGTGTAATGCTCTGAAAATATCCATCAAATCTAGTTTTTCTATTGTAGTATTTAATTTCTCTGTTGCCTTGTTTATTTTCTGTCTGGAAGATCTGTCTAGTGATGTTAATGCAGTGTTAAAATCTCCAACTATGATTGTATTCCCATCAATATCCCCCTTTATCTCTGTTAGTAATTCTTGTATGTACTTAGGTGCTCCTATATTGGGTGCATATATATTAACGAGTGTAATATCCTCATCTTGTATCACTCCTTTAATCATTATAAAATGTCCTTCTTTATCTTTCTTTATGGCCTTTGTTTTAAAGTCTATTTTGTCTGAAATCAGTACTGCAACACCTGCTTTTTTGGCTTTTCCATTTGCATGGAATATCCTTTTCCATCCTTTCACTCTCAATCTATATGTGTCCTTCTCCCTAAAGTGGGTCTCTTGTATGCAGCATATTGAAGGTTCTTGCTTTATTATCCAGTCTGCCACTCTGTGTCTTTTGACTGGAGCATTTAGTCCATTAACATTTACAGTAATTAATGATAGCTGTGTGTTTATTGCCATTTTGAACTTATCTTTGCAGTTGAATTGGTATATCCTCTTTGTTCCTTTCTTCTTCCTTTTGTGGTTTGGTAATTTTCCTTTGTATTATCATGGATTTTATTTAATTTTTGTGACTCCTTTGTAAATTTTTGGCTTGTGGTTACCCTTTTTTGTAAATCTGTCAACCCATTACTATAACTGTTTTTATTAAACTGATAGTAACATGATCTCAAACCCATCCTACTGTTAAAAAAATTTAAAAAAGAAAGAAAAAAATATTCTATATTTCCCTGCCTCCCTCTCCCACTCTCAGTGATTTGTATGTCTTCTTTTATAATTTCATGTTTACTTTATTTGTAATTCATGAGTTATCATTTTTCCAGTTATGCATTTCTCATTTCTGTAGCATCCTGCTGCTTTTCTATTTAGAATAGCCCTTTCAATATTTCTTTTAGCATGGGTTTAGTGTTGCTAAACTCCTGCGGCTTTTTTTTGTCTGTGAAACTCTTTATTTCTCCTTCTATCCTCAAGGATAGCCTTGCTGGATAAAGGATCCTAGGCTGCATCTTTTTCTCATTCAGGGCTTTGAATATATCTTGCCACTCCCTTCTGGCCTGTAGTGTTTGTGTAGAGAAATCAGCTGAGAGCCTTATGGGGGTTCCCTTGTAACTTACTCTTTGCTTTTCTCTTGCTGCCTTTAGAATCATTTCTTTATCCTTGACTCTGGCCATTTTGATTATGATATGTCTTGGTGTGTGTCTATTTGGGTTCTTCCTGTTTGGGACCCTCTGAGCTTCCTGTACTTGGATATCTGATTCCTTCTTTAAGTTTGGGAAGTTTTCAGTCATGATTTCTTCAAAAACCTTTTCAATCCCCTTTGATCTTTCTTCTCCTTCTGGGACCCCTATTATGCGAAGATTGGGATGCTTTATATTATCCCATAGGTCCCTTATGCTATTTTCATTATTTTTTATTTGCTTCTCTTGTAGTTCTTCTGAATGGGTGCTTTCTATTGCCCTGTCTTCTAGATCACTAATTCGTTCCTCTGCATTATCTAGTCGGCTTTGCACAGCTATTAGATCATTCCTCATCTCTGTCAATGAGTTTACCCATTCTACTTGGCTCTTCTTTATAGCTTCAATTTCATTTTTGACATATTTTATATCTCTAAACACTATCTCTTTTAATTCCTTCAGCAATTCGATCACTCCTTTTTTGAAATCTTGATCTAGTAGGCTATCGATGTGTATTTCGTTAATCTTTCTTTCAGGGGATTTCTCTTGTTCTTTTAATTGGGAAAGGTTTTTCTGCTTCTTCATCTTGCTCCTACCTCTTTGGCACTGTGGTTTATGGAGTATCAGTTGTTTATTTTGGTCCTTAAGGATTTTATCTATCTGATGCCTATTTAGGAATAGAACTTAGGAAAAAAAGAAAAAAAAATAAGAGAGAGAGAGAAAGAATTTTAAAAGAAGGGAGAAAGAGGGTTTGAAAACAGTGTATAATGAATAATAGAAGAGTGAGTTGAAGCAGAGTATTAATCGGGTTGAGACGTCCTTTTGAAACCTTTACAAAAAAAAGGGGGGGGGGGAGATGAATAGATGTATTTGAAACCTGTGTCTAATCAATAGCAGGACATCAAAACCCAAGAGAAATAGAAATGAATTAAGAAGTAAAGATTAAGAGAGTAATAGAAAATAGAACAGGTAAAAACAGATTTAAAAAAAAAGGGGGGGGGGTTGTCGGTGTTCTCCTGGAGTCTGTGTGCTTTTAATGTGAAGTCTTTCTGTCTTCGTCCTGTTTTGGAAGCTCAGCTTCCTGTTTTCAGAGGCCCTCCATTGGCGCCCTCTTCTGTGCTGCTCCCAGCACCTGTCGGCAAGCTGATGGCGCCTCCTCCTAACACTGGGTCAGGTGCAGCTCTCTGCTGTGGGCGGGCGGGTCGCTGCTCCTCCGGATGCCGCAGTCAGATGTTGCAGACTGGCCGGGTAGGAGGGCGGGTCGTGCCCCCTCCCAGCACCTCGGTCAGGGGCTGTGTTCCTGCCCGAAAGGCAGGGGGCCGCTCTCGCTCTACCTGCGCCGCCGCCGGTAGCGCCGCTGCTCTGTGCGGCTGCGCGCTCCGCCCTGGTCGGCGCTCCGCCCTGCGCTCCGGGAAGACCGAGGGACAGCCCTGTCCCTGCTCCGAGCCAGAACCCAGCTCCTTGTTTGTCTTTGTGGAGCAAGTTCTCTGAGGGACCAGGATGGAAGGATCCTATCTGCCCCGGGCTGCAGGCCAGTCTCAGTCTGGCCTTTGAGGCTGCTAAGCCCTTCGGTGGGGATGCAGGTTTCGCCCCCGCCCCCGCCTGGGTGCTCAGCGCGGAGGATATGGCGGCTGTGCCTAAGCCCCGCCTCTCTTCTCCCGAAAACTTTCCGCGGGTTTTCAGAGATGGGGGTGTGCACCCTTCCCCCGAGAGCACATCAACCTTGCTGTTTTATGGAGGGCCCAGGTTGTTCTGCCCTGTGCACCCACAGCCACGGCGGGCAGCCCCTTGCGTTTCCCCGGGGCTGCCTCCGTGCAGCCGCCCCCGTCCTCCGCCCGGCTTGGGCAGCCTGGCCCTGCCCGCCGCTGCCGGCCGCGTCTCAGGCTGCGTGTCGGGGGGACGCTCTGTGCCCGTTTAACTTAGTTCTGTTAGTCAAGGGCTGCTCTGTACAGATCCGAGCCTCGGAGGCTCCCCCTCGTCCCGCTGGCCTCTCTGTTGGAGAGGGGAGACCCAGCGAGAGAGCGCCAGTCCTCCTTTGCCGCTCCCTCCCCGCGGGACCCGTCCGGCGCTGCTTTGCCTTTTGTTCTTTCTTTTTTCCTTTTCTCCTACCAGATTTTTGGCGTCTTTATCTTTTGAAGAGGGCGATGTTCTCTCGGAGTTCCGCAGGTGCCCTGGTTGGCTGAGTGGGTCTGTAGATGTGGGTCTTGGTGTATTTGTGGGAGAGGGTGACCTGCGAGCGTCCTTCTACTCCGCCATCTTCCCCGTCTTCGCCCAAGCTTACTTATTCTTTCCTCTGTTCATTCCGTTCTGCTGTGGAGCCCACCCACTGAGTTTTTCATTTTGATTATTGTATTTTTCAGTTCTGAAATTTCCATTTGGTTCTTCTTTCATCTTCAGTCCCTTTGCTGAGACTGTTGGGTTTTCATTTGTACCAAGCCTATTCTTTATTGCTCGTGGGAGCATTTTCATGATGGCTGCTTTAAAAATCCACACCAGTGTTGACACCTTTTGATTGTCCCTGCAAATTTAAGTTGTGGCTTTCCTTGTTCATGGTACAATGAGTGATGGCTCTATTGAAACTGGATATTTTGGGTGTTATGCAATGGAACTCTGGATCTTATTTAAGTCTTCTGTTTTAGCAGGCTCCTGACACTGCCCTGACAGTGGGCGGAGGTGGTACTGCAGAGCGGGCAGAAGTCCTGATTCCCCCTTGATACTTGGAGGAGAGGTTGCCTTGTTATGGCTGGATCCTTGATATTTGGGGGCTGGATGGAAGTGGGGTTCGGCTGCCAACTGTTGATACCACGCAGCTGCGAGGGCAAAGTGCCTTTTTACTGCTTTCCACATGGCTTCCCCAACACCACAGGGTGGGTAAAGGTGACCTCCTCATCTATGGGCAGTGGTTAAAGCACTGACCTTCCCTGGGACTCCTCTGCCACCACCACAGTGGTTAGATTGTTGGGAAGAGCCAGCTTGTCGCCTGTCACCAGGCGAGTCTGGAAGACCAGGCCCGCCGTGTGGTCTCCACTGACACCACGGGGAGGGAGGGGTTTCATTGGCATTCAGCAGCAGGAGCTTGGCCTCCTCTGTTACTCCCTCAGCAAGGGGCTGGGACGCCTTGTCAGGCTGATGAGGGTAGGAGTCTCGGTTCCCCACTTAGCCGGTGCTGGTGGAGATGAGGCTACGGAGTTTTCTGTGATGTGTGGCTGGAGTGGAGCACTTATTGTCCCGAAGTTTCCTGCTTGAGAGGCTGCCTCTTTTCCACTTCTTTGACTAGGAGAGGTGGCTTTTTCGGTCTGTGCCCCCTGATAGATTGGGGCTGCTGGCTTCACCAGCAGCAGGTCTGGGGTAGGTGAGACAAATAGAAAACCCAAGGAGCTCACCACCGTGTCATTAGGATATTTGTTTCACATCATTTCCAGGGCTTTACATTGAACTCAGTGGGAGAAGTAAGGAAAAACATCTACTCCACCTTCCCAGAAGCAGAAGTCCTCTAAGATAGCTTTGAAAGCATTTCGTCAGGTACCTTGATGGTCCTGACAGGGCAGACCTGAGCCGGCTGGCCTGAGCCATGGCTTATCCATATATAAATCCACCTCTCAATCCCCTAGTGATTGTTCTTAGAGATTTCTGCCTGGCGCCCATTACAAAAGAGGTGGAAGATGCTCTCCACTGAACTGTTGATGAAAAGCTGTTCTCAAAGGGAGGAAACAGCCCAGGGTGGGGCAGAAAAGGGGTACAGTTGGGCCTCCCTACCTCTACTGCCTTGGAGCGCCTCTCCCCCTGCCAATCCCAGGGCCAGGCTGCAGGGGCAGAAAGACTGTTGACAGGCTGAGCAGGATGCTTGTCAGAACAGCCACTGGGGGTGGAGATGAATCAGGGTGTCCGCAATTTGGGTCTTTAGGGCCATTAGATGGGATTTTGCCTGGCTCTGTGTGTGTGTGTGTGTGTGTGTGTGCGCGCGCACGTGCGCGTGTGTGCATGCACATATGTATGCACACATGTGCTCTGTGGCTGTCTGCAAGACATCTGTCTTAGAGGAAACCGTGTTTTCAGAGTCCTCTCTACCATCGTATTGATTTCTCACCCTTTGTCAAGAGGGAATGAGCTGGGATGAGAGTCATTGTTTTTCTCTTTTGCTGCCAGGAGAATGAACTGGGTGGCTTATAATCATAAGCCTGACATTTCCCAGAGTGTTTCCTGAAGCTTCTATGGGCTAGTAAATTAAAAAGTTCCGTGGCCAAGAACATTTGAGAAATTCTAGGTTAAAATAAGTTAAACACATTTACTGTGGGACTTCTACGAACCTTTCACGTGCTGATGTGCGTTGTAAAATCTGCAGTTTCCCCCATTTGCCCGGTCACGGATCCGTTTTATGATGGAGCATCGCAGGAGCCTCGTGTCCCGGGGAGACATCTTGCAGGAAATGCTGCCATAGGCAAGGTTCAGGAGAAAGATGGTCCTTCTAGACAAAGTTCACAAGCAAACTCTCTCCCCATCTGTGCCCACCTCTGTGCCTTCAGGAAGGGCAGCCCCAGTTTGCATCTGTCACGTGGGGAGTTGGAGAGTGATATCTTAGTCAGATCCATGTCCCCATAAGCCCTTATTTAAAGGAAAGGACTCTCCCTTGAGTTTCCCTCAAAGGGTCATGTGCCCCCAAGTTACACAGGGGCGCAGGCTCATTCCACTGATGGGGAGACTAAGGTTTATATACTTTTCTTACCTTCTCTCAGCTGCAGCCCTGTATCCACCTTAGAATTGAGATCAGTTCATTTAGGGACCGTTTGCTTCAGCGATTTGATTTTACCTAGGACAAAAAGTTTATACTTTTAGCAGCTTGTGGGGCATTGGGGTTTTCAAGAAATTAATTTCAGATCCAAATTGTTTGTGATGTTGCATCATGTAAACGTGACTTGAGCCAGGAGAGCGGCTCTGATGCTATCAGTTGCAGACACCGAGGTGTTGACAGCGGTTGGAACAGGCTCGCTTTGTCTGAGTAGGAATGCACGCTCTGAATACTGACCGCGTTGATAGGGAAGACTTGAGCGCGTTGTCCTTTTGTGGAGGCAAATATGTGAATGTGCTTTGTAAACTGGTCCTTATCTGACTCAACAGACACAGGGTTGACCAGCTCAAACACCAGCCACTGACACTAGGCTACCAGAAACCGCAACTGCTCGTTCACATTAGAGTTACTGTAACCAGGTCTCCGTGAAGCTGGCAGGTCAAGATGCCTGTCTTTAGTGCTCTCATTCTGTTTGAGTCTTAGAGCTGAGTTTTAGATGACTTCCTCTGTTATGTTCCTTAAGTAAAACATGAGATGTGGCCAAAAGAGGGCTTGGTCTGAGATTGCTTTGAAGGTTAATTTGGAAAATTGGTGAGCTTGCACGTTCAAAATGAACGTTCCAACAAATCAGGCTCATTTCCTCTAATCCACGTTCTCAGTTTGCCCCAGATTTCAAGATAAATTTTCAAATTCCTGAACGTCAACACCCCATAATTAGCACAACAGCTAATAGTTATTGTGCACTTTAAAGTTACCAAGCATCATGCTACCCTTTATAATCACTATCAGATTGAATTCCTTGGACAACGCCATGGGGCTGTCTTGACTTTATAGGGAGGAAACTGAGGCACAGAGTGACTGAGAAACAGATTCAAGGTTGCACAGCCAGGGAAGCTCTGGGGCTGGGATTCGAAGCCAGCAGTCTAACTCCAGAGCCTGTGCATCCCCTCTCGCCTGGGCACAGCCCCATTCCCAGCCGTGAAATGAGACAGGCGGGCAGGGGCTAGACCTAGAACCCTAGGAATAGGCAGAAGGGGCCGAGTCAGGCTCAGCTGGAGGTGACAGCAGGGGGCTGACCCCAGGAAGTGGAGAGTACGGCCGTGAAGGTGATGTCGGTAATGCCAAAGAGCTTTTACCCCGGGGAGGTAATTACGAGTAATGGCAGCAGAACAAGTGATGGAGAAGCCAGGAGTCTGTGTGACCCAGAGCTCTGGAAAGGCTGGCAGCATCAGGGGACCTTGTCAAGGTTTCAGCTGGATGGGAAGAGTTCAGAGGCAACCCCTGCGCATTAAAGGACTCAGGTGTCACATTGTTCACCTTGATAGGCTCAGGGCAAAGGAAGACACCTGGAACCAGTAACCAGAACCAGAGTCCCAGGTGTTGACTGAAGGCAAAAGTTGAGCTAAAAGGTCAGGTTTAGAACCAGAGTCAAAGCTGTGCTGAAGATGGAGCATCCCCACTTGTGAGGCAGAAATCCCGAGATCCCTTCCGCCCAGGTGATAATTAACTCCTCGTACCGATTCAGGACAGGCCCCCAGGCAGAGAGCAAGCAGGCTCTGCCTGACACACAGCCTGTCCTGGAGCCAAAGAGAAAATCCAGGCCTGGGCGTTTCCAAAGAAAAAAAAAAAAAAAATGCCAAGTATCTGAATGTTGTCTTGACAGTCTGTTAGTGGACATATGAAAACAGCAGGGGTGTGGCAATACCACTTAGCCACTCACGCAAATAAAACTCAGTCCGCTGCCACAGTTTGCGGGATATCATATTTGTTGAGAGAATGGGAATTCTAAAAGGGACCTGTAAATTGCCCAATATAATTTCCATTGCTCTGTAAAGTCCGGAAGCCGGATATAAGGCTTTTTGGACTTCAGGGGTTGTTCAGGGAGAGAAAAAAACCATTGTTTGTCCATTTGCTAAATACTAGAAACTTGCTCTGAGTCAAAGAGGGGTCGGGGGTCCTCCTGCCCTCCTCTTGGGCCCACGTGGAGTGAGGGGTGGGCCGCGTGACTTGAACTGAAGCAGCTTGTCAATATTCAGCTGTGAGTTCAGAAACCTGGCCCACGTGAGCAAAGTGATGTCTTAGCCACACACACGCCCCAGGAGATGTGAACTGGATTAAAATCAGAGCAGCGAGGCTGTGGGACCTCAGAGCCTTCCGGAGGTATTTTTAGAGTGCTTTTAACCTGAAAAGGGGGAAGTGCTACCTTTGCGGAGACCAGGAAGCTGTGAAGCGCTCAGAGCTAAACCAGGCTAATGTGGGGAGGCCCCTTGGCCCGTCCCTGGGGTTGGGGTGGGAGTGCCTGTTGTTACGCCCTGGGAATCCGACACTCAGGGGAACCTACTTCCCTCCCTCATTCAGCCTGAGGCTGGGACTCCGATGATGTCAGGGAGGGAAAGAATTATTCCCTTTATTTGTGAATGTGGTTCACAAACACGTGGGCAGCACTGGATCCACTTGTCAGGCCTGTTGTCCCCACTCTCCTGTTGCGGATCTCGAGGTTCCTGTCCCGACTTCTCACAGCTCTGCAGGAGACCCTCCGCCCTTACACTCAGCACACGAGGCAAAAAAAAAAAATCATGTGTAGTCCAAATTACCCTGAAAAATAACACGAGTCACCCCCACCAAGAGCTGTGGCCGCCCGATTTGCCCTCCAGAGTTGGAAGAGAGCAGTTTCTCCAGTGGAGTACCAGCTAAAGTAGTTGACTTGTATTTTGAGATGCCCGAGGGAGTGGCAGGTTTGAGCCTCCCCTGCCAAGCTCTCGGGACGTTCGCCTTCTGAGCACTGTGGCAGGTAGCTGTTTCCGTGATTGCCTGTCTCTCTCTTCTTCTTTGTAACAAATGCACATACTGGAATTTGCCCCATTTAAGTGCATGTGCGCTGGGAATGTACTGTAAGTTACAGAGCAGGCATTCCAGCCAAGGCCCCCTGACTTCAAGCCTGGGCCCTTTTGTACCACTATCATGTGGCCTCCCTTGGTCCAGTATTGCCTAGCCAAGGGAGCCGTTGTCTGCTGGCCTTTCGGTAGTAATGATAACGAGGATGATGACGGTAACAAGAAGTACTGAGATCTCAAGATCTCATCTTGCACTGTGTGTACATATTTTTATCTTCTTTGCTCTTCCAGCAACACCCGGAGAGATGCACTGATTATCCCCATTTTACAGAAGGGAAAACTAAGGCCTAGAAAGATTGAACAGGGTCACTCGGCTGGTAAGCACCAGGGATGGGTTCTGAACCCGGACCCAGGCATCTCCAAAGTCCTTGCCCTTAACCACCTTGCCCTTCTGCCTCTTTCTCTTCGTTTTCCTTGCCCACACACCCTGTGAGGAAAGCGAGCCCTTCAGAGGTAGACGGAGCAGTCATGAGCACCTTACCCTGATCTCTGTGGCTTGCTCTTAACTGGGACCTGGGAAGAAGTTAGTAGCAAATGATCTTGTCATCTGACTAAACAAAGTTCCCACGAAGTATGATGCTGATGTCACATGGAACCCTCGCCAACCCCCCTTCTGCCGGTGCTGAAACGTTCCTCAGATACAGCACACTGTCTACTCTGCAGAGGAAGCTCATTTGGGTCCTGATGGGAGGGTTGTTCCAGCTCTGATTTTCCGCTCACCAAAGCTGTTATCCCAAACTGACTTTTAAAGCGACCTAGCTCTTTGGGGTGAGTGCCGCACCTGTAGTATCGTTTGGCTGTTAGAACCCGGTCCCCGTGATGCAGAGGATGGAGCTCAGGGAAGCCTCAGAAATGAGGACAGGAGGGTTGATCCCAATAAAGGGGGGAAGCAGGGCCGTGCACAGTGGAAGGAATACTCTCCCAGGCAGAGACGGCTGCCAGTGGTGCATTGAATGGAATGGCCCCCTGCTGTGCAGGGAGAGAGGGCCGTGGCCAGGCCAAGAGCCGCTGGTTCGGTGGGAAGCAGGGGGATTGCTGCTTCCGTGGAAAACGCTGATCCCAGTGTCCCTTACGTGCAGCTTTTCTCCCCCACTCCCTGCGCTGATTCCTGGCCTGACACCTGCCTCCCAAGTCCCAGCTTGTGTTGCTGGGATTTCTTCCACTGCTGAGCCCCTCCCATCCGGAAGTCCAGCTGCAAAATGTTTAGGGGGTCCTCTCTCTCGGGGTCAAGAAAGGTTGGAGTTTTGCTCTCTCTAAATTGCTGGGGACTCAAATTCAGTAGATGTTTCCAGCCCCTCTAGTGGGAGTTCAAATTGCCGATTCACGAAGCCACGTGCAGTGGGCGGGTAGGGGCGGGGGGGGGGTCCCTTTAAGAATGACATCATTTACTGAATGATATCTGGACGCTGCTCTGCATCCCCAGGTCCTTTGGAGATGAGTAGGTAGGACCATTCTTGTTCAGACCGGAGCTCTTGTTCAAGGTGTTGGTCAAGGTCACAGTGCTTCAGTGAGGCCCAAGAACAGAAGCCAGGTTGCCTGATTCCCAGGCCAGACCTCTCACACTCTGTATGCTGGCACCCCCTTAAGACAAAGAAGCGACACTGGCTACTCTACCCAAAATTCTTACATCCCTATGTGACATAGGTGTGTATATGTGAGAAAAAGTGTGTGTGTGTGAGAGAGAGAAAGAGCGGGAAATGGGTGTGTGTGTGTGTAGAGTAGGATGGGATGGTGTTCCTTGATCCCAGCCTAAAACAGAGGCCATTTTCCTTTCCTTATTTAGACCATTGTTTAGACCCAAGTGTCATCTGCTTGTCCCTGAGAACCTGCTCAGCCTCACGGCTTTATCTTACTTCATATTTAACCTCATTAGCCATTTGCGGGCGTGCCTGGGCCAGACCGTAATGGCAGGCACACACGGCAAGGGGCCCTGCTGTTTATCTCTGCTGTGGAGTGTCTGGTGTAGTAATTAACTTTGAGGTCTTGCATACAACAGGCTATGAGGGGGAAAATCAGAAAAGCCCTCGCTAATCTGCACAAGACTTTATAAAACAGAAACCAGTTATTTGTTTGTTGCTCGTATAAGGAATATTTGCAATATCCAATTGCATATCAAAACGTAATGGAGAAGAGCCTGGTTTTCGTGTCTAACTGCCAGGGTTGGAATCCCACTCACCAGCTGCGTGATTCTGGGCAAATTGCTTTCTCTCTCAGAGCCTCAATTTTGTCATCTGTAAAAGAGGAATGTAAAACGAGGATGAAATGAGATACGCAGTTAAAGTCCTTGGCTCTGGCCCTGCACACAGAGAGGTCCACTGAAGCAGGGAATCCTCTCCAGCATGCTGTGGCCGTCCAGCGTCCAGCGGTACCCACCGCCTATGGCTCAGATTCCTATTAAGTGGGATCGTCTAACATTGATCATTCCTGACTCAGAAGGACAGAATTGAATTGTTAACGGAGTACCCCCAAGACCTTCCAGATTTGAGACACAATTGCATAACCAGGTTTCTAAAATCATTTACCATTAGTTATGCCCATGATCTTTCAAGTTGTGCAGCAGCAGACAGTGTGCCCCCCTTCGCTTTCATGGGCACAGGCAAAAGCAGTTAAATATTGGCCCCATTCAGGTCCTGGTTTCCTCGAGTCTCTGGACTTGTACTGATAGCCACTAGAGGGTGCACCAGGGGCCTCCGGAGTCTAGGTCGGCTACTGACAGACTGAGAAGTCCAAAGTCAATCCCTGCAGAACCCTCAGAAGGGAAAAGCCATACTGCAGTGTAGATGACAGGAACAGAATTTTGGAGCTGGAATTAATAAAGGAGTCTTACCGCATGATGGAAAAAAGCCCACGTTGTATTCCTTTGTGAGGTCAGGCTGTATCTTTTTCTAACAAGACCATTTACAATGATTTTACCCCCAAGCGATCATTGAGTACAAAATTCCCTTCTCTAAGCAATCAAATAAAATCTGTTAGTATCATTTCCTTTTAATTTGTCATGCAATTAGCGTGTGATTAGAACTTCCCAGGCTGTGTTTCTTTCCTCTCTTTTAGGAGGCTGGGTGGCCGGTGGTCGTGAACTTTAGAGTCAGAGAGATCTGGCTTCAAATCCCCGCTTCCTCCGTCTACCCGCTGTTTAGCTTTTGGCAGATCATACCTTTCTGACCCTCAGTCTTCTCCTCTATAAAATGGGAATGCTAATACTCCTGTAAAGGACTTCTGTGAATAGTAGGTGCGCAGTACAGTGTCTGGGATAGAGTAGCTTTTCAATAAATGGCAGATATTATGATTATTTTGACTTTTAAATGGTGC
This sequence comes from Camelus dromedarius, assembly GCF_036321535.1. Taxonomy (NCBI): domain Eukaryota; kingdom Metazoa; phylum Chordata; class Mammalia; order Artiodactyla; family Camelidae; genus Camelus; species Camelus dromedarius. Next base: position 17,794,272 of record NC_087462.1, on the reverse strand, counting down.
TGTTAGTCACAAACACCACTGATCTGCCTTGGAGAGCAACTTCGGACTTTCAGGCTGTAATTAAATATGTCAGCTCCACTACATCACAGTTAAAATTTGATCCATCCCGTTTCCTTGTTAAGCATTTATTAGACCATTTAAGAAACAAGCATTTTATATGAGTGCCAATGCCGAATCATAATTAGTGACAATTTGTATACAACACTTAACAGAGGTCGGAAGCTGTTTATGCAAGAGGACAACAGTCCGCGAACAACGTGCGAAGAAAATATACCTCCTTGGCCATTCCTAACGTTGCACGTCAAGGTGTTGCATTTAATTAATCTGTAGAACGTTTAATCTCAGACTTATTAAGAGCATTATTTTGTGAAGGCAAACAAACAGCTCTGCTAGCGGCACCAAACATGTTTATTCCAAATAGTTAATTAAATTGTGTCATTTCCTACCCTGGAGCTTTCAAGCTATTCTGTTTTTCTACCCGTGTGGACATTTTGTCATCATTCGTTTTTATTTCCTCTCCGGCCTTTTAAAAAGAGAAGCTGAGCAGCAGCCCACGCGTCTGTGGAGCTGGAGCATCTTACAAAGTTAAATTGGCTAAACACGGGCCCAGCATGGGCTGCTGGGGCCACCCCCATCTTTCCAAACCCACTGGGGTTTTCCAGCAGCATCCAAACATGCCTGAATGATCCTGAACCTGAACATGAGCAGCAGTAATGGACCAAGGCTTAGAAGATGTTGGAAGTCCCTGGAGCTTGGAGCTGTGCGGAAGGAGGAACAGAGACCTGACCCTGAGTGCCAGGAGATGGGATGGTTGGCTTCCAAAGCTGCCGACCCACATCTCTTCCTGTTTCGCTCTGGCCTGCAAAAATATACAGGGATATATCAGCTTAGGATCTTTCTCTCGGAAGTACAGGGGCTTCCTTTCGGCTTTAAGAATTCGGGGCTCCAGCCCTGGAGAGGGTAGGGAGGACTTGGAGGCAGAGGGAAAGGCTCACAGCTCTGCGTGCCTGGGCTGCAGTGGCTGGGGAGTCAGCATCAGACTCCAGTGCTGAAACTTCCAAGGGCCGGGGGACACTGGACATGGGGCAGGCTGGACTGGACACCCTCCACTAAGAAGCGGGGGGCTCCGGGTCTCTCCACACTCCCACGCTGGCACCTCCAAAAGTGCTGGGCTAAAAAGTACAAAAGTTAGAAAGAAAGGTGCAGAGGGCCAGGGTCTCTCAAATTAGTCCACAAATAGATACGAGCTTGCAAGTCCTCTTGCACAGGAGCATCAGCCGTGGTTCCATCCACAAGGAGCTGTAGTCCAGTGTGACAGATGACGCCAGTGGACATTGACCGAGCACTTGCTCTGAGCCAGGCACTAGGCTAAGTGGTTTCCCCATATTAACTGCAAACAGTTCTGTGAGGTAGGCACAATCATTATCTCCATTTTACAGACAAGAAAATTGAGGCACAGAGAAGTTAAGTGACTTGCCCAAAGTCACACAGCTGGTAAGTGGCAGCTCAGGGATTCTGCTGCACAAAAAGATGATGTGGTAGTATCATGCATTAAGAAAGCAAGCAAGCAAGAATAAACAAGCAAACAAACAAATAAAATACGTGTACACATATATGTATACATCCATGTATCAGCTTGGAAAATTTATGTGAAATTTGAAAAACTCAGGACAATAGATGTTTCAAGGAGGACAAAGTCCCAGCGAGCTGAATCTTTGGCAAAGGTGTCCTTAAGACATGGGGCACACCAGTTGGGTTTGGAAGAACTCACAAATGTGGAGAGAGGGAGAGAGGCAGGAAGAGCATCCCACATGGAGGCAGTTGTGCAGGTGGCCGGGGAGCCGGGAGGCGCTGGAGTGATCTGAGACGGGTGGCAAGGGAGGGCACATGAAGGGGCTGGAGGATGACTGGGGCCAGCTGGCTTGTGGAGTGCCTTGAACGTCAAGCCATTGTCATCAGACCAGAACCAGGGGAAATGAAGTGATTCAAGCCCCGCAGCTGGCGGCATCCTGAAGGGCACCAGGCTCCCTCGGGGCAGTGGATCCCCCTGTCCTAAAGCTGGAAGCTGTCGTTAGTTAGTAGAATAATGACACAGGGCCACGTGCTGCATCAGTGTCGCTGTACCATGCCACCAGCCTGTGCTTGAGCAGGAGTACATTTTGTGGTTATGCCTGGCTTTGTGCCCTGGTTCTGCCGTGTAGCTGTGTGCCCTTGGAAGCGTGACTCAGTTTCTCTGTGCCTGAGTTTCTTCTGCGCTGTCAAATGGAGGTGCAGTGCATTTCTGGGGCAACTGTTGTGGGAATCACAGTGCCCTGGCAGGTAGTAGGTCCTCAGTATGTGTTAGCTGTCACTCTTTCTGTTATTATCATAATCGTGGTAATAATAATTTAGCTTTGAGATCTGAGCATTATTCCAGAGCCCAGAGGATGCCAGGGACAGACAGACAGGTTTAGCCCTCTCTCTGCTTCTCAGCTGTCTGCCCTAAGGGCAATTAATTATGCTAAAGGGTGACAAGGAGCCCAGCCACTCCACCCCGGCCACTTGGTTGTAAAGATCTTCTTTGCGGCTGCCTTACTGCAAGGCTGATAACACAGGTGTGCTTCCTTCGACCCAGGGAGGCTCGCTGAGTGGAGGTCCGTGGGCTCTGCCTGCAGCTTTGGCTTCTCTAGTGTCTGCACGTCCCTACCTTAGGGGCAGTGTCAACACAGGAGAGGCCAGCAGGCAGTACCAGGCTTTCCCGGGAAGGCCACTTACCCTCAGCGGACCTTAGTGGGCATCACAAAATAATAAATTGTATTTCCTCTCTAGTCCAGGAGACAGGAAGTTCCAAATTGGACTCTAATTAACTCTAAAGGAACAATGGGTTCCTCCAGAGCCTGGCAGCTCCAAGCGGGTCTACGGAGGTGTCACGCAGCCTTGGAAAATAATTACAACCGTAATGACGATGGCTCCAAAGTCGGGCTCCTGACGACACACCGCCAACAAATGTGTTTCTCCTTCCTCGCAAGGTTCGCTGCCCTTAATTGCTACCCTGCTTCATTAAGGGGCAATTAATTTTGCGACTGGGTTTAAAAAGGCGGCAATTATCGGGCGAGGACAAAAGCCCGTGGTTAAACATAATCAGCTGGCAGTGAAAGGTGCTCCTTGGCTGATTCAGGGGGAGGGAGGGGAGAGGCTTGTGTTCCAAACAGGCCCCGTTTTCTTTCTTGGCTTTTCTTTTCTCAGTTCACAACTGCCTCTGCTCTTACAGAGTCGGGCATGTGACAAGCCTGCCTTTTTCTGCCCCGGTTACAAGACTTGGCATCTCACAGCTGATTTTGAGGTCTTGGCCAGTGGACCTTCTCCTGCCATAGAAGTCACCCAGAAGGCCGGGGCCAAGCTCAGTGCGGCCAGGGGCCTTGAGTGGCGGGCGTCGCTTCCCAGAGACACCAGACTCCACCTTAGGATTTGACATGCTGGGGGCACTTTTAATTCCAGCGTCATCCTTGGACACACATTCATTCATTCTCACGTCACATGCCACATGTTTGTTGCGAGCATTGTAGACACTGCGCAAGTCTCTTGGGGTGAAGTGGTGAGCACAATAAGCATGTCCCATGCCTTCAGGAGTTTATAGACAGATGGACAAGCTGGATGCTAATGAAATAATAACCCAGATACTTCACGAGAAGCCCTGAAACATGCCAGGCAAGAAAAAGGGACTACGGGAGCATACACCGGGGCATCAAAATGGTCAGGAAAGAGGCACTTGGAGCTGAGACCAGCAGGAGACGAACTCAGTTGGCCAGTGTGGGAGGGAGGGAGGAGCCTGGTCCCGGGAAGAGCAGGTACAAGGGCTCTGAGACAGGAGCCGGTGAGACTCCTTCAGAGAACAGCAACTACTGTCAGTGGACCGGAACCCAGAGGGGAAGGAGGTGAGTGTCACATGTAAAGGGCTAGGCAGCTTGATGGACCTCAGTTTTCCCGTCCATGTAATAAACATGGTGCTGCCTTCTCTTGTCTACACCATAGCAAAATTGTGAGCATAAAGTGAGAGAGTAGCTTTGTGACTGTCATCTGTGCTGCAGTGTTTATGGAGATCCTGCCAGGCACCAGGCATTTCCCTTACAGGGGACAGTCAAGGCTGGAATCACAGTCCTCAACCTACTGACACTGCTTAATGCTGGCAGTGTGAGATCCAGGACCTTCTGCTTTCATATTTCTACACTCTCTCCCCATTTTTCACCATGTACCCACGTGAGCCTGCCTGTTGTGAGCTCTTCTCTCTCTCTCTCTCCCTCCCTCCCCTTCCTTCCCCTCCTCTCTCTCTCCCCCCTTCTCTCATACACCCACGCACATGCATCCGTATTGTTTATTTAAACAAAATTGAAATCATACTGCACTGCGACAGTGTGCGGGTTATGGCTTGGGCTTTGGTGTCAGATTGAGTTTATATCTTGGCTGTGGTCACCACAGGCCACCAACCTCTTTAAGCCTCAGTTTCTACATCTGCAGAAAGGAGGTGTGAATTATCTGCTTCACTGGTGGTGTCTGGATTAGACAAGAAGACAGTCCACAGAGAGCCCTTAGCAAACTGTAAACCCTCGATAGACAGTAACCCTAACGACAGTGTTGTTGGCCTTCCTGTATGGCTTAGTACAACATCTGGCACCTAATAGGTGCTCAGTAAATGATGGTACAGTTACTGAGAATAGCATTGACAAGGATGCTTTAGGATGAGGCACAGACACAACTTATAAAAAAATGAGGAGTTACTAGCTTTTAGGACTCATCCCCTTTTCCTCTTTCTTTCTGCATCTCTATTCTCTCTGGATTGAATGGGCTTTCTTTTTATCTTTTTTTTTTTTCCCCAGACTTTATTTTTTTAGAGCAGTTTTAGGTTTACAGCAAAGTTGAAAGGAAGCCGCAGAGGTTTCCCATCTACCCCTCCCCCACGCAAGCATGGCCCCGCCATGGTCAACATCCCCCACCGGAGTGGGACGTTTGTTACAGTTGATGAACCGGCATTGACACATAATCACTCAAAGCCCACAGTTTACATTAGGGTTCACTCTCAGTGGCATACATTCTGTGGTTTGGACAAACGTACAATGACACGCATCCATCACTGTAGTGTCATACAGAGTATTTTCTCTGTGGGTGGGCTTCATGTAGCAGAAAGGTGGTCTCCAGAAGCTCCAAAGATGTGTTCTTCCACCCACGACCAACGTGGAAAGGATGTCGTCTTGCAGCTCCAGGCGCAACAGCTCCCAGTGTGGACTCTCGTTGGCTCTGCTGGCACACGTGCCTGTCACGTGGACCAGTGACGGCAGCCTGGGATTGGAGCTGGGGTGGTTGGCAACCCCCGCTGTACAATTGTGGGGTGGGAGTGGGGATGTGGGACCAGGTTGTCCCAGAGAGGGTGGGATGGTTTAGTGGGGACACCCCCTGATTAGGACCAAGGCTCAACTCACGGGTGCTCTCGAGCAGACTCATCAGGGCTTCGAGGATTAGCGCTCTGTCATTTGACTCAGGACCTAGACACTTCGTGAGTCCCAGTCTACACTCTGTCTCAAAGCTAATGAACTGCTTTGCCATTTCTCTCTGTCTCTGGGCTGAATCCAGTGGGCAGTGACCCAACGCCCAAGTGATTTGCGAGCCTGAAGGAGGAGGGGAGAGGCTGATTATGGAGTCAGCAATTACTCTGCCCAAGCCCATGCCTGGCAGGGCCTTATCTTTATTTATAGCTGGCTGAGCCTCCCAGAGCCCAGTTTTTGCCCTTGAGTGACTAGTACACTGCAGTTTTAGTTCATAAAACACTGTTTATTTATAATCCTTAACGGATTCTGTTTTATTAAAAGAGAAGTCTCCATCCAGAGTATAAATAACGTTAACTGGTTAAGTTTTAGTTTACATTCACAGCGAATACACAATGGATGGGCACACACCACAGAATTATGCACACTCATGACCTGACTTTATTAAAAAAAAATGTTTAAAGGTCTCTGCGGTCTGAACAAAACCTTTTCCAAAGAAAGGAGAGTTGGAGTGGAGGAATTTAAGATTTTTAAATTAGCTTTGTGGCAGTTGGTTTTTTTTTTTTTAAGTTTCTTTTTGTTTCTTTGACAGTATTTATAGCAGGCACAATGTCTTTGGGTACAGTTCTATGATGGGGGGGATGGAATTGGGGTAGACCTGAGTCTGTTTCTATTTGAGTGTGTGTATGTGAGTGAGTGAAAAAGAGAAAGAAAAAGAGACAGAGAGAACAAATCAAGGGAACAGAGAAGAGGGTTCTTGGAGCTGGTGGCCCTGAGCTGAATCTTGAAGGATGGGTCCGATTCTGAACAGTTCAAAAGCAAAAAGGAAGGAAAAAAAGTGAGCCAAACTCATGGCACAGGGAAGAAGTTGGGTTGTTTAGGTTACCGTGAGAGGATCAGTTTGCAAATGGCACGAAGGTGACACAGGGAGATTAGACTCAAAGATAGGGCGCTGCTGGAGGCTGACGGCCAAAGGGTTTTACACTTGATTTAGAAGGCAGTGGGGAGGAGCATGGTTGACCTTCCTCTTACGTGATTCTTCCAACTGGTCCCATCCCTCAGAAATGGTCTTCCCTCTTTTAACCAGTGTCTCCCCTGAACCCTGGTGGAGCAGCCCCCATTGCTCGCCTGCCCGCCCTCTCTTTCGCCTCCCTTCTTCTTCTGTCGGTCTTTGTGGTTGCAACACCCCCTGGAGAGGTGACCTCTGTGTGACAGTTTGCTCTTGGAAGGAAGGAAGGGGAGACTTCAGGGTCTCCGTGGGGTGAATAGGCTCTGAGTTTCTTACCAAAGACCTACTAGTGCTTCAGGAGTTTCTGAGTAAACTTTGGCCCCTAGTGGAGGGAGCGGCTCTTTGGGATCTTCCTGTAGCAGCCTTGCCAAGGGGGAGACAAGTCCCGGAGAGAAGATGGGGTTTTTCAAGGCAGTAAAGCTCCAGGGGATGCCAGGAATATCCTGCCTGCATCCTTCCTTCTTCTCTTCCTCCCTCCCTTCCTTCCTTCCGATGAATAAATTTATTAAGCCCCTATTGTGTACTTGGCATTTTTCATAGACTGTCCCATTTTCTCCTTGGAGAGACCTGGAAGGGTTTCTTGGGACAGAAAGATCGCAGCCTCAAGCATCGTCGTGGTCCTTACACACACAGGAAGGGACGGCAAATACTTGGCGTATTGGTTGAGACTCTTGCCTGTAGCCAAGGCCAATATCACAAATAGATCACAAATTACTGTCTCGTAGCACCTAGAAGATGCCTCAGAATCATTCTTGACACAGGTGTCCAGGCGGCAACTCCCAGCTGGTAAGAGTGGGCTCCCAGGATTGGCCCTGCATGTCTGACATCCTTCCTAAATACCACCTGGGTGTGCCCGACTTCCTTCACACGCGGCTGCCTGGTGCGCCTGGAGCGCCTGCAGCTGCGTACGCCCCGCCCCACCTGCCCCCCTCCTCATCTCGCCCCCCACCCGGCCCTTCCCGTGCTCACTCACAGCTGAGAGGACGCACTGGCCGCCACTGGAAACTGGCAGTGGTATCTGAGGCTGGGGCTGGTGGTGAGGAGGCAAGGATTAACTCCGCAGGAGACAGAAGCCTGGGTCCTACTCCGGGCTCGTCACTGACTAGCTGGGACCTTGGGCAGGTACATTTGCCTGCCTGGGCCTCCGTCTCCTCATCACTGAAACAGGAGTTTGGATGAAGTGAGGTCTTGTGTCCCTTTAGGCTCTGGCATTTTCTGATGCAGTGAATTACATATTTCACTTTTAAATCTAAAAAAAAAAAACGGAATTCCAGCCGTGCCTTTAGTGATGAAGGAAATAAGAAAGAAAAGAGGTAAAACAGGTTTCTGGGTTTTGTTACTACTGTATGTGTATAAATACAAATAAGAGCCCTGTGATCCGGAACCGCGCAGAACTCAGCGCGGGGTCTCCCTTAGACCTTCAGAGTCGTTGCCACATCTCTTTAATTCCTTGTGCCCGGGGCCCCTGCTCCTGGCCTCGTCTGCTCATCCCTGAAGCCTGCAGGAGGAGGCGACGGCGGTTCCCGCAGCGCTTTCCTGAACAGAATCTGGCTCTACCCCCAGCCTGTCTGTGCTACTTTCCCGTCATCCGGGAGGATCTTGGCATCCTCTGGTCTCTTGCCCCCCAGGCAGGCCTGCAGATTCCTCCCCTAGGTCAGGACGGGGGCAGTGGGGAGGTGGCAGCTGGCCAGCCGCCCCCTCCCTGCTGAGGCATGCTCGCTGTACTCAGAATGTTTGAGCTGCGGTTAATATATCAATATTTGCTCGGGAGGGTGTTTGGCACAGAGCAGGTCCCCAGGACGCCAGCAGATAGATTGCCTTCCCTCGCAGCATTCTTCATTGTTTTGGCAGAGATGAAGGGGTGACTCGCTGCTGACAAGAGGCATGGAAAAGCAGCCCCGCTTTTCCCAGTCTCACAACGTGGCCCCGTAGGGTGTTGTCAGTGCCTCATAGTGTCCCCGTCACTCCCTATTTCCCGGTTATATTTCACTCACTCCCCCTCTGCTGGAGTTCTGGTCCTTATACTCACGTTTGTTTCGCCCACTGAACTGGAAGCCCCTGGGGGTCGGGCTGCGCCGGGAGGAGTAGAGCTTAGGAGCTGAGAGTGTGAGCCTCGGCTGGATCCTGCTCTTGCTGGCCAGACATACATCCTGGGCAAGCGCCTGCCTCTCACAGCCTCAGGCACCCCTCTGGGAAGGGAGGAGGGGGATGGCAGAGGAGTGGTAAGGGCTAGCAGAACACCTCGCACACAGTGAGTGCTCTGTAAAGGTCGGGCCTTGTTAATCATCGCTTTCCCCTTTCCATCAATATCTGGTCATTCTTGGATCCTTTTGCTGCCCTCAGTTTCTTGAGGACAAGGACTGAACCCTGTCTTTCTTCTGTGGTTCTTCTGCTTCCTAGCAGCACAGTGCTGGCTTCACAGGAAAGACTCCCGCAACTCTGGGGTTTTGATGGAGGTGCCCTGCAGTCACAGGCTGGTGCCCTCGCAGCCCTGGGCAGGAGCACCCGGGGGGAGCCACCGGCACCAGGGAGAGAACTTGTGCCTGGACTCAGGACAGGGCTTTTCAGTGAAAACCAAGAGGGGGGCCCTCCGGTCTACGATCTCTCTGGGAGGCGGATTTAAAGACGACGGGGGCCCGGGGCGGTCTTCCCTCCAGGAAGGGCTGGGGCCGTCGGGGCAAGAGGGAGACAGCACTTCTCAGCTGTGTCCGTGGATCACTGAAGCTTTCCTATGGTTCCTCTAAACGTTAGAGCTGTGTCCCCATTACTACATCACTTAGCGGCCAGTTCTGTTCTGAAGCACTTTCTGGAGCTGAAGTCAGGGACTGCGAGACAGCTGGGGTCCCCGGCACTTGGCACACCCCCTGGGCAGGTGTGCCACACACAGGGGCGTCGGACAGCAGCTGAGGTGCCACCGCTAGGGAAGAGGCCAGACCTGTCCCAGTTCCTGGGACAAGACTCAGGCGCAGAGGGCAGGGCAGAGCGGCCACAAGATGGGAACTTACCGTGTGCCAGGCTCCGACGTAAGGGTTTTACGTGCACGGTCCCATTTGGTCTTCGCCGCTGCTCTGTGAGGCAGGTGCCTTAGGTCGCACTCCCTAGAAGCTGTGCCTCAGCTTGGAATTCTTTCTCAAGTGATTTGATGCGGAAGTACTCACAGAGAGATCCTTAAGGAAGCGAGGGACGCAGGATGGGACCGGGAGGATGCCAAGCAAAGTGTGGCTGCAGGAAAAGTCCAGCCCCTGCCTGATCCCACAGGCAGTGCTGGCCAGTGAGTGGCACCTCAGGCCTGTTCCCACTTGAGGCGAGGAGGCTGGGCTTCTGTCCTCCTGTGTCAGTCATTAGCTGTAGATGACACCTCCCGGAAGAGGGTGGGCATAAATCCCCCTGCATTTCTGGGAGAACAACACCCGTGTTCCAACGGCAGCTCAGAGCTGTTAGCAGCCAAACCCTAGGGCAGCTGGGGAACAGTAAGGGGAAACTGGGTGGGGCACCAGCAGCCCCTGCTACCGTGAGTGCAGTTAATAGCCCCATTTTCCTGATGGGGAATCTGAGGCCTAGAGTGTTCATGTAACTGGCCGCCAGCTGTGTGCAGCCAGAGGTCAAACCCAGGTGTCTGTCTCCAGAGCCTTGGGTCTTGCGTGACTTACACTCTCTCCCCTGATAACTCATGAGTCCTGGTCAAGGGCCGGGTGGGAACCAGTAAATGAGAGACAGGTGAGACGTGGGCTCAGGAGTCCTGGAAAGAAGGTTTAAAAAAGGCCATGAGAGGAGCTCAGGGGACAAGACCAGACTTTAGGCCTCTGTGGTGTGGCTAACTCATCCTGCTTTGTCTGGGACTTTCCCAGTGTGGGCACTTAAAGTCCCACATCCTGGGACCCCCTCCCTGAGTCCCGGGCAAATCAGGACAGTTGGTCAGCCCAGCCTTTGGGATGCGAGCCGGGTAAGGAGGTGAGGGTCTTTATTTATGGTGCCGGTGAGACAGGTCAAAGGTAATCAGAGCTGTCATCCTCAGGGCTCCCGACGTCGGAGCCACTGCAGCTTAGGGCTGTTTAGGGCACATGGGTGAGGGAGGCAGGGGGCGAGCCAGGAAAAGCCCCTGGCAGGAGGGTATCCTGGCCAGGCGCTGAGCAGAGGGGGTGGTCTGAGATCCAGGGTGGGCTAATGAGAGGAGAGACTTGGATGGATCGGAGAAGGGGAGGGGAGTAAGTTACCAGTCCCCTGAGGCCTCCTCACGGAGCTTGCCAGAAATAGATACCCTTCTCCTGCCTCCCGCTTTGAGCAGGCTGTTTTGCTGTGTGTGTGTGTGTGTGTGTGAGAGAGAGAGAGAGAGAGAGAGAGAGAGAGAACAAGGGAGAAGGAGGGAAGGAGGATGCACGTTTGAATTAATCTGATGAGTGTTTTCCTATTAAGTTCCACCCCAACCATAGGGCCGAGCAAGGCCTTTCAAAGCCCCGATCATCTGGATGTGAGTAATCTGCAGACCTAACAGGAGAAGCTCTCATGAACCCAGCAGCCATGAAACTCATGAATAATCATGGCCTTTGGTGAAGCTGTCTGGGTACCAGGCAGATGGGTGGTCAGGATCTGAGGTGCAGGGGCCTAAAAGCAAGTCCTGGATCCCCAGGATTGAGTCTTAGGCTGTAATGACTCAACTCTCATATATGTGTATATAATCTATATAGTGTAGGTATATAAATACATATATAGGTGTGTATATATGCATACGTTTAGTCATGTGTATAGGTACATGTGTACACACACTGCACACACCCGTGCTTCTAATCAGAAAAATACCCTGGCCCATTCTGTAGATGGGAAAACTGAGCCCAGGCCCAGACTCAGGGGTCAGGCTTGTTTTTAGGAGTTGAAAGCGGGGGCCAAGGGTCATCAAGTTTAACCTCCAAAATGGTCGATTCAGCAATTCCCCCCACAGCATGATTGACACATGGTCCAGTCGGACCCATAATTGAACTGCCACCTCCTGCCCCTTCAGGAATAAAGGTGGTCACGTGATTGTCCAGGGGCATAGGATGGTGGAGCAGAGTTCTGGTTGACAGCATCTCCGCTTCGGTGGCAGAGGGTGTTCGGGGCTCCGCGGCGTGGGTCCTGGAGAGCATACTGGGAAAAGTAGCCAGCTCTTGCAGGAGGTGACGTGCAGGGACCCCCCTTTGGTTTAGACGTCTTTCAGTTCACCACCGATACTTCCATCTCCTAGTTCATGCTGCTTTCTCTGTTTCCTAGTCAGTGTTAACCGCTGAGAAGTCTGCCGCTTTGGGGGAACGCTCTGGGGAAGGGGTCCTCCCCGCCCCCCTGGGCTGGATTCTGACAGTGACATCCAGCCCAGCTCCTCCCCAAATGGTGGGAAAATTGAGAGTCAACTTAATTTCTAGTTCTCCTGGTCCAGCATCCTGGCCCCTTTCCTTTTGTTCCAGAGACTGTCCTGGGAGGAGCAGGGTTGAGAAAGGCGCTGGCCTTTCCCTGTTTGGGACATGTCATGGAAGACCACGCCGGTGAGGCGGTGACGCTGGGACTGACTGGGGCCTGCTTTCTCACGGACCAAGGCTGTTGCCTCAGGTCCCTCAGTCTCTGGGAACAAAGGGAGCTTCTGTCCCATTTAGAAGGACCTTCCCAGCCTACCCCCGAGGTGGTGAAGGGGCGGCGGGAAGATGGATCCAAGAAGGCCAAGGCTGGGAGCCAGCGCAGCGATCTTAGAGCTTGTTCAGTTCAGTCCTTTTCCAGCTTCCAGTGTTTTGAAGACTTCCTGACGCTTGTTGTCTCTGCCCCTCAGAGAGCTACGTGTAATTTACACCATGACCCAGGACACAGACGCATAGAAATACAGAAATGCAGAAAGAAGAGTGCCATGGAGCGATACTTACCCTTCTGGTATCGCTGGCAGCGAGGGCAGGTATTGGTCCTGTGTTTCTGGTGGTTTCTACGCTACTTCATGAAAGTCTTCGTGTTAACGGTAGTTAACAGTCGGTGGGGCGGAGAAGAGATCACCGCCCACAGGGTGAAACAACACCGGTCTGGCAGAGGAGACAGAGACGCAGGGAAGGGAAATGATTTACCCAGGGTCACACATCACGCTCGGACATTTATCCTGCAGCTACTACATGCGAGGGACTGCCCCAGGCCCTAGAGGGATCGTGGGGAGCAGAGCGCATGTGATCTCCACCCTTCCGGTGCTTAGCGCCTCATGGGGGAGGTAGATGTGAAACAGAAACACGAACAGACCGACGTGCACAATCATAGTACAAGGTGGGGCCAGGGCTGTGGGGGAAGCAAGCCCAGAGCTCCAGGGCAGACCCGCTGGAGGCACAGGGATGGCCGGCGCCTGCTTTTTGATTGGGTGGTCGGGAAAGGTCTCCTTGCAACATTAAGCCGAGAGAATTAGGCAACTACGGAGGGAAGACAGGAGTTGTTGGAGTGGAGGGGGCGTGTTTTGAAAAAAGGGGGCAGCAAGGATGAAGACCTTGGGTCAAAGAAGAATGGAACCGGAGCTGAAAGAAAGCCGGCGTGTCTGGAGCAGAGTGACGGGGAGAGAGGCCCGCGATGCTCACACAGAGACACAAGAGCTCACCCCTGAAGGCCTTTGGACTTTCTTCTAAGTGGGAGCCGCTGAAGGAGCTTAAAGCAGGTATTGGCGTGGTCCCTTCTATGGCTTTCAGATATCCCCTGGGCTCCTAGGTGGAGAGAAGGTTGGAGGGGGCAGTGTGGAAGAGGAAGATCGGTGGATTTTAGTCTACAAATTCTCTGTAAAGACCAAAGGATCCGCCTTTGCAGGGGCCCAGGGCTTTGCACACTCGGAAAGACCGCATCATTAATGAAACATTTGCATCTCAGGAAATGATAAAACAGGCTGCTACATGTAAAAATTAAGTAACTCAATTTGTTTTAACAGCTTGTGCTCTAGTACAGCAATTTGTTTGGCACATACGCGGGACTCCATCTGAACGGTAATTATGCCACACTAATTATTTTACTGCGTCGTGTACATCTGACATTTAATTACGGGCAAGTGTGTGAGGGTAGATTTTCTTCCTCCCTCTGCCTGCCTGACAGGTAGCGTTGTTGCCCGAACCTCTTTTCCACCTACATTGTCTTTATGCCAACTTGTCATCTGCCACGAAATCGTGTTTCCATGACAGCTTAGCTCAGCCATGTTGCCTGCAACTTGCAGACAATCACCAAAATAAACAGTTGACACAGATGTCATTCTCACCCTCCCGTTCTGCCTCTCCCTCCCGCTTGATCTGGCTCCTACTATGAAGATTGTGTGGGTTTTTTTTTTTTTTTCTTTCTTTCCACTTTGAGAGAGGAAAGTGATCCCTGTCAGCCTTGAGCATCCTTTGATACGTTGGCACGTCTCCCCGTGGCTTCTCTTGTGACCTCTGCCCTTCTCCATGGAGACGGCTGGCAGGCTGACTCCCGTGGCCCCGTGTGCAGACGATGTGGCCAGCCGCTGTGGGTGGTAGACAAACAGGCTCCAACTTTGCATTCACGAGAAGGTGGCAAAGGTGGGCTCACCTCTCATGATTCCAAGGCTGCGGACCAAGGCTGCAGGGTGCTCTTCAAAGGGTGCCACTGACAAACGCCATCGAGCACCGTCAGGCTGGGTGCCCGGCCACGCCCCACAGAGATGGGGCTGGGGGCCGGCCGGGGAAGGTCAGAAATGCAGACTCTCCTCTGGGAGGAGGGAAGCAAAAGGAAGATGAGTCGCATCAGCACCTCCTGCTGGTCTGTCATCTTGGCTGGTGTGTCTGTAATGGTCTCTCCACGAACAGGAGAGGGCCGTCTGTGCCTCTCGGCTGGAGGGAGGTAGTTGAAAAGAGGAAAAAAGTTGTGAGAGCAGAACAAGAAAGAAGGGAAAGGCTTGGAAATGAAAGCGACCAGAACACCAAAAGGGGTTTTTTAGAAAATGTGCTTTGCTACAAGACTCGATCTTAACATAGAGCAAAGGTGCATTGAATCACACACACACAACACACACAACACACAACGTATAAAATGAATGTCCAGGGGGTTCAGGGATCATGGGAATCCTCCCAAGGCTAGAGCAGGAGCCATTCTTCCCTCTGTGTTCATTATATTTCCTCTCATACCTGGAGTTAGCCAAGAAATTTGGTGCACCTTAGGGAAATAAAGATTAGACCTAAAGACCTTCAGCTTGGTACAGAACATGCTCTTTGAGAAGTCCTGGTTCCTGCTAAGTTCAAGCTGTCTTTGATTTGGGTCTTTCCAGCTTATGTTTTGCTATTTCGGACCCAAAGCTGCAAACCCTCTGGGCCGGGAATTTGCATCAGTCAGCGCTCCCCGCGAGAGCCAGGTGAGCCTCTGTTGGTTCACAAGATGACTGTTGGTGGCACATGGACCAGTGTATATTTTTTTCAGTTTAATAGTCATGTATTCATTTTAATGTGCATTAATATATGTATAAGCAGACATCAAACGCATGTGTTAATGGATGTAATAAAGTTTCTTGTACAAATTCAGGTTTGGCATGCCTTCTTTGTTCCTCTCTTCCAGACCTTTCTACTCACTTTACAGACTTGCTTAAAACGCTCTCCTTTTAGGCACCCCATCCTCAGTCATCCCCCCTGGCTCTCTTCAACCCTCTCTTGTCTTACCTCTTTATTTCTTCCTCCTCCCTTGCTTCCTCTTCCCCTTCCTTCTCCCTGTTATCATCTGCAGGTGTTCCCTAGAGCTGGGCACGTGCGGGACATCAATCAGGAACGTGTTCAGCTGCAGTGACAGAAAAGTCATGCCCTGGCTTAAAGAAACGGGGCTTTTGAGTCCTGAGGGAGGCACGAAAGAGCTGATGCAGCTGTTCCTGGGTGACCTCGAAGTCCCAGGTGCTTCCTTGCATCCCGGGCCTCCATCCCTCCCAGGTGACCTCCATCTTCATGTCTGCAAGAAGGCTGCTACACAGAAGTGATACCTGTGAAGGCCTCCTTCCCTCTAGACTACGTTCGGTGTTTAGGAAGTGAAACCCTTCCACGTTCATCACATTGGCCAGAACTGCTTCACGTGGGTGTACCTAGCTGCAAGGGATGCAGGGAGGGAGAGAGCGTGTTTTAGCTTTACAATCCTCAATAGCAGCGCAGTAGAGGAAGGCGAGGGAGAACTGGATTATGGGTGTTTTAGGGGTGGCTGAACCGGAACGAGCCAAGGGGAAGGACAAGAAGAAGTGTGGACAGTCACCGCTGTGCTCACAGTCTCAGGGCTGAGAAAGTATGTGTTAAAAGTTAACCTTGTGATCTTATATAAGTTGATGTACTGGCACAAATTTATAGAATTAGAAGAGTTTAGGTATCATTTGGACCTGGCCCGTATTTTAAGAGATGAAGAAACTTAAGTCTGAGATAAAGGGGCTTAGTCAAGGCTCAGCCAGACAGGTACCCTTCTCTGTAGACCTTGCCAGTCCTGGGGTTCTCCTTTGGACAAAGCATCAGAATCACCTGCAGGGCTTGTTAAAATACCTATTGCTGGGCCCCACCCCCAGAGTTCAGAATCTGGTAGATTCGGGGTGAGTCCTGAGAATTTGCATTTTAATCAAGTTCCCAGGTGATGCGGATGCTGCTGGTCCAGGAACCCCACTTTGAGAAGCACTCTGCTAACCAATTGCAAGCGTGCAATTTACAACCAGTAATCCCATGACAGACTTTCCTAAATTGTGCTATTTTAATCTCTGCTTCTTTGTGTGTTCTTTAACAACTAAATAACATAGTAGCGGACAATGAATGCTTCTAATGAGCCATCTAACCTCAATCTTAACAATTGTCAGTGGTCACATTGTTTGGAAGGCAGTCTCTTTGCTCCTGTGACCTGGCTGTGCCTCAGATGGGATGAACAGTGGTGTATCCTCAGTCACTCTGCCCTTTCCCCAAGGTGACAGCTGCCACACATTTAGTGGACCTTTCTGGTCTGTGTTTCTCAGTTTTTTTCCACCATGTAACAGTATCTGTAAACCAAATGTAGCTGCTTTTTGTATGTTTGCAAACATTTTACATAAATAGCATCATACTGTATATATTGTTCTGCAACTTGTATTTTGTGTTCAGTGTTAGGCTGGACTCTAGTCATGGTGATACATCTTAATCTGGCTTATTTATTCTGCCTGCTTCATGGTGTTCCGTTTTCACATGCCATAATGCATTTATCCTGCCCCCAAGTTTCGAGCTACTTCCGGTAGGATGAATGAGGCTTTGATACTGCTGTTAATAGCAACAGTGTATGGAAGTGGGATGCCATCTTGAACTCTCTTCATATGGTCACTCATGTAACACGTCTTTGTCAGGTAGCTGCTTTGTGCCAGGCGCTATTCTGGGCACCAAGGAGTTAGCAGGTGCGAAGTATCTCCCTCCCTTGTGATGCTTACTTCCGGTGATGCTGGCTACAAGTCTATCAGACAGGTGCTAGTATTCACATTTTACAGATGAGGAAACTGAAATTCTCTGTTTTAAGTGACTTATCCTGGTTGCCATAGAAAAGAGTATGGAGTTTTGAATCAAATCATCTCATTCCAATTCCAGAACTATTTCTAATTTTATTGGAATTTCTGGTGAGACTGGTATCAGCGGGACTAATAACAATTACCATTTCCTCATCCCACTCCTCTTTAGAGGCCTTGATTCTTTTAAAAATAAGCTTTTATTTGGGAATAATTTTAGATTTACGGAAGTTTCAAAGATAGTACAGAGAACATCCATACACCTCATCCGGTTCCCCTGATTATTACCATATTACTATGGTGTGTTTCTCAAAATGAAGAAACGGACATTTGTTACTATGGATTGAACTTCAGACTTTATTAGGATGTCACCAACGTTCCCATTAATGCCCTCTCTGTTCCAACATCCCATCCAGGGCGCCACACTGCATTAAGTTGTCATTGTCTCCCCAGTTGCCTCTGACGTGACAGCTTCTCGGTCTTTCCTAGTTTTTCATGACCTTGACAATCAGTGTACTGAGACCTTGATTTAGTGTCGTTTACCACAGGTGTCCAAATGAGGCAGTATCAAGAATTTAGAGATCCGTAACCAACTCAGCTGACAGTTAGGGTTTGGTGCCTCCTGGCAGTGAAGGAAGGTTGCTGTTTCAGCACAACAGAAAGGGGCATCTTTTCGACACTGCCGCCTCGGTGCTGTCCTGGCGCAGGGACACAGGGAGACAGTGGGATGATACGTTGTCTTGAGGCTGGAAGGGCCAGAAGCTTGCCGAGTATGGCAGCTGGTAGGTTTCTGTGACCAAGCAGCTTAGAGAGGAATTATAACCTCGTGCCCACCGATGTCCAGTTCCAAGTGTCTTGTAAGCACAGCGTGATGCTGCTCCATTGCCCTCAGGGCTGCCTTTCTCCATGAACATCTGTGTCTCTCAAAAGTCATTCCTAACTTCTGATTTCTCCCAGTAAAGCCCTTCTTCAGTGACAAACGGATGAGTGTGGGCTTCCATTGCCTGGGTTCTGTGATGTGGTCACAAGAGAGAATTTAATAATTATGTTTGCCGGACCCACTGTCCATGTTGGCTAGCAATGTGGCAATATCAGAGAACTCTTTGAAGCAATATCCAAATTGTCGGTTTAAAGAGTTACTAGGCTTTATGATGGAAGAGCCCAGAAAGGGTCACTTCTTAGAGCCAACTGTTCACTTAGAAGATCAATGTTTTGGGGATGCTTTATGTTTTAAATTTAAATTTTGATTTACATTTGTATTTATTTATATTTAAATTTTATTTTATTTGAAATATATTTTAAATATATATAGTTATGTTTACTTCCATCCCCATTATAAAATAAATGATAAATGTCCACTGTAAAAATTTTAGAAAATTTTCAGAAAATAGCACCTAAATATAGTTGTTCATGCTCCACTTCCCAATGACAGTGACTGTTAAGATTTTGCCTCTTTCTGTATAGTTATACTTTTTTTCTCAGAACATGTTATATACTTTGCGATATTTTTATACAATGCCGTTATAAGCAGTCTACCTGTTTCTTTTAAGCAGCTATCAGATAAGATAATAATATCTTACTTAAATAATCTTTATTTGACTTAATCACTCTATGATATATTTGGTTAATTTTCATGCTGAGAGAAGTATTTGTTAAAGTAGAACTTTCCTCTCCTTGTCTATTAAATTATTTCTGTAAAACAGAATCCTAAAAGTGGGGTTACTGGGTTATTTTAAACATTTTTAAGGTTTTTGATACATTTTGGGGTAGGAGAACCCCTTTTTATGAGAACTCGATGAAAGCCATGTAATAACGCTCAATGTCCTAACTTTGTCCTATGTCACTGGATGTAAAGAAACCTTGACTTAGCCAGAACAGCTGAAGTTCTGACTGACTGATTCATTCATTCATTGATTCACTCATTCGCTCACTCAGTCATAAGTCTCGATGTGGGACACTCTACCGGATGCTGAATAAGATGCTCAGCAAAGCTAGAGCCCCTGCTCTCATGTCCAGAATAGCATTTGGCTCAGGAAGACCCTGATTTGGCTGAGAAAAGATTTAGACCCTTTGGAAAGCATCTCTCACCAGAGGCTTGGTGGTTTAATGCTGACTGTCTACGTCCGGTTTTGTTTTTCTCACTATGCTCTTCTGATCCTACAGAAAGATGGCCACTCCGCTTTCCATTTGAGAGATATTTGTTTTGAGTCCAGGAGACCAAAAAAAGCATTTGCTCGGTGCACAGGCAAGCCATTTTGGCTAGAAGGCTGGTAGTCACGGACCTTTTGGCTGCTGCCCCCTTTCAATAATTGAAATGCACTCACATGTCTGGTAACAATGGGAAACATAGTCTGGAGGGTTTCTCCGGTGATTTTAAGGGCAGTGCTTGTCTTACTGTTCTCCGCATTGGAAAGTAAAGTCCCTGATTTTATGACTCTGCCTGTCAGATTCTCCTCGTTGGTCATCTTAACCATGCGTGGGGTTTTCATTTGGCTTTTGCCTTCTTGTGATGAAGACTGGGTCTGAGAGGCACCATCTTCAAATGGCTTCCTGATAGGATCGGAGGAACAAATGTCTGCCTCTTAGCAGCCAGTGACTGAGGTCAACCGGAGAAACTCTCAGGCTGACTCTGATGATGAAGCCGTGGTCAGCTGTCTGGGGAACGTTTTGTCTAAATCACTTGAATCACTGAAGTCAGTGCAGACTTTTCATTGTAATTATGTGGATCATGAAGTCCTGATGACTCCCAGTGGATCTCAGCAAAGAGTGACTAATGGATCATGGGGTCATTTGGTTAAGTTGGGGAGAAAAATCTGGGCAGCCAAGGGCGAGGCTTGAGGCATTCCCCATCCGTGGCCAGCCTCCAGGAAACGCTGTCTCCTTCTGTCACCCGAAGACCCTGACCCATCAGGGCCTCCCTCCCCAGCCTCATTAGAGGAGAGCCCCAGACACACTGGCAGGTTCGCACGTCTCCAGCTTTGCCCCTTGCCCCCCCGGCGCCTCGAGTGGTTGATATCACCCTGTCAGGAGAGCAGAGTCTGTCCGTGAGCAGAGCTGCGGTGGAGAGCTTGCGAAGGGCAGTGCTCTGTGTGAACCGTGATGTCACTTGTGGGGGTCAGCCTGGCCCAGACTCTGCTCATCATGATGTCACCGCTACAGTCCCTTGGCTCCGAGTCTCAGTTGTTCCTCTTATGTTAACTTGTATTTGTTCAGTGGTAATAGGAGAGGAAAGAGGCTCTGAAGATTTTTCAGTATTTTACCTTTAGCAACGTCATGGTGTTCTCTAGATGAGGTCTCGCATATCCATGTCTACCTCCCTTTCTCTGTTTCTCTGCCTCCACCTTCCTCTTCTTGTCCCCTTCCCCCACTCTCCTCTCTCTCTCTTATCTATACACACTTGCTTTTTAATTTTTCAGAGCACTTGTCACTTCTAAATCTAAATAGGATTGTCCAAGGTGGATGATTTTTAAAACAAAAATTTATCCCAGGATCTCACATGAGAAGATAGTCCCATAAGATGTTTTGAGGTCAAACGGTGTGCCCTTGGAGCACTGGAATCTAGCCTGGCCTCTGGTACCGATCTCTCCCTGGTAAATGTAGTGTCTCCTGCTGTAATTTCTCTCTGTGGGTCCCCGTGCAAGCATGTTGTCAGGTGATGAGCACAGAAGCAAGGTGACCAGAATGAAGTCCCTGTGGGGTGTGAACCCTGGGCCCCCAGCCTGGCTAGAAGCCCGTTTCATCTCCTAGCAAGCTGGCCGCATCTCTACCTGAGGAAAGATAGAGAACTTTGCTCAGGAAATGTGAACCCTCTTCTCAGGCCTTGTTCCTCTCAAGCTGATGGACAGGTATGGAAGGAATGCTTTTGTTGGCAGGAATTCGATGGTGCCCAGGCACAAATGGAAGTCACCTTCTTATCCGTCCTCTCTCTGCTTTGGGGAAGAAGCCGTGGTGGAAGAGGATGCTCTGCAGGGAGAGGGGTGCAGAGCAAGCTGTCTCAGTTTCAGCCAGCTGCCACTTGTCAATGGAGTCTGACAACGCCCTCCGGCTCAGTGAGTGTGGACGCCGGGAATGTGCCTAGTGGTGAAGGTGGAGTGACCAGTGGGAGGCGAAGTAAACCTTCAGCGCAGGTCAGGAACAAGCTGCAGGAACTTGGCGTGCCCTGCATATATTCTTCCAAACAAGGGCATTTCCCACCCTGTGCTGTTAGACACAGCCCCATCCTAACTGTGATGCTTAGTGTCCCCTTTGCCTCTGTTTCTAGCCAGAAGGCTTTTCGTGGCAAGTAGGTGGCTAAGACAGGAATTGAGACCTAGTTAACCTGAAGTTCCACCAACAGAATTGGCCAAATGCATTATATTGGAGAGAAGGCTGCACTGCTGTTGCAAGTGGTACTGGGGATATAGCTTAGCTCCCATGCAAAGATGGGCAGGACATAACAGGCAAAAAGCAAAGGCCGTAAACAGTGTGCACAGTACATTTCCCTGTTGGTATTCTTCGTGTGTGTGTGTGTGTGCGTGCGCGTGCACATGTGCACGTGCATTTCAAAAAGAAGAGTGGAAAGGAATACATCAAAGATCTGAATAATCATCGTTTCTCAAGTTGATGTTACTGGTGATTATTTTTCCTTTGAGGATTTCTTTGTTTTCCAAACTTTTTTCTTTTCTCTGATGACTCACAGTCACTCCAGTTCTAGCAATTTCTACCTATGTTCATATTCCATATTTACATCTATACTTTTCTCTAGGGTTGCTCTGTCCAGTGGGATAGGTTGTGCACTGCACATGTTTAGACACGGGTGAGTGGGGTCTGAAATCTGTCTCTTGATCTACTTGCAAAATCATCCCTGGGTTGTGTCTTCCCATAGGAAGGGCAGCCTTTTTCTAATTTAACTGCCCAGAGAGATGCCTTTTTCTAATTCATGCAGCGACAATGGACTTTCCTTTAGCAAATCTGCTTCTCTGTATGTGTGTGTACGTGTGTTGTGTGCATTGCTAACCATTTTAGCCATCTTCTATAACCACCGTATTGTATGATAAAAGGAAATTATTTCCCAGTCTAATTGTCACAGGATTCTTTCTACTCAGGTTCAGATTTTAGAAATGGCTTTCTCTACAGGTGAGTGTTCAAGGGTTCTTCAGAAGGACCAGTTTCTTTGGGCCTGGCTCCTATCCTTTTATGTGCTTAAATTCATGTTTCCCAGGTGTGAGAATGGATTGGGGGAGGAACAAGAATATCTGACTTTGAAATGTCAGTAATACACACTGAGCAATCAAAGACCCGAGTAACCCCTGGATGCCAGTAGGTTGCAGGCAGCCTTCGTTGTTCCAGGAGATGGTGACGGTGTCACCAGTGGCCCAAGATGAAGGGACACGATGACCATGTGGCTGTGCTCTGGGGTGGAAGATGGTCAAATTCTTTCATCCTCTTTTCAGTCTGCATCTCTTTATATCGTCTCACCTTTGTTAATTTGGGGATACCAGGGTAGCGTAACAGTGAGAGCACACAGTAGCATGAGAGATCCAATAGGCGTGAAATAATGGAACTGAACAGCTCCCAGGGTTCTTTCCTCAAGTCAGAGAAAAGCCATGCTGAGCCAGGAGGATGCTGGGTGCCAGAGCCCAAGCCTTTGATGATGTACATGCAAAAGGCAGGCATGTTCCAAAAATAGCTTTCCTGACCCCAGAGATGGGGGCGGCCCTGTTTGAATTTCAGGGTTGGAATAATGACAGTTTTGTGAACAACCAGTTACTCCGGGTTTCTCCTCTTGAGAGTGTGGTCTGAGGCCTTGGCTTGTGTAGCCTAAGTGTGTAATAACATCTGATTGTGCGCCCAGCGATCCGGTGACAGCCTTCACTTTGAGTTCTGTTTCGGAACAGCCTCCTATCTGGAAGCACCTAAATGCAGGCCCGGGTGAGGCAGAATTTAGAAGCAGCATTATCTGCAGCGCAGCCTGGGGCCAAGCTGGTCAGCTCCCCACTCTCAGCTCAGTGAAAAGCAACAAGAAGTGTCACCCTCCACGTTTGGGGGATGGTAAAAGGGGCAGCCATCTGGTAAGCAGAGGGAGTGTCCCTGTGCAGCTTATGAGCAGCCCTAGAATTCCCTAAGAAGTTGGTTGAATTGAAGTGTCAGGTGGTGACTTACGGGAGAGGAAAACGTACTGAACTAGGAACCGTAGCAACTCCCGGATGATCTCAGATACATCACTCACTGTCCTCGATAGTACCGTCTGCAGTTTGTCACCAGGGGCCCTTCCTGCTGTAAAGCCCCATGGCTTGTGAACAGAACCACTCGCTAAGGATGCCTTAAAGAAAAATTCCAAGGAAAAGCTTTCAAACCAGAAAGAAGTGTAGATTGTTTTTCCCTCCCTCTCTCTCTCTCTAACTGCAGAATACATGTCTGTAATATTTACAGAAGTGAGGTTTTTGAAAAATGTTAATGATGAGATTGTGTTTGCCTCTTAGAAGAACCTGTAAAAGTAAATACAGAGCAGCGAGGAATATGGAGATGGATGATCTCGTAGACACCGGCGGACCATGAAAGCCAAGCCCTTTTGGTTCTGGAACGTTGAGCACGGGCAGGACCATGTGGACAGACCTAGTGGCAGCCAGTGGCTGGGGCAGCCAGGCCACCGGGGGTCACGGGAGGGTCTCCCTGTGGGTGAGTTGTGTCGGAGGCACAGACAACAGACTCACGTCCCCGGGGGTGGAGGTTGGGGGGCGTTTTTTGCATCACCGTGGGTGATGGCGTGTGAAGTTCTACTGCGTGAGCTGCCTTAGAACCTGGACTTGGTCTTGCTCTCCACTGAGCGAAACCAAGCAGAGATTCAGTCAGTTTCCACGGTCATCGGAAAGGTGTAAATTTCCGCATTCTAGAGTCAAATCTGAGCCACCGGGGTTGAGAGAGAAGGCTCTGGTCCCCAGCTCCTGGGGTCTCTCATAGGGGTGGGGTGGGTCACGAGGGTGGCCGTGCTGAAGAGTCTTCCAGAACATAGACTGTGGAGTTGGACAGATCTGGATTGCAGTCCTGGCTCTACCACTTAGTAGGTGTGTAAATTGGGACAGGTTAACACCTCTCTAACTTTAGCTGCCTTATTGCCATATGGGGGCAGGGAAGGATACAGTATGCTCCATATAGTGAGTAGTTATGAGAGGTAAGAGATATCACCATAAATTCCCAAGAAATGGAGGTGAGGGCTACAAGAGAAGATCCTGTATCTGTCCTGAGACCAAAACGCTGGGATCTGACCCAGCAGCACTAAAACAGGGAGAAGGGGACTAGCTGGATACTGGGATGTGGGTGGTAAGTCAGAGGCTGGAAAACCAAGACTGTGGTGGATAAAAGCCAGGGGGAAGCTAAGCACAAATGGATGCAGCTATGGGGTGGGCACAGAGCAGGTGTGTGTGCAAGGTGGGGAAAGTCTTGGATCACGTTTCTTACTGCTACTGTAACAAATTACAATAAATGTTGTGGCATAAAGCAACACAGATTTATCATCTTACAGTTCTGGAGGTCAGTAGTCTCAAATGGATTTCCCTGGGCTGAAACCAAGATACTGTTAGAGCCACATTCTGGAGGCTCCAGGGGAGAATCCATCCCCTTGCCTTTTCCGGATTCTAGGGGCTGTCTGCATCCCTTGGCTCATGGCCCCTTCTTCCATATTCTGAGCAACAGGATAACATTTAAATATCACTCTGTGTTTCTGTTGTCACATTGCCCTCTCTCTCCTCCTAGGCAGGGGTGGAACTCTGGTGGGTGGCACTTCCCTCCCAGAGGATTTCTCCAAGGCGTGTGTTCCCAGAGCAACTATATGAGGAAGATGGACAAGGCTAGAAAATTATGTCCCTGTTGCTTCTCCATCTCATGTCTTACACCATCACTCCCAGACTGAGCACTCTGTCTTTACATCTGGGATCAGTTACGTTTCTTGAAAGATCAAATTGAGTCCAATTTTAAATGGGAAGGAAGGTAAGAGTCTCTTTACCTTCCTACTGAAGAAGATATCCTTCTTGGTTCTATTCTGTGCCTGCACGTGGAGTAGGGTTTTAAGAAGCCAGACCCAAGGCTGGATGTGGAAGCCAGTGAGTGGTGCAGCGATGAAGAGCTTTATGATGAAAAGGAATTGTATTGGCCTCCCATCAGTTAATTGATTGATTTCTTTCTTTCTTTAAATAGCATGACAAACAAATGTTGTAATAAGGTTGTCTTTGGTGTGGTTTCGTGAACTGATGTAATTAAGAGCCATTTGAACTTGACAATGCTGCAAGAAAACCATCCAAATCACATGAACAGAGAAAGTACTTAATTAGCAACTTAGGTGAGCGCCCACTCTTGAGAAGGTGGATGTTAAGATTGGAGGAGAGACGGGAGACCTACAGAGGCAGCACACCAAGGCTGGGTGGTCAGCCAGAGACACATCCTCCCACCCCTTTCCTGCTACCCGTGCGTGAGTACTTACCTACCAGCTGTACCCCTGAAATGGGATGTGATTGGCTCTGACTGCTGCTGCCGCCCACCTGTTGGCGGGAACGTCAGTGTCCAGGAGAAATGCTTGTGTCTTTGGTTCCCTCCGGTTCTCACAAAACAAACATCACCTGGCAATTCCTTCTAGATTGATTAGTCACACATTTCATTCCCGTGGGTCCTTCCTGCCAGGTTAACCATTGTTCTAAACAGTGGCAGCATTAATCAGCGTGATAACAGTTTCTAGTCATTAACAGCGTAATCAGTTTTTTGCCAACTGGAGGCCCTTTAATCAAACCGTCACGAAGATCGGAAAATCATCCCATGGTGGACGCTGCTTCCTAAGAGAGCCACACGTGCTCAGAGGGAAAACGTCCCTGTGTGAGCTTTACTTTGGATCACTTCCAGGGGTCACCTGCAAGGCAAGGGTGAGGAAGGCCGTTCTGGTGGAATTCAGGACCTTTGCCCTGAGTCCGCCAGTGTCTCTGACCTCCATGTGTATTGACTTTGATGCTTTTAATAGCTGCACGGGCAGTCCAAGTACTGTGGCTTTGGATCTAGACAGAACTTGGGTTCAAATATGAGCTGCAGTACTGCCTGGTCATGGGAGCTTGGGAAAATTTTTCACAGAGGAATAAATATAATAATCTCTGTAGAATAGTTTAACATGGTGCCCGGTACACAGTAAGTGCTCATAAACGGTAGTTTAGAAACTGAGACCACTGATTCCCTGATAGGCAGGGTCAACGCCCCTACTCAGCCCGGAAGTCGTTTTGGAAGATAGACCCTCTGCATCCCCCATAAGATTATAGGAGTAAAATCTCTGAGGGGGGAATCAGACAGGAGGGAAGGGGGCAGGGCACAGCCATTCAAGGAATGATGTCGCAATTAACACCAAAATGTCAGAAGATTCAACTCCTAGTAGACCTTGAGGCTCAAGATGGCGGGAGATTTGACTTCTAGTAGACCTTGAGCTTCGTTGTACGCTCATTGTAATATCAATATGGTAAATGACACTCCTGCAGGCGCCATGACAGTTCCAAGGCGAACCACAAAAGGTCATAGTGGGCGGTGGCCCAGTTCCTGGGAATCCCAGCCCCTTCCCCAGGGTAGTTGGAATAGTCCTCCCACTCGTTAGCATATGAAGCTTACTAAGCCCATAAAAGCTGGCAACACCATGCCTCGTGGCCACCTCTCTCGCTCCCTCGTCTTCAGAGACAGCCCACACTCTGTCTATGGAGTGTGTATCTGCTTTTACTTTAACCTGAGCACCCAACCCCCACACCTCGTGGCCTTTTTCTTGCCTTCTAAAACAGCCTACACTCTATATAGTATGTATTTCTCTAAATAAATCTACCTTTACTCAAAAAAAACCCAAAACAACAACAAAAAAAACCCCAAAACTGAGACTAGTGAAATTGTTTAAAAATTCATAAGATACAAACTGCTGTATATAAAATAGATAAATCACAAGGTCCCTACTGTATTGCACAGGGAACTATGTTCGATATCTCGTAAAAAGAAAATATGTACATTTAAATATATATATATCTGTGTGTGTGTGATATATATATATATATATATATATATATAAAACTGAATCACTTTGCTGTACACCAGAAACTCACACAACACTGTAAATCAACTATACTTAAATGAAAAAATAGAAATAAAAAAAAAATTCATGAAGTCCCAATCTGTTTTCTGGGACTTTAGTGCCAAGGAGTATATACTCGGAGAGGCAGAAACAAACCAAAAATGTCATAACCACCGATCAGGTGAAAAGGTGGCTCGTGTTCCCTGCTCTCAGAGTGAGTCACTATTAGAGTGGCAGGTTTGTGCATAAACAGGTTCCTTCAGGCGCCAAATGACACCCCAGCCCTTGTAGCTGTTGTTAAGTTTCATCTCCTAGTGATGGCCAAGGTCCTAAACCCCCAGAACTGCGTGTCATCCAGATTCCTGGGTCCTCTCTTCTCCCCGGAGCAGAGCAGACCACTGGGGAGACCACATGTTTCTGTCCCCTTCACTTAAAGCACAGACGGAGCTCTACGCCTTGACCCCTTTCTCCTGGGCCGACAGCCCGGTTTGGCCTGATCCCGCCTAGGATTTCAAGAAGAGCAGGACAAAATCACTGACTACAAATTTTCTGGCCACTTCTTGGTCTCACCTGGTCTTTCAAAGGCTGTTCGGGGAGCCCTCGAAGACTGAAGGGAGCATTCGAGCCAGGGGGCCCCTCCAGGCACTGAAACAGGAGGGCCAAACTCAAAGACTGGTGCGTGGTCTTGGCGCCATCTGCCAAACACTTCTCCCCCAGAACACAAACATCTTTGCTTGAGACTTCAATAAATGTGTCTCACCCGACCTGTCCAATACAAATTATCAGGGAAATGAAGCCTCTGTTATACCCAGACGTTGGAAAGGTACACATTTCAAAAATGCTACAGTAGAAAGCATACATTGTAGAATCAAGGACCAGCAACACCCTCTGGGCCCCTGTCAGAGTGTCTTTTCCTTGTAATGCCAACTCATGCTTAGAAAATGCCTGGAATATTCTCAAGTGCCATTTAAAGGGTCAAGGGAGAGAATCGGGAGTTTTCAAATCTATTAAATCTCTCTGAATTCACTGGCAATATTCAGAGCTCACTTTGCATAGGCGAACGCGAGAGTTCTCCCGTTGAGATTAGAGACCTGTGGGTGCCATGAAACAGCATTCGTCGTTCTCCAGGGAAGGGGAACCCTTGGCTGTGGGTCGGGTACGACTTTAAACAAACAGAATTCTGGCTCACACCACCCTCCCATCAGCGCCTAGAAATCCTCCGTTCCTCTCCCCCCTCCCCCCGGATCAAATTTGAGGTGAAGTTCAGGTTGGCAGCAGCTTGGCTTCTGCCATCATGTTCAAATTCCACTATTTCTGGCCCAGATTTGCTTTTCCTGGCAGACTTGAGCCACGTCCCAATGCAACATATCCACGGCTTTCAAAATTACAGGCAATATCAGCTGGCAAGAGGTGTAGGGGCAGAGGAGGGAGGGGTGAACAGCCAGGGTAATTGCTGCGAATGGTCCTGCGATGAGGCTCTATTTCCAGGAAGTAATCTCTGCTCACTCACTTCCGGTTCGGCTCTCCCAGCACCAGGAGCAGAGCCATGCTTTTTTACAGACTGTAAGCCCATTGTGAAGTTATGTGTCCTGGCAGTTTGTAAAGTCGTGTTTTCTTTATCTTTAGTGGTGCCCCAGGCAAGCAGACACGTTTGTCCACTCTGTCCCTGACTCATCCAGCAGGACCATCCCTCCCAGCCTTTCACGGGAAGCCACGCTCCTCCGGGACCCAGGGCAGCCTCTGATTCTCTGTGTGTCTCCGGTTGAGGGTCCCCCAGCCCATCCCGGGTGTGGTAGGCATGAAGGAGGCTGGAGGATGCAGCCCTCCCTGAAGGGTTATGTACATCTAAAAAGCTTCGTCGACTTTGAGGCCGGCCCAGGAAAACCTCAGCAAATCAGCTGCCCCTTGCTTTTTATTAGTTTCCCTATAAACAGCGAGGCCACGGCTGCCGTGGGAATCAGAGGGCAGGCGGCAGTTTCATGCTTGAGGACTTTTCTCTGGTGCTGGTGCCAAGTAGTTGGGGCCTCTTCTCATAATGCAAGCTTGATTAGCCTGGCGCTCCCTCCGACCTCAACCTTTTGTTGAGGGGAAGGAATATTTATGGCCGAAAGAAATGTAATTAACAGAAGGATTATGTACATGAACTGGCATCTCACCCGTGATGACAGTGGGACTGGCTGTCTACATTTTTCCCGTCAGCTGCCATGTTCTGTCAGCATGGCCTTCATAAGTCCCCCTCCATTCCTTTATCAATGTCTTCAGGCTTCTAGTCTTTCTCTCCTCAGATCCATCCTCAACACTGTAACAGGGTTGTTCATCCTGGAGAGATAGCTTGACACCTTACCCCTAAACATTCAATAGCTCCCTATTTCCCCAGGGTAAAGTTCTAACTTTGTATCTGACATCTGAATCCCTACAAAGCGTGGTCTCAACCCATGTTGATGGCCTCATATTTCCACACTGTTTCTGTGGAAGCCAGATCAGAGAGCTCATGGCCCCTCAAACACCTGCCTTTACCACATCCCTGCTCAGAATGATCCAGAATGATGTCCACTGGCTGGACTGCCCTGCAATGATGTTCCATTCAAATCCTCATCCCTCCCAGAGCATCCCTGACAGCTCCAGCCTCAGGTCGATCTCTCTCTCTCTCTTTCTCTCTCTCTCTCTCTCTCTCTCTCTCTCTCTCTCTCTCTCTCTCTCTCTCTCTCTCTCTCTCTCTCTCTCTCTCGGCTCCTTTAACACTTGCAGGCCAGGAGCGTATTTCTCACTACTTTATAGAACACCTACCCTAAGTGTGAAGACTGTTCTCTGTCTCTGTGCGGGGCCCCCTGTGCCTGCTTTTCTGGGTGTGCCTTGTCCAAAGTGGAGGTGGACTGACACGGAGGTCAGGACCTCT
The DNA here is from genome assembly GCF_036321535.1 of Camelus dromedarius. Taxonomy (NCBI): domain Eukaryota; kingdom Metazoa; phylum Chordata; class Mammalia; order Artiodactyla; family Camelidae; genus Camelus; species Camelus dromedarius. The sequence continues at coordinate 17,764,338 of NC_087462.1, read as the reverse complement.
GGCCCGAGTCCAGAGGGTTGAGGCTTGAGTCCCACCAGAGTGTGCAACCCTGGGCAAGTGCCTTCTCTGGTCCAGTTTCCTCATTTGCAAAGTGGGGAGTGACGACTCATTGGGCAGAAATAGTTGTGATGATTAAATTAGATACATTGGCATGGCGCTAAATGCAATATTATTATTATTATCCTTATGATCGCTCAATAGGCATGTATTGAATGAATAGAATTCTGCTGATAAAACCCAGGGCCTTTCTGTGGGGTTGAACATTTGGCTCTGTCTGTGTGTGGAACCCCTGATCTGCTTCTGTAAATCTGAGTAAATCTCAGTTTCCTCCTGTGGGGAGGAAATTGGGGAGATTAGGAGTGCCCGCCTCCCAGGTTGTAAGAATTAAGCGTGGTGATGGGTATGAAATGCCTACACTTCAAAAAGACTCGATAAATGAGAAAACCATGGGATTCCAAGCATCGCTGTGGGTAAAAGGTGAGGAGTGCTGGCCCGTGTGGTGTCTCAGGCTTGCCTTGGTGGGCCTCAGTTTCCCCAGTCTTCACCTTGAGTCTGTTTGGAGGTGGAGGAGAGAGGGAAGCTTCCTTCTGGCTCTGACTTTATATAAATCTGCTCGTCTGCCCCACTCCCCCCTTTGCCCACTCAGTCCAGACCAGAACTGGGAGAGCTTTGGGATTTCAGAGGCTGCTTCGCGTTCCTGACTTACAGGTGGGGCCCTTCAAGTGGCTGAGGTGAATGCATCACCTGTTTGGCCCCAGGCAGCTCACCAGACCCTGCAAACGCTTCCCTGTGAGCACCCCTGGAAACACACGCTCTGGGCTGTGCGATCCAGCACACAGATGAGCGCCCTGCCTCCCCAGCCCTGCCCTCTCCGTTTCACCAGCTTGATCCTAGGCTGGATAATGTTTCTCTGACTGCCTAATTGGGAGAATTTAGCTGGAAAATTGCCATCGTGTTCTCTTTTAAAGGGTGCCAGCAGCCGGAGGCTGCCAGCTGTAATGTCAGTGGGTAATCCCGGCTTTGCTGCTGCGGATCCAGGGAGCACCCCTCTTTCTTCAGTCTGCTTCCCAAGTGGTTAGACCAGACCACTGGCTCTGAGAGAAAAGAACACCAGAGAGAGGGACAGAGGGCCAAGGACACTCTGCAGGCACTGATGTGAAGGTTCCCGCCCATCCCACGTGCCCCATTGGAAGTGAAATACAATGAACAGGGGAGGGGAATTCAACCAGGTACCTTGGCCTTGTGGGGCAGAGGTTAGCGCCATGGTTGCTTTTCTTCCCCCCCCCCCCCGCCCCCACCACTGCAAGCCTGAGTTTAACCTGGGTCTGGGGGTTGTCGGAAAAGGAAAATGTAGTTCCCAAGCCTTATGCCTAAGTTTGAGAGAGAGACAGTGCAGAGTAGCGTTTAGGAGTGTGGACCCTGGCGTCAGACTGCTTGCCTGGGTTCAGATCTAGGTTCTGCTACTTGTTACCAAATCTCCTGATCTTGTCACCCGTAAAATGTGGATGATAATACTAGCACCTCCCTCTGCCCCACACATCGAGGGACCCAGGGTGACGGCGGCTCTGCCACCTTTAACAAGCGACACCCGGGATCTTCCTGCAGGGTGGATGTCTGCCGCACAGAAAGCGAGGTGCAGAGAGGACTGGCTGAAGGAGGTTTTTATGGGCCAGGCTTAGAAGAGGGATGTCCAATTCCAGTCACATTCCACGCTCCAGAATGCAGTCCCGTGGCCCCTAACTAGACTAGGGCAGGTTGTTAGCCGGTGCTGAGGGTGAAGAGGCACTGCCACCCAGCTCTGCCACGGGGAAACCTTCCTAGTAACAGCAGGCATTTACTGAGTACTTGCCAGGTGCCAGGTGCTGATCTAAGTGCTTTGCATGTATTAACTTAATTACTCAAAATGACATGATGATACTAAGTGTATATTATTTATCCGTGAGACTCTTGGGAGGAACCCAGTGGAACCCTCAAAGGGACAATTAAAGAAGATTTAAGGATATTTGCACACCCCATACTCATAGTAGCATTTTCTACAGTAGCCAAAAGACAGAAGCAACCCAAGCATCCATTGACAGATGAGTGGATGAGCAAAATATGGTAAATACACACAATAGAATATTATTCCACTTTAAAAAAGAAGGAAATTCTGACACGTGCTACAACATGATGAATCGAAGGGTAAACCTTAAGGATAAATATGCTAAATGAAATGAACGAGTTATGAAAAGACAGATACTGTATGATTCCACTTACATGAGGTACCTTAGACAGAAAATTCAGAGGCAGAATGTAGAATGGTGGTTGCCAGGGAGTAGGGGAAGGGGAAGTTACTGTTTAATGGATACAGAGTTTTAGTTTTGCAAGATGGAAAGAGTTCCGGAGATGGGCGGTGGTGATGACTGAACAACAATACGAGTATATTTAATGCCACTGATCTGTATACTTAAAAATGGTTAAAATGGTAAATTTTATGTTATGCATATTTTACCACAATTAAAAATAATTTTAAAAGAAGGCTAAAGGAGGGGGATATTTACAGAGATTATCGGTGTTAGTTATCGGTGCCAGTGAGCAATGTTTCAGCACAGAAGTAGCAACCACGGGAAGCTAATTCACCCACAGACTGAGGCGTGAGCAGCAATGGCGGCTTCTAGAACTAAGTGAAAAGAGCAGCCGTGGGAAAAGGGCCCCCAGCAGGAGCTTTAGGTATAGAACTCATTTGCAAACCACAGCCCAGCAGAGAGGAGCTGGGGGACAATACCCTGACCCCTGTCCTGCTGCCCATGACTCCTCTGGCCACACCCAGCTGGAATCAGAAGGCAGGGGAGGCTGGTGATGTCATCTGTTGAGCCGGCCTCCCCAGGGCTCTGAGAAGGGGAGAGCGTGGAGAACAGACCTGGTGTTGGGGAGAGGGGACCAGAAAAGATTCGGCGCAGCTACCATTGTTCCCACTCTGTGGATGGGGACGCTGAGGTAAAGTACCTCACCTCAGGTCACCCGGTTAGTGAATGCAAAACAGGCTTTGAACCCCAGAGCCTCCTAAGGGAAAGGACAGAAACTAAGATGTCATGAAGGTCTACACTGTGCCCAGCTCAAATGAGTGAGGAAAGAGGCTCAGAGAGCTTAAGTCGGTAACTTGCCCAAGATCAGGCAGCTCATCAGCGGCAAATCCAGGGTTTCAGACTCCAGAGCATGGCTCTTTCTACCAACTGCAGGGACCTTCAGCCATGCAGTCACTCACTGTCACCACCATTATCACCAGCATCAGGATGCGGTCCCTGAGCAAGGGCCGCATTGTGCCTTGTGTCTGGACAAAGGGAGCTACTGTGCACGGACCCTGGGCCTCTCCCACCCCCACTGAGCCTTCGGGCACCTAGTTTGTAACAAGCCACACTAAGCACGGACACAGCGCCATCCACCCGCAGCAGCAGTCACCAGGATGCTGGAGCTGAAGGAGACGTCTGAAACCACGTGTCAGCCCCCTCATTTTGCCTGGGCCAGAATGACCCACAAGTCCAGGGTGAGTTCAGCTCAGCAGTTCAATTCCCTGAGCACCCACCCAGCTAGTGCCTGGTCTGAACCCGACGTGCTGGGAGACCCAAGATGCAGACCTGGGTATCTCACACGCCACGCCATCCACTTCTCTTCACTGCACCACCATCACCGAGACCCGGAGTCCCAAAACCATGACCCATCGGCCAAACCTGCCCTGCTGCCTGTTTGAGGAAATGAAGTGCTGTTGGCATGTGATCATGTCCATTTGTTTACCTGCTGCTGTGGGCTGCTTGCACGTTGCAACAGCTTGGTTGAGTAGTTTCCACAGGGACAGTGTGGCCCCCAAAGCCAGAAATGTTTACTACCTGGCCCTTTACAGAAACAGCTCACTGACTCCTGACCTGCACCAAGGGTATTCGCTTGCTAGGGCCGCCGTAAACAGAGTGCCCCAAATTGGGTGGCTTAAAATAACAGAAATTTATTGTTTCACAGCTGGGGGCTACAAACTCACGATCACTGTGTCACAGGGAGGGCTGCTTCGGAGGGCTAGGAGGAGGGAGAATCTGGTCCAGCTTTTAGACGGTGTTCTCCCTGGGTCTTCACGTCCGTTTCCCTCCGTGTGTTGTCTGTACGTTCAGATTTTCACTTTTGGAGAGTCATGTTGGATCTGGGCCCATCCTAACGGCCTCATCTTACCTTGATCATCTCCAGAGATCCTGACTTCCAAATGAGGTCACATTGGTAGGTGCTGGGGGTTAGGATTTCAATGCTGGGGGACACAGTTCAGCGCATAGCACATGATTTCTCACCTGGACTATTGCAGTAGCTTCGTAACTGGTTTTCCCACAGCCATTTTTGCACGGCAGCCCAGCCCTGCCCTCACACCCTTATCCTTCACCGACCGTCCACATCGCAGATGAGTCATTTCACAGTTTATGTTGGATAATGTCACTCTTGGGTTTGAAACCCTCCGATGCACACCCAGTGGGCCAAGGCTGAACTCTAACGCGGTCCGCGGTGTGCTGCGTGCGGGGTCTGCCCCAGGGTCCTTACCATTTCCTCACACCCCCGACACCTTCACCCTCTCTCTGCTGCAGCCTCGTGGGCCTTCCTTCAGTTACTCAAACTTGCCAAGCATCCTTCCTCTGCAGGGCCTTTATGTAAACTGTTCCTCTGCCTGAGGCATTCCTCACCTCACCTCGGCCTGGTCAACTCCTACTCGTCCTTCATAGATCATCCTAACCATCCTTTCTCAGGCACCCTTCCCTGACCTCGCTCACTAGGTCACATCATCCATTACTGGCTTTATAGCACCATCCTTAATGCTCTGGGAGTGCGAGTGTGTGATTCAGGGATTGATGTCTCTCTGTCATTAGATCAGATCCTCCACGAGATAAGAACACCACCTCTATGCTGCTGTTGTTAGCGTTTGTATCTTGGCAGCTAGCACACTGCCTGGCCCACTGTGAGCTCTCTAAAACCATCTGCCAAGGGTAAGGAGAAGGGAGGAAAGAAAACGGAAAGACAGGGCTCCTCCCCTGGAGGAGCTCAGGGCCTAGTGGGTGAAATCAGTGTGAAAACAGAAAGAGCCATATAGTGTCAAAAGTGTTATCATGGAGCAAACATCTGCGCTTTGTAGGAGCAAAGACGAGAGACGCGTAAGGTGAGAGCAGAGTGAGAGCAGGGAAGGCTTCCTGGAGGAAGAGGTGCCTAAACCTCATCTCATCAGAGTCCCTTAGTCTTCCAGGTAGAGAAACAGCATAATGAAAGGCCTGGACGCTGTATTGCTTTTCTGTTTTTGTGTAGCAGACTACTACAAACTTACTGACCCAAAACAGCATTTGCCGTCTCACCGTCGGTGTGGTCAGGAGCCTGGGCACCGTGTGGCTGGGGCCTCTGCTCAGGGTCTCACAGGGCTGCCGTCAAGCTGCTGGCTGGACTGCACTTTCCTCTAGAGGCCTCCACCTCCAAGCCCCTGCAGGCTGTTGGCAGAGTCCATCTCTTTGTGGCTGTGACTAAAGGTCCTGCCCTTTGCTGGCTGCTGGCTAGAGGCCACCCCCATGTCCTGGAGGCTTCACGTGGCCCCTCCGGTGGGGGTGGGAGGGCTGCCTAACGTGCCTTGCTTCATCACCCCCAGCGAGGGCTCTGTCCAGTCCACTGAGATGGAGTCTTGTTAAGTGAATGTCATCACAGGAGTGCAACTCATTCCTTTTGCTCTGTAACATAGAGGTATCATGGGAGGGAATCCTGCCTCCTTGGCTGTACAATTGAACTGAATCTAGGGGTGGTACTCCATCACCTCTTTCCTATTACTCTGCTTAGAAGCAAGTCACAGGTCCTGCCCTCCTTCCAAAGGAGGAGATCACCCAAAGACGCAGACCCCAGTTGGTAGAGATCCATCTGGGGTCACTCTAGGGTCTGCCCACCACAGAGGCTGGGGAGTACAGTGTGAGGATGCAGACCGTTCCTTCTGTCACCCCCGAGCACTCACTCTCTACCAGGCACCGTTCTTGGTGCTGGAACACAGTGGAGAACAAGACAGACCAGCCATCTTCCTGGAGCTTCCGCACTCAGAGCCACGGGAGTGGGCCGTGAGAGGGGAGGCAACTGTCACTGGGGTGGTCTTTGGGCATCTTCCCTCCGACAGCCTGCCATGTAGAGGGCCTTCTTTCTCAAAAGCTGCCCCATCCCCCAGGAGCGTTAGGCAGGGTCCTTCAGCCGTCCCGCAGACTCACGGGTTATGATGCCCCCGATCATCCATGGCTGCGAAGCCGCCATTTCTCACTCTTAAAGTAACTGAGCCAAACCCTCCACAGCCTTGTGCCCTTCTTCTGCCTCTGCCACTTCTCCCACCTGTCTTCTTCTCTAGCCACAGGAATGTGTCTCTGAAAAATCCCTCTGGCCTTGAGACCAGTGGCGGGACGCCTCCGTTGGTCTACTGTGCCGTTGGTCTTGTTGAGCGTGCTGGACCAGCTGCCTCTGGGTCTGCCAGTAATCTCTTCTCTCAGATAGCAATGCCAGTATCCAGGTGTCAGGGCAGGGACTTCAATCCAGGCCTCCTGGCCCTGAAGGCCCTTCTCTTCCGAAGTGCCTTGCTGTCTGGACTGAGCACACCTGTCCTTGCCTTCCAGCTGGAGAACTTTGACCTTTCACTTATTCCACAAGTGTTCACTGAGTGCCTGCTCGGTGCCAGACCCCATATTGGGTGCACTGGGGTGATAAGACCTTGGCGAGCTTGCTGTCTACTGGGGGAGATGGTCGAGGCTTGAAGGATCACACATGTAGGTGGAAATGACATATGATTCCATCTGTAATAAATGCTAAGAGTGAGCAGCACGTGGTGATGGGAGAGCCCATGGGGGCAGTGCTTTGAGCTGGTCAGCAAGATCAGGAAAGGCACCCTGGCCTCAGAGGTTCTTAACCTGAAATGAGGTGGGAAAAGGAAAGTTAATCAAGTCAAGGGCACGAGAAGAGGCAGTCAGAACAGTGATTCAGGCAGAGGGTGTAACGTGGGCAAAGGCCCTGAAGCAGGAGAGAGTTTGGAGGAACCAACAAGGTGAGTTGGGTGGGAGGACGGAGAGCCAGGTGGTGGTTCTTGCTTGCTGTGGAGTCAGACAGCCAGACCCAAGCAGAGAGGGCGGGAAGGCCCCAAGCCCTCCTCGTTCCCAGGCTCCCTGTGATCCCCGCATGCCGGGGCCTCCCATTCATCATTCCAGAGAGCCCCGCCGTGCCTCCTCCCTGGGGCTGTCACCCCTTGGGAGAGGTTATCGCCACGCAGAAATCCAACCAATCCTCTTACCACGTTCCAGGCACACAGCTTAGAATAATAACATTTTTTCCAAGCCTTCAGAAATGTCAAGCCCACATCTACTTGGAATGAGAGACTAATGTTTCAGCTCTTAGCACCCTGGAAAAATGCAGGCCACAGCTCTTAGGAAATTAAATAAAGCCAGCACGTACATTTGGGTCTGTAAAGGGGGGAGGGAAGCTTGATTTTCTGCCCTGTTTGGCACCCCCTCCCCAACACCTGTGGGTTTGGGAGTAAAAAGCTTGGGTTGAAGGGAGTGTAACTGCAGGGCTGATCTGTGAAGAAGAGAAAGGGAGACAGACAGACTCCCTCACCTCCTCCACCAGCGGCGAGGAGCATATGGGCAGTCATGAGGAGGCAGGGACCCGTGTGCCCTGCTCAGCACTAGTCAGGAGCAAGCAAGGCCTGGCTGAAGTGGCCGCAAGGACGCCCAGCGGGGACCATTTCCTGCTCAGGGCGGGTAGCCCTGGATGAGGGGCCGACAGGTGCTGCCTCCTCTGATACTTTTGGCAGCAGCTCACCTGCTCCCGCAGCTCATCTCGAGATGCGCGTGACCTTGGAAGCTGGGCTTGGCTGAAGGTCCTGGGGACTGCTTTCTGCAGGGTACTGCTGTCTCCTCAGCTCTCTCTTTGGAGGATTTATCTGCAAAAGCTGAAGGACTTTTGCGTCTTTTGAAGTTCTGCCCCCAGAGTGGGTGGCATTTTGACCTAGCTGTTTTGACACAGGGTCATTTTGACATGACCTAGAAATCAAGCCGGTAAATCGGTAGCGTATGTTGTGATGCTGTAGCACACTGCAGGAGACAGGAAGCGGGTCACGAGACATGTGCAGAAGCATCGGGGTTGTGGCAAACTTGAGACTGAGACAGAAAAATGAAGAGGAGGTCAGAAAGAGTAAAGGATCAAAGAGGATGGTTGCACTCGATCCTGGCAATCTGTACAACAATGTATTGCCCACTGATACAGCAGTTGTGATTTTGGAATGACTGTGGCAAGAGGGTCATATCAGAATGACCCTCTTTGCATTGGTGATGCTGAGGAAGGGTCCATTTGATAGAAATCTTCACAGAGTTTCCCCCTCTCTCCTTCCCTTTCATACCCTTGGCCTAGACTCTCATCATCACTCACTCATAATATTGCAATAGTCCCAGCATTGGTCATTCTGTGGTCTGCCCTCCATGTTGCAGCCAGAGGGGTTTATTTTCTGAAACGAATCTGTTTAAAAGAGGATCCTTAACTAAAAATATACTTACCATATGATCCAGCAGTCCACTCCTGGGCATATATCCAGAGGGAACTCTAATTCAAAAAGATACATGCACCCCAATGTTTACAGAGGTACTATATACACTAGCCAAGACATGGAAACAGCTCAAATGTCCATCAACAGATGACTGGATAAAGAAGTTGTGGTATATTTATACAGTGAAATACTACTCAGCCATAAAAAGGGTAAAATTATGCCATTTGCCGCATTATTGGATGGACCCAGAGATCGTCATTCTAAGTGAAGTAAGCCAGAAAGAGAAAAAAAAATACCATATTGTATCACTCATATGTGGACTCAAAAAAAAAAAAAAAGACATAAATGAACTTATTTACAAAACAGAAACAGACTCAGAGACATGGAAAACAAACATTTGATTACCAACAGGGGAAGGAGATAGGAAGAGGTAAATTAGGAGTTCGAGATTTGCAGATTCTAACTTCTCTATATAAAACAGATAAACAAGTTTCTTCTATATGGCACAGGGAACTATATCGAATATCTTGTAGTAACCTATAATGAAAAAAATATGAACAGGAATATATGTTTGTATATGTATGACTGAAATACCATGCAGTACACTAGAAACTGACACAACCTTGTAAACTGACCATACTTCAGTTAAAAAATAAAAAAAGAAGAAGCTCCTTGGCTTCTGCATTCTGTCACAAACCCTGGGCTGCTGACCCTGATCTCTGAATCCTTTTCTTGCTACTTTGCTCTGGAGCAGGCTGGTTTATCCAAGGACGGGCCTCGAGGGCATTATCTGGTGGGCGAGTTTTATCTTCACAGGCCTGAGCCCCTTGAGGCTGCCTTGTACCTAAAAGGCATCCCCAAACCTCAGTAATATTCCACATGCCTCTGTAGGGGGTCAGGAGGGGCGTGTTCTCAGCACAGTTGAGTATGGCCCCCTGCACTCCTTTGCCTGAAAAACCGCTTTTCTGTGAGGATGAAGATGGGGCTAGAAGTTGTACCGTGGGTATTTCCTTGGTTTAAAAGGAAGAAGGAAAAGCCTTCTCAATCTGCGTGATCATGTACATATTATGTGCATTCGAATCGTTAAAGTTTCTTTGGAGAGAGGTTAAATTTATGTGTGGTTTAACCAAACGATGTATCTCCAGGGGATAGAAAACCACCCCCACCACCCTCATTAAATAGTATTTGTGATGCATTGGGGGAGAAAAGGAAAGAAAAGAAACATTGAACCCTGGAAGCGAGCGTGAGAAAACAAAGGGGAAATCGAAATTGTGGATCTGCCAGAAACCTGCCACTCACAGAGCCCACAAATCACAGGGAAACAAAGAGAAATGGAAAGATTTGGTATTAAAAACCCATTCTCCCCTGAACCTGTGCCAGCTCTATAAAACAATTACATGTGATCATACTTGAGGCTTTTCTGAGACACTAATTCTTCTCTTGACATTAAAATGTTGTGCATGTTGCTTTCAAAATGTTGCACCCCGTCAAGAAGGGCACACATCAGAAGGGCAGACGCAGAGTGGAGGGCAGCTCAGCCCAGCTCCTGAAAACTGGGAAACGTCTGGGATTTTCATCCTTTTCTCCCCTGGAAGTCCCTGGAGTTGCTGATTTTTTGACCATGGAGTTGGAATGTCCTTGTCTGGATCCTGGATGGCTCCCTGGTTGCAGGGAAACCACACAAAGGTGGTGGATGGTTCCACGAAGTCCCCCCGCCAAAATACAAGAAAAACTCACCGGAGCTCATGACCAGGAGAAGGTGATATGTCTCCGAGCGTGGATGAATGCGCGTGCTCAGCGACTGCGGAGAAAGCCCGCCCCGGGATCCGATCCGCTTGTTCACGTGAAGTTCCTCGTCGAGTTCAATGGGCCTTTGATTTAAGATTAAATAGGGCCCCTGTGTGAAATCGGTTGTTAGTTTTAAAAGCCTTTTCATTTTGACAGGTGAAAACCTCATCAGAATTACCCTATGCAAAGATGTCAGGAAAAATATACAAGAGGAAATTGGAACATGTGATTGAGCCGAGCATGCACTGCCTCTCCCCCGGCGTTTCTGCCCGGCTTTTATTTATTTCTTGGGCATTTGCTCTTTGGGCATTTCCCCTAATTGAGGCTGCGATGTGAAGTGCACAAAAGGCAGGTGATTTCACAGCTTTTGGCTCCTTGCTGGCACGGCTTCATGGGTACGCTTCTCCGCAAGGGGACCCACCTTTGGATCAAATGTGGGGGTATTTCCAAATGGGGCTTCGAGGAGTGGAGCCCAGAGATGGAAAGCCAAGAAGAAAAATAGGTGAATTAAGTGAAAAGCATGTTGTGGGCCAATTTAATCAGGGCTAATATATCAGGGCCCCATATTGTTTTTGGAACCGGATTCGGGAGTAATAGGATCCCTGACAAGTTGTAGCCAGCCCTGCTAACGAGTGACTGCGGAGTTCACAGACCGGTCTGGAGGAAACCGCAACACAGAGCAGCAAGGGGCAGGTCCGCTCCGGTGGCAAGGGTGGATGCACGGCCAGCTCCGTCTCTCCTTGGCCTCGCCGCTCTTGCCGCTGGTGGGAGACAGAGGCTGGGAGCCGGGGCTCTGGATCTGTAATGGTCTTCCGGGCTTTGAGCTTGAAGTGGCATATCAGCTCTGCAAATTTTGGAGTTGCCAGCCTCCGTATAATAACGTGTGGGTGTATGTGTATACAATATGTACATGTGTTGTATATGACATATATGTTATATATGTTTTTGCTTATACGCATACGCATAGACACATAGACAGACTCACATGACTGAGAGCCAGATTTGGCCCTTAGGTCATGCACTGGTCAGGGTTCTCCAGAGAAACAGAAACAAATGTGTGTGTGTGTGTGTGTGTGTGTGTACACATGTATGTATGATTGTGTGTTTTCATGTTAAAAATAACCCAAATATCCAGGTGCCTTGAAAAACCAGAAGCTATTTTGCAGTAGTGTAAAACTGGCTGGAGGTAATTTCAGCTCTCCCCATCAGACAGGGCATGTGAGCCCCAGTTCTCACTCATACCCAGATGTACATACTCCCTTTTGCATCCAGCTCCACACAGTTACTGGAGAAAAATTTTGAGAGATCCTGGGGAAGCTGGCTGCCCTTTAGAATACGGGATTCATTCGTATAGTCAATATTCACTGGTAGGAGGCAGAGTCAAGGTAAGATATGCATCACTTCACTTAAGGAGTTCACCATGTGTTGGAGAAGAGAGACACATAAGTGGAAAGCTGCCATGCTAAATGGTTTAGTGCTGAGACAGAGGTCAGGTCAAATTCTCTGGGGTCATCCAGTCTGGAGTAGAGGGGATGTTAAGGAAGGCCACCGAAAACTGGGGAGCCCTTGAGCTGAGTCATGAAGATTGCATAGAAGGTTAGACAGGTGGCAAGAAGATGAAAGATGCTCTGAGTGGCAGGAGTAGCCTGTGCAAAGGCCCTGGGGTAAGGGAAGCAGGATGGATTTAGACAACAGTTTGCCATAGCTGGAGCCTATGATGACACTCAGGTGTTGAGGCCAGAGAGGAGAGACAGAATCATCAGGATCATTTTTCTTGAAATGAGGAGGTTTTAGCAGAGAAATGCATGGCATATTTTCATTTTAGGAAGATCTCTCTAGCTGTATTGTGGAGAATGAATTGAGCTGGAAAGATACAAGCAAGGTGACCAGAGAGTCTTCGTGGCAGATGTCTAGAAGTCTGAGATTTCCATTCTAGTAGTTAAAGCTTAGGTTCCTACCACACTGTGTGTGGGATAAGAATTTAATCTCTTATCACACTTCGATGTGAATGAGTTCAGGGACCTTCCCCAAGAACAAGTCTCTGTGGTAAGAGGTGTAGAGGGTACTAAGGCATTGAAAACAAACTTCACCTGCGTCATTGTTTTGCCCAGGTCCTATCCTGTGAGGAGGGACCATCTAAGAGTTCGGGAATGGTCTTGGGTGGGACTAAACACTGTACAGCAAATCAGCAGTCACATTGTCCCCGATGCTTGTGTTCATAGCTTTCTTCTTAGAAAGTGACAACCAGTTTGTCTTTCCTCCCTAAGACCATCAACGTGAAAACGGTCATTTCAGACATCCGTGGCACTCGGGATGAGACTGAGTGCTGGCTGTTAACTTTGCCTTTGTCAGAGCAAACAGAAATCAAAACCAGTTAGCCAGGATGAACCCCCAGGAGGAGGGCTTCAATTGTCAACTTTCACTCTGGCTCCCATGCTGGGCTATTTGTTTAAAAAAATCCAGGAGGTCATTTGGAGAGGCAGCAACTAGCATTTTCCTGCCTGCGGGCTTCGTTGATAAACGGGATTTCCTTGTGTCAGCTTGTCATCTGCCAGTGACTGTGGAGAATGCTGATGAGTCAGCCTAGTTCCAAACCTGGAGGCATCCCTGGCCCACTGGTGAGGATGGGGGCACCTGGGATGAGCCACAGGGTCACTGGAAGGTGGGATGACTCGGTGTCTGCTCCAGCCTTTCCCTCCGCCACCGGTTTAGGAATGGAAGCTCTGAGTCAGAAGGTCCCCGTGAAGGTTGTGGATCCTGTTTTTGGTCTTTGTTCCCCGCTTCTCCCCACCCTCAGTGCTGAAGGAGTGAGTCAGCATCAGAAGGGACCTCACACATCATTTGTTGAGCTCCCATTGTCCTCCTCTGCCTGCGTGAGAACACGGTCCCCTATCCCCGACCCCCTTACCCGGTGGAGCGCCTGACCTGCTTTGCTTTACAAAGCGCTTTCTGGCCACTCTTTTCTTTGTGTCTCAAACAACCCTGTGAGGTGGAATCATATTCCTCGTGGCTGAGAGGTAAACTGAGGCTCATCTACTTTGAAGGATTTGGCCTAGAGTTTCCAAAGCTTCCATGTGATCACATGAGGTCTGAACACAGCTAAGTCCAGAGCATTTTCCTGCCCTCTCCTCCCCAACCGACGGGCGATGTGTATCGTTGTCTGTCCGCGCCCAAGGGGAGCCCGCATTTGCCTTTCTCCCTTGGCTCTTCTTTATTTGGACTGGATCCCGCATTCTGCCTGGCTCCGCTCCAGGCTTGCGCCTGCCTACTTCTCTGGACCAGTACGATCTACTCTGTCATCACTGCATCCTGAGCATCCGCGGTACAAGAGGAGAGCTTGACAGGGTGATTAGATGAGTGGAGGTGAAGCAGAACAAGGCATTCCAAGCTAAAGGTCAGTGGTCTCGCTGACATCTGCTTCCCAGGGTAGAAGCTGCTTTCTGGCTCGTGGTCAGTTGGCCTTAGTTTAAATAAACCCAGCAAGTGGGCCTGGACCTTCCTGTCCCAGCTGGCAGTGGTCCGACTGGCCTCCAGGACTCACCTTAGTTGTCACTGCCTCCTTGCAATGCGTCCTGTCTTCCTTCCCCTCAGGCAGGGTCAGATGCCCTTCCAGCCTGCTCTCCCTTCCCGTAGCACGCGCCACATTGTGTCTTAATCCCCCCATTTCCTGGCCACCTTGCCCACTGCACTGTGAGCACACTGAGGTCAAGACCAGGATTCTGTGGCAGCCACAGCCATGGTTAGGACTGGGGTGGGCTGTGAAGTCAGGCTGCCTAGATTTAAACACTGGCTCCAGCAGTAATAGCTGTATGACCCACTTAGAGAATCTGTCTTCATATCTGTAATCATACCTAATCAGCAAGTTACAGGGATAAAATGGTATACTACCTAAAAAATATTCATCCCTGTGAAGGGCACACAGTAGGTGTGCAACCCAATTAACTATTATCATTATGATTGAATTTGTATCCCCAGTGTCTAGCAGGAGTACATGGAAGGCAGAGGAGGAGGGAGGAAAGGAGGAGGGAGGAAAGGTGAGAGGGTGGAAGGGATGGAGGAAGGAAGACTTGATTGAAGTAAGAAATGATGAATGATTGAATAGATGATGGATAAGCTGTTCAAGTATGTTAGTCAGGGTTCTCCAGAGAAATAGAACCACAAGGAGGGAGGGGGAGAGAGAGAGAGAAATATGGATAGAAGGATGAGTGGGATGGATGGAGAGAGAGAGAGAAGGAAAGAGAGAAAGGAAAGGAGGGAGAGAGGAAAGGAGGAAGATGGAAGCATAGATAGATGGATAGAAGGATGGATGGATGGATAGGTAGGTAGGTAGATAGATAAATAGATATTTAATGTAAGGAATTGGGTCATGCAACTGTGGAGGTTAAAAAGTCCTACAGTCTGCCACCTGCAAGCTGAAGACCCAGAAAGGCTGGAGATATAATTCAGTCTGAGATCCAAGGCCTGAGAACCAGGGGACGTGACGGTGTAGATCCTAGTCTATGGGCAGAAGATGAGCTGAGATGTCCCAGCTCAATCAGTGAGGCAGGAAAGAGGGGTGAGTTCCTCCTTCCTCTGCCTTTCGTTTGGTTCAGGCCCTCAGCAGATCGTGCGTAGACACCCTCAGACACACCCGGAGTGATGTTTCATCCGAGCGCCGTGGCCAGTCAAGTTGACACATGAAGTTAACCTGCACATACAGACATGAGGGTAAGACCAGGGTCCCCAGCAACTCAGTCCTTCCTACCGGCCTGGTACCTGGTATGTCAAGGCCACTGTGTTTGGGGTTTGCTGTACCTGTAAGTCACCTACACTGTGGAAGCACAATCTACAATCTGAGAGGCATAACCCATGCTGGTCAGAGAACTTTCTGAGGTTGTTTTCCCTCCAGATAGAAGGAAGGACAGTCAGAAGAAGATGAGATGGCAGAAGACTGGGGGGCATGGGTGGGCTGGCGGGGAGATGCTTGCTTTGGCCTCTGGAGAAGGTCAGGCAGAGGCAGCGGGTCTGTGACACCTCCACCAGGCTGCGGGGAGCAGGCCCCGCGCCTGTGTGCTCCTAGGGGGAGGCAGACATCCGAGATCTGACCTCAGAGCTCCATGTTCCGGCCTTCCCCGGCCTGCCCAGGTGTGTGACCCTCCCACCCCCTGGAATGCGGCTGTGCTGGAGATGTAATCAGCAGAATTCCTCTGACTTCTCAAGAAATGCCCCTTTGGGAGGGAAAAACACAAACGGGTTGGGAAAACGTGAATTTTGCTGCTTGGGCCTGAACAATTGCCCCATTGTCATGCCCCTGCGCGGCAAAGTAGAAGTCCGGGCTTTCCAATGCCGCCTTTGTTGGAAGCCATCCATACGTAACTCTCGTATCGTTTTTGATGCGTTTGTAGGTGGGTGTGTCAACTTCATCCTCTTGCGCTGCTGTGTTCGTTGGCTGAGCCATTTCACATCCACCAAATTGTATGCAATGTCTCCCTTCCTGGAATGATCAGAGCTGGAAGTATCTAGAACTAGAGTCACATGATGTGTAAAATAGTAGGTGGTGTATCCACTGGTAGATGGCCTCCTCCCTGCCTCCCGGCGTTTGTTCAGAATCTGTCATAAAAATAGTCCCCACTGAGTCTCTGGACATGGTGGGGAAAAAAGGAGCTGCTGCGTCTTCTACAAATGGATTCACACTCAGGCCAACAACGTGCCTAGGGCTGTGCTGACTTCTCGGCTGCATGTGGGGGGGGGGGGGTGCGCGTGCCCGTGGGCGTGGCTTGGGCAGAGGGTCCCCACGTTAAAAAGGATGAGGTGCTTTTTGTGGGAGGAAAAGATTTTTGGTCACTTGGCTCCTCGGAAAGGGAAGTTCCTCCCGGAGTAACTTGGGACTGAATAATGCACGGCAAGCCATGAAACACCACGCAAGGGTACGGAAAAGCCAGCTCTCCAAAAGAAACAAAGCCCAGCTGGGCCCCGTGATACCCGTCGGGAAGACTCGGGAGTTTTCCTTTGCTGTGGGCATCCCTCTGACAGGTTTTCCCCAAACTGAGAGTAAGCGCTTGTCGAGTATATTAAAACAAAAATTTTAAAGGAAGAAAACATTTTGAATGGCTCCTGATTCAGGCCCCTTGGGGGTTCCCCACTTATGTTTTTAACAGCTCAGGCCCTGGCAGGGCTTGACTTTCCAGTTGGCATGAAACGGAGTGGAAAATGCACTTGATCCTCCAAGTTGTGCCTGGGGACCTGGGTTTGGAGCTAAGAAAGGGCAAATGAAACGAGGAGCAGCATTTGGGGAACTTTGAGGTCTCCAGAGCAAGCTACAAAACCCCAGTGTCAACTGGCGGCGTTCCGGCTGTTGCCAGCTCACATGACCACTCTCCCCAAGAACCTCTAATGGCCAGACCGTCCATGGCTAAGACCACATTATCCCCAAACTGCTCTTTTTGCAGAATAAACCTCTCCCCGGTAGTCTGCCCCTGACCGTCTTAATAGGTCCCCAAACTGTCCCTAAGAGATGAAAGCATATTGGGTAAACACAATTTTAAAAGGGCCTATGTGTTTCACAGTGCAATTCTTTTTTCCCTCATTTCACCCTTCCTTCCTTCCTCCCTCCCCTTTTTTTTCCCCTCTCTCCTTCCCTCTTTTCCTTTGTGTCCTTTCTCCCCTCCCCTCACTGCCTCCCTTCCATCCACCTACCCACCCACCTATATATCCATCCATTCGCCTTTCATCCTTACTGGCTGAAACACAAACGAGCTTTACTGCCACTTCTCAAACTTACTGGACCAAGTAGGGAAGACAAGTGAGAATCTCCTTTCAAAGAGAAGAGTTAGGAGTTACAGTGTCTCAGCCCTGGAGGCAGGGCTTGGTGCGCGCTGGAGCGCTGGATAGACGTCCAGCCACGTGGGTCCTAATGTAAGCAATCTTCACCCAAGGTGGCACTCAGGAGCCCTCTGGAATGACCTGAAATTGTAGGCAAATGTGCATGTGCCTGGGGAAACGGTCTACCAGAACCATTAGATTCTTAGTTGTCAGAGCCATCTGGGATTTAAATTACTGATCAGCCGTGTTTTGACCTGTCTGCACTCTACCTCTGCTCCCTTTAATAGTAAAAAGTCTGGAGTCTTGCCACCTGGATAGGAAAACCAGCTCCTCTCAGTTACCAGCTTTGTGATCTTAAAAAATTAGTATTTAATATCACTGAGCTTGGACTAAATGAGTTAATCCAGGAAAAGCATCAAGCAGTGGGTGAAGCCCATCCAAGGAGCTCAATAAATGTTAGTAGTCATTGAAGCATTGATGTAATAGCCTGGAAATACCCCTAAAACACCACCCATGTTACATGCTCTAAACCAAAGGACGGCAAACTATACCTCTGGGCCAAATCTGCCCCACTGGCTCTTTTTGTAAATAAAGTTTTATTAAGACATGGCCACAGCCATTCATTTATATATTGTCTGTGGCCGCTTTCAAACCACAAGTGCAGAGTTGAGCGCTGTGACAAGGACCAGATGGCCTGCAGAGCCTAAAATATTTACTCCCTGGCCCTTTACAAAAAGCATTTGCCAGCCCCTGCTCTGAACAATTAGGTAACGATAAATAACATATAATCTACCTTGGAGAAACTCACACGTGCTCAAGGACGCACAGACAGAGATGTTTATAACATCACTGTTCTACTCTCAGATAGCTAGAAACCATCTAAAAGTCAATCAGAAGAGGAATGCTCTATTCATACTATGGCAGATAAAAAGAATGCATTCTGTCTCTGCTGAGTAATGTGGAAAACTCTCCAGTAGGGATTGTTGAGTGGGGAAAAAAAGCAGAGATGTTACCATTTGTGTAAAACATGCAAAACAGATTGTATATTTTCAACCAGGTCATATGTCAGTATACAAATGCATAGGCAAAACTCTGGAAAAATACACAATAAAGGGACAATAATACTTGCTTTCGAGGAGGAGAGGATGGAGCTTGCAGGTTTTTGTCAGTAGAGACTATCTGTAATGCTTTTACAGTATGAGCCAGGAAAATTCATCCATGTATTTCTCGCTTAATTAAAATTGATTGAAAAAATATCGTATATAAAATATAAGACACTTGGGCAGAACATTGGAAGGTGGGTGTGGTTCCAACAGGTGGAACGACGAGGGACGAACATGAGGCCAGGGAGAGGGACCACAAGAGCAAAACAGTGGCAGCTAGAAGGCACCGCTGTCCCTGGACAGAGATGACAGTGACTGATGTGGCCACATGAGAGGCAGGAGAAGGTGAGGACTGCGGAAGGGAAACAAACAATTGGCATCGAGGGAAGCCTTTTATCACAGTAGAGGTCATAACGGGAAATTAAAGTGTTACACCTGATGCCACAGTGGGCCCCTCCCAAGAGAGGCAGCAGGTGGGAAGGTTATGGGTGCTTAGGGAGCCCTGGGGTCCATCTGGCCTGCCAGACTAGGGAGTGGGGTTTGCTCTTCTCAATCCCTACCCCTTTACATTTTTAAATTTCTTCGGATTATGTTCTAGCAGGAGGGGACCAGAGAATTTGTTCTGCTTCTCAGGGCTTCATAAAACTGACTGGACCATTGGATTTGGTTTTTAACATTAGGAGGGAAGAAGAAAAATGCCTGTTTCTAAAGCAGTTGCTATATAACATGTGCAAGTGCCAGTCACATGTGGTTTGGGGCCAGATGACTCTGAATTCATATTTTTAACATTAGGAAATCCACCCAGTTGGAGGAGAACTTAAATGAGCTTTCTGGGATGAGCAGTAGTTACACAATGGACAGGAGGAAACTGAGTAGGTGGCCAGATTTGGGGCTCTTGTTTGAGACAAGGGTGTGCCCTGGCTCTGGGCTCTTGGCAGAGACAGGAAGTAGGGCAGGGAAATAAAGTTTCAAAGCTACAAAGATGATTCTCAGATGTCGTCTCTGGGAATCAGCAGTCTTCCTTGCGGTCCCCCTCCCAGCCCACGGTGGTCCCTGTGGTGTAAGATGGAACCAGTGAGTCACTAGCCATCCTGGCTCCTCCCTAGGCAGGGATTGGTTAGCAAGCTGTTTTTGTAAAGAGTCAGATAGTAAATACTTTAGGAGTTGCAGGACATGTGGTCTCTGTCGTTGCAACCACAAAGCAGTCATAGACGGGTACACAGATGAATGGGGGTGGTCGTATTCTAATAAAACTTTATTTATAAAGGCAGTGACAAGCTAGATTTGGCCCATGAGCCACAGTTTACCAACCTCTGTTCTAAAGCAGTGATTCTACACCTTAGGGTGCCAACACTCTGTTCTTTCCCCAGATTTGCTGTATGTTGGGAGCTGGTTAAAGACAGTGGCTTTGAATTCTGACCCAAAGCCCTTATTAGCTCTGGGAGGTTGGACAAATGATGTTACCTCTTGAGGCTTAGTGTCCTCATCTGTAAAAATAGAGATAACGTCCACTGTATTGGGCACTTTTGAATACTGTGTGATTAATGAATGGAGGAAGGTTAGCGTTTGCAGTTAGGCATACAGAATACAGATTTACTGGGCTCAAATCACGGCTCCAGCATTTATTAGCTTGTGTAATCTTGGACCAGGTTCTTCATAGTTCCATTCCTCGGTTTCATCATCTGTAAAATGGGATTCATAATATCTTCTTCATAGCATGTTAGGACCGTGTTGTGAGTTAACAAACATGGAGCGCTTAGACCAGTTTTGGGGAAATAGTACATTCTTAATAAACATCAGATACTGGTAGTAAGTGGTAGTTACTGCTTCCATTATAAGTATTTTGTTTTAAATAATAACAGATTTTCACCTACCTTAAAAATTTATAAATTGAGGCTAATTTAAGGCTATCCTGATGATAAGGTCACTCTCACTCACTTGCTTCGCAGTATCTTTTCTTGAGAGGATGAGAAACAAATGGAACATCAGCTTTTAATCAACAGCTGGTCTTATATCTGGCACCACCCAGAAGCAAGTAAGTTCTACCAGTAATATGTTAATTGTGAAAGAATAAGAAATTGAAAAAACACGAGTTACTCTGCTGTAAGACTTGACTTCTCATAAACTGGGGAAGTAGGGAGGGCGGGAGGTGAAGGTCTTCAGTGAAACCTGAGAACAGGTAACGGAACGATCCGTTCGCCTCCACGGCACAGTCCAGACCAAGCGGTCAGCATCTGCCCCCCCCTCCCCGCCCAACCCCAGCCGTAGGTTCGAGTTTGCCCAGGATTTTGCTGGGCCTTTTGGGAAGGTAAGTGGGGTGTTTTGTTTTGTTTTGTTTTGTTTTGTTTTTAATCTACTGGAATGGCTAAGCTGGTAGGAGACAGGCCTGGAGGAGCCAGAGACCATGACATGAACAGATAGAAGCATTCTTGGCGTTACTTACCTCCCTGCACCCAGCTGTACTGGGATCTTCTTGACACCCATACTTCACAGTTATAAATAAATCCCCGTTGTTCTTAAACCAGGCTCTGTCACTGGTACCTCAAAGAGGCCTGACAAATATATCCAACCCTTTGCGCTGACAGAAAGAAAAATTGAAAATCACTTTCCAGGACTCTGTTCTGGATAAAACTGGGCCACATTTTCTCACTTCCTCCAGCAGTTTAGAAATAAGCCACTACATACCCTGGATCAGGCCGGGTGGATAGTTCTGAGGCACAGAAATCCACACTGGCTAAGATAAACAGTAAATTGATTTATAGAAAATAAATTAGGTGAGTCTCGGCATCACTAGAGATCTGAAGACCTGGGGCTCAGAGTGGGGCTGGGAATGGGACGTTGGCGCACCAGCACCACAGAGGACCAGGCAGAGAGCAGGCTGGTGCCACTGCTAATACTGGACACTGTCCTGGGTGCAGGCAGCCGTGTCTAGCACTGCTTCCCCAGGAATGGACTGTGCTACCCCCACTGCAAGAATTCTACATGCCCACTGACACTGCTGCTTCGTGAAAAGTTCTGAGTTCAAAAACCCCAGGCAGGTGCATCTGATGGGCTCAGCCTGCATCACATGCCTGCACCCTAGCTGCAGAGGAGGCTGCGAAAGTGATCTCGCCATTTTGACTTGTAGGGTGGCAGAGAGACTGCACCCTCCCCCTGAGACTCTGGGTAGCAAAAAATAAGAATGGAATGGAATGGAGTAGAGTAGAAGTAAATAAAATGGTATGTGTCCACTATGGTTCGTCTTCCCTTTCTGAGATACGCTGCCACCCTACGCGGGCATCTGCTCACCATCCTTGGCCCTTTTTCACAGCTCACCTCCTGTCCCCTGTGGGTCAACCAGAATACATGACCTGACCACCCCTGCCCACCTCTGAATGTCTTGTCTGAAATCCTCAGCGATTCCCCTGGGACATGCCTTCCCTAAGCTGTCAGCCTTGGGCAGTGTGATTTCCAGAAAGTCCTCAGCCCAGCTCATGCCACCTGTGAGCAGACTCTAAAGCCGCCCACAGCCCTGAGTGACAGCTAATTATCAGGCCAGCCCAGCCTCAGCGCAAGGCTTTGCGCACGTCTGCTCCGCATTGTGGGCAGAAGAAGAATCGGGCAGGGAGCAGCATCAAGGAAGCCACAGGTCCCTTCAAGCCTGCCCCCCTTGTCATTTCCCTTTTGTCTCCCTGGAAACTAATCCCATCCCTCTTGACGACTGCACAGTGAGGCTGCTTGCTCCAGTGATTGTCAAGGTAGCTTATCCCCTTGTTAATTAACTACTCAGAAAAATGCTGTACGACACTGTGCCGTTTGGCTTCCAGCTTGTTAACACAGGGGACTCCAGAGGAACTGTGACCTGGCCCAGGGCTGAGAGTTGGCTGAGAGAGGAAAGAGGGATGGAAGGGGAGCTTCCCCCACCATGGTTCACCATCACTTTTGGGGACCACAGGATGGATAGAGGGGAAGAGGGGGACCAGAGCTGCCATTGGGATGCTATGTTTTCTGCCACCTGAAGCAGGGGGCATCCCTTGCAGGGCCTCGGGAGATGGGGGCTGGGTTACAGGGCACAGAGATCTGCAGTACCGAGTCTGGCCAGGTTGCTAGAAATACGGGAATATGTTAACCTCTTCATTTGGGCAATATTGTCCTAAATAAGAGATCAACGATCAGATGTGGCTTGAACCTAAATTTAAGTCGATAATTTGTTATCCACCGTATGCCAGTCACTGTGCTGAGAACTGTGGAAATAACCCTCAAGTCCTGTCTAGTAGGACAGATAAGACAGCGGAAGAGGCTGCTTTTCAGTGCAAAGGGACAGTGGGCCATGGGGGTGAGCAGGGGGTGCTGTTATAGGAACACAACGGAGGGGCGCTGTGTTAGTTTCCCATAGCTGCTGCAACACATGACCATAAACTTGTAGCTTAAAGCAGTGGAAATGTGTTCTCTCACAGTTCTGGAGGCCAGAAGTCTGAAATCAGCATGTCCGTAGGATGGCCCTCCAGGACAGTCTGTTCCTTGCCTCTTCCAGCTTCTGGTGGCTGCCTGCGTTCCTTGGCTTGTGGCTGCATCATTTCCATCTCTGCCTCCCTCTTGTTTTCTCATCACCTTGTCTTCTGTGTGTCTGTCTTCTTCTGCTTCTCTCTTATAAGGATACTGATGATGGCTTTTAGGGCCCATCTGGAAAATCCAGGATAAGCTCCTCTAAAGATCCTTAACTTAATCACATGTTTAGAAAAATATACGGTGAGATTGTCATATAAAGCAATATTCAGGGGTTCTGGGGATTAGGGAATGAGTATATTTGGGGGGAGCATTTTTCAGCCTACCACACCCCCTAATCCAGCCTCGGATCGGTCCAGACCACTGACCCTAGGCCTGTGTGCCTTCAGACCCATTCCCCACCCTCCTCTGCTCTGTATCTTGAGGGGGGCCAACCCCTGAAAGCTGCGGTTCCCATGTCAGCTGGCTTCCATCTGACTCCTGCCAAGGAGAGCCATTTGTGGGAGATGTGGGGGAGCAGGCTGGAAGGGAGAAGCCAGAGTATTTCTTCTTCTTTGCCTTTTTTTTTTCTTGCCTAACAGCCTCTCTGGTAGTGATTATCTCCTTGGTGCTTGCACCTCCTGCCAGATGGGTAACATCACCTGCTCCCATTGTGCCTCCCTCCTAGGCTTGGGAACAGCTTCCACTGTTGCTATGGGGATAGCTCGGCATCCTCTGTTGGGCTCTCAGCTCCTCTGTCACCTGTACAACCAATTCCCCTGCATTAAATTCCCTCTGTAGGAAACACTTAAGGCAATTTCAGTGACTAGTCTAGGATGCGGACTGTTGTATCAAGAGCTTCAGTGGTGAGCCAGCCAGCCAGATCCTGCCTCGTTGGAGTCCTCAGGTGAACAGGAAAGACGGACAGTAATCAACTCACCACCCAAAGAAATATATGATGACAAACAATGGTCAGTGGACGAAGGGGAAGTCAGAGAGCTTTAGAAAAAGATGAAGAGGAGACACCCAATCCAGGATGGAGGGTCCCGTTTGAGCGGAGATCTGAGAGCGGTTAGGTGACCCAACTAACCTGAGACATTCCAGGGAGAGTGTGAAGCATACACAGGAGGGAGCTCTCCAGGGTCTAAAAGGAGGTCCCCATGACCAAGTGAAGGGCTTCAGGAGGAGGGCAGAAGGGGTAAGGTGGTGGCAGATGGTGCAGGGTCTTGTGGGATTTGGGTTTGGGAAAAGGAGTCAATGATGTTGTTTCCTTGGAGCAGAAGGGACTACAGTTTGGGCTAGTAGCTCCCTAAGGTAGGTCTTAGCTGAGCCACAGGAGGTCAGGGGCAGAAGCCCCCTGGCTCCCGTAGTCCTGCTGGCGGGGTTTGAGCAGACATTTTTCTTCTCAAGTAATGAGGTAGCACATACTGGACACAGAGGCCATATGAGAGAACCTCAGAATGCAGGCACCAGGAAGAAGTTTCTATAAGTTTCCAGCCACAGAGAGGCCTGCCCTTGAACTCACTGATAGAAAGCCAGAGTGCAGGATGGAGCAGATTCTGGCTGTGGCTGGGAAAGGGGTCCTAAGGTTCTTTAGCACTTGTGTGCAAGCTGGGAGTCTGGGGCTGGCCGCCTGAGAATCCAAGGCACGTTTGCTCAAAACCGAGGTTCTCTGGCCTCACCTCTGGGGATTCAGATTCAGAATTTCTGAGGAAGGGCCTGGAATCTATACTCTTGAAAGCTCCCTGGAGATTTCTATGCACAGCCAGGTTTAGCAGCCAGCGCTCACAGGCTGGCTCTCGGATGGAACCCTGCCCCAGGTCTTGTTTGTGGTGTACCGGTCACTCCCTCCACACTCCTCACTCCTGGGCTGACTGTAGTTACCTGCTTCGGAAATGCTGGTTCTATGCTGTGAGTCTCTCCAGGTTGGCTGTCCCAGTGCCCATGATTTTTGTTGTTACTGTTGCTGTGGTGGTGGTGGCAGAGGATGGCTATTTTAAGGAAAAAACATTGAAAGAAGAGTAGGGGGCAGTGTGGATCTCAGCATTTTGCAAACTCCTTGCTGGACCCTTTGTCATGTGTTGTGTCTTTCAAAACTTCTAAAGAGCCATGTACCACCTAGCTAAGATGAGACCAGCTGAGGAAGAGTGACAGGCTTCTCTCAGTGCCAGGCAGAACCCTCCATCCCACACTAGAGGGGGATGGCTGCTTCGTTCCCACCTATCTAAAGTCATTGCCCTTTGTTTCCCACTTTAGAGAACCTGGGGGCACATCTGCCTTGAAAACAGCAGGAGGGACCATCTGCCATGCAGAGAAGCATGGATACTGGCGTCTGGGGGCTCTCCTGCCCCGCTGCCTTTGATGTCCCACTTTCTTGGAAGCCAGGGAAGTCCCCACTCATAAGGCCTGGAAAAACAGAACAGTAGGGGAATAAAGAGAAAGGGGAGGGACTGGGGAGATGCCAACACACTTTTAGAACTCGAATAGTGACTCCGGATTCCTGAATTCTGGTCCTAGCTGCTTGCCCTCCTGCAAGTCATTTATGTGTTGTTCATGTGTAAAATGGGGTGGTTGTCCTGTGTAACCTCGAAGCTCTTTTAAATAAAAAAAAAAAAGGCGTTTGTGCTCCTTGGCCTTGACCGTTCTCTCAGGCGAATAAAAATCGATTATATAGGATGCTAGCCCTTCTGAAGGACGCTTCGTGGCTGAGAGCAGAAACATGGTTGGCTTTAGAGAAGGGTTGGCGTTGTTGCTGAGGAAGTTGACTGACTGCCTCAAATCAAGGCCTCTGACAAAGGATTTTGGAAGCACCCGTGGAGTAGAGGTTGGTGCTGATCCCCTGGGCTTCAGGCTGGTGCTCTGTGGCCAACTCAGCTGGAGATCAAAGATCCAAAACTGGACCATCTTTGAACAAGGGCAAGATGGTGCTGCCTGGCAGTGCCCATGTCATTTCTGCCCCTGGCTCAAATATGCTCTCTGTCCAGCTGAGAAAAATCACAGAAGGAATTTTCATGAACTCACAGACCTTTCGTTATTCCAGAAACCAGGGAGAGGACGGATCAGCATAAGGACGGGGGTGAGCACTGCACGGGGCTTGTAGGTCTCTCTAAGGCTGCGATCCGTCCTGCTGAGCTGGGCAGGCAGTGTTTGGTTAGGGTGTTGACGCCAGGCAGGGCTGATTCACGGCAGCAGTCCCCTCCTGCTTGTTTCCGTTTCATTAATTTTCATTAAGGCTTAAACAGCCATGTATGTGGCCTGGATTTGGGGAATTGGGGTGGATCTGGACAATTAAAACTCCTTCAAGTTTTGCAGGTTATCTCTGAGTAGGGAAAGACCGGAGAAAGGCTCCTCCCCCTCCCCCCCCCCACTCTTTTATTGCTGTGTTAGTTGAAACGATTTCAGTGGGATTAATTGACTGTCGGAATGATTTGCATTTTATTGCCCACGTCTGTTCATTGGGTCAGAAGATGTCATAAAAGTAGAAGCCCAAGGTTGTTGACAACCTCAGAGACAGCAGGCCGCTCCTCAAAGAAATTGGACCGGCCTTACTCATTCCTTATAACTCCGTGCTGTAATAAGCCACATGTTTCCAGCCAACCTGCTCTGGCTCCAGGAGTCAGATTTTGTGTTTTTCCAGGACCCAGGGAAGCAAGAAAGCCTGAGCAGAAGTAGGGGTGCTGAATTTGAGAAAGCAGGCAACCTGGGGTCTAGGAACGATTGGACTTGGATGGCAGACCAGTAAGAATTTTCTCTAAAGCCTGGGTAGAAATCTAATCTATGTGTTGGTGCTGTTGAACTTATAAAAAGTTCATAGCTGTAAATTCTTGTTGTCTGTAGTGGGTAGTAAATGCTCCCGCTGGGAGAAGCAGGTAACAGGAATGGGTGACGTTGGTCAGGTGGCCCGTGGAGGGCACTGGGCCCCTCGGGCACAGGGAGCCTTTGTGTGAATTAGGAAAAGGGACCCCTTCTTCCACACGGAAGCCAACTGGACCAGCTTTGATTTCACCCCTTCCGGGTCCCCTCAGGGGACACAACCTACCCGGCCAAACGCGGTGGCCCGCCCACCTGCAAAGGGGCTCCTCTCAAGGCAACGTTTGTCACACAGGGTGTGGACCCAGCTTGCTAACAGGCTCTGATTTAAAAAAACAAAAACAAAAAACAAAACAAAACAAAAACCCTGGAAATCGAATTTTTGTGTGAAATATCCTGATTTTTAAAATACAAGCCGCCACTTCACTATTTTGTTTCTCCTGCATAGTGGGGGATGACCCAGCAAGGCGTCTGTGAGGTGTGGACCGGGCTGCAGGTTGGCAGGCTCTGAGACCACATTGCAAAGGAATCACTGACACACCACCTCGACTCAACGCACACAATCGAAGCTAAAGGCTTGAGGAGCTGGAATTCTTTTCTTTGGTTCTTACATCAAATGAGCACACTTTAGAAAAGAGCAAGTGCCAGGCCTGGGCTTGTTGAGATTGGTAAGGTGGGGACTGTTCTCCAAGAGCAGGGAGTACGATCCCGAGGGAGTGAGAAGCAGGGCCCTGAAGAGAGGGGTTTCCTGAGTGAGGCAGGGAGGGTTAACCAGGAGGACAGTTCTGCTCCAGGTGGGTGTTTTCTGTAGCCCAGAATGAGCTTTACCTCTTTCATTGCCAGGCAGACGAGGAGAATTCCAGGTCTCCCCCTGGGGGCTTTCAAATTGGGATGGGGCTGGAGGGTGGCCAGCAGGCCAGCTCCCAGGTGGACAGAGCTCGGAGCAAAGCTGTGTGCTTCCCAGAGGCCTGTGAGGGCCGACTCCAGCCCTGACAGTTTTTGGTCCTCCCTGCTGAGCCCAGATTGAGTGCACAGGGATGGATAATTAAACTACTCTGAATTGACAAACACGCTGGAGAGGCTCCCCTTTGAAAAGTAGATCACAGGGACAATTTCCTGTTTGCCAGTCTGCATCCCCAGATCTCATCATGTTGGGAATGTGTGAAGTTTTAACTAAGGCATGTTGATGGCACTCAACACCATTGCCCTTTTGCTGAAGGTTCTAATCATGGATTAGTGGTGATCCCTTTTCGACCCCCCATTTCATCTTCAGGTGCGTGTGCTTTGGAGGCAGAGGGGGATGTTAGATCAGTCAAGCTTTCAGGGCCCCGTTACCCCCTTTTCATATTACTCTGTTCTCTTAAAGAACAGATATATGTCCTTCTGCCCATAAATGGATAGTCGCACATGTATCCAGATTACCATATGCATTTGACCAGGTGGGTGTAAAGACACATTATATGTGGAAGTAGAGTCAACAATGAAGTTAGTTTGGGAGCCTTTGTGTGTCCCCTTCTCCCCACCCTCACCCACCCCC
The DNA here is from genome assembly GCF_036321535.1 of Camelus dromedarius. NCBI lineage: Eukaryota > Metazoa > Chordata > Mammalia > Artiodactyla > Camelidae > Camelus > Camelus dromedarius. Next base: position 17,736,287 of record NC_087462.1, on the reverse strand, counting down.
CACAAGGTGACCAGTTGGTTCCCAAATAGTACAGAGAGACAGTGCACGCAAGGGAATCAACTTCTTATTTTGGGTAAGTTATGTCACATATGGTAGTCATTCAACAAAGATATTTTATCCAGTATCCAATTCTGCAATCACTTCTTTTTCTTTGGAGCTGTAAGAAAAATGGACATCTTCAAGTTGTGGATTTGTCCCGTGTTGAACTGCTGGGAACACCTTTCTCGGTGACCGTGGGAATGGTGTTATGGAGGCGAGGAGGGAGCAGGGGCAGACTTAGCCAAAAGGATTAGGCAGCTGCATACAGTTGCTGATGAAGGTACCAACCTGAGGCAAAAGGTAAACAGTGGTTCTTACAGGAAAAAAAGTGTTAAATAGTTTCACATCTGTTTCTTCACTTCTTTCCAAGCTTGCCAGGATATTCTGAACTGATTCCATGGCAAGTTGTGGTAACTCATTAGCCCCGATGCAGTCCTTCCTCCCATTCTGCTGTGTGATTTTAGCGCACGCGCACACACACACACACACACACACACACACACATAGACATTTTTTAAAAATCCTAGGCATTGGGGTCAGAAGAGCAGGAGACAGAGCATCGAGAGACAAACATCCGACCGTGCGTGCGGTGGAGGCGGCTTGCATGCTCTTGTTTTTTTTTTAATAAGTCGTCTCATTCTTGTTTGGAAATAGGTGAGGCATTCAGTATTTAAAAAATTATTTCAGTATTATCTTAACTCGATCTTTGACCAAAAAAGTCAAACTGGGAGTTTGGTAGATTAAAAAAGAAAAAATTGGAGCATAAAATACAAGCCCTTACATCTTCAGCGTCTGGGAGCATCCTTGGGAGTATAAGGGAAAATGGGGCGGGGGAAGGCTAGAAAAAATTGAGAGTTCAAAACTAAACCATAGAAAGCAGTGGTCGGTTTGGTGTAGGTCTCCACTCATGGACCCGTTGGCTGGGAAGGCCACAGGCTGCAGAGTTCTGGCCAAGGACACGTTCTGTTACTCTGTGCAAATCCTGCTGCCTGTCTGAGCTCTGTCGGCCTCATCTGCAAAATGCATTAATAATCAGGACCTTGCAGAGAGTTGTTTATGTTCAGAGGGAAATTAAATATATATTACCTTGTATAATATTCACTATATGTTACGGTGCGTAGGGCTCTGGAGTCAGACTGACCTGGGTTCAAATGCTGGCTCTGTAGCTGTGTGGCCTTGGGCAAAGCACTTAGCCCCTCTGAGCTTCCGTTTTCTCAGCTGAAAACCTGTGCTGATTACACGTGTGTCATTGTGAGGAGTGGCACAGTGTCTATAAAAGGGCGCAGTGCAGGGTATGGCCCAGAATGAATTTTTGGCCAACTTGGAGTGTTCTTGGCCGCTATAGTTCATTCTGTCCAGGCTTTTACTTCCACCATCGCTGCCCAGTACTCACGCCTCGACCAGCTATCTGCTGAGTGGGGTGTGTGCTGCTGAGTGGGGGAGCTGCTAGTGGCTTCTGGGACCTTCCCAGAGCAGGCCTCTCAGTTCCGCCTCCCCCTCTCCTTGGAGGCCCTGATGGGAGATGGTCCTGAAGCACCCAGTCGCTCCAAAACATGCCATAAAAACCCCAGGAGGAGAGAGTCCGTCAGCACCTGTGCGTTTGGGGACTCATGTCAGCAAAATGGCCGGGAGCTTCCTGCCGAAACCCGAGGGCATGGCAGGTTTACTGAGGCCCTTCATTAAGATGAGTTATGAACCCGTGGGTCTCTCTGGCTCAGTTTGGCCCAGGCTGGGGGGGCGGAGGCCCAGCCGGCCCCCTGCCTGCACACTGGGAAACCTTCTTCCTCTCCTCCCCTCCCAGGCTCCTTCCCACCCTGCCGTGCACCCCCTGCCCTTGTTTAATGAAAGAGAAAAGCATCGACTCCTCCAGGGGGTCCCCAGAGCGAGAGGCAGAGTTCAACCTGAGAAAACTGTTTTCTTGTAAGCGGCAGGCACCTGGCTGACCAGGCCTGGCCCGGGCCCTTTGTGCAGAGCCCTCTGCTGTCCTCCCCGTTTCCCCAGGCCATTTACAAGTCCGCACAGCTAGGAGGGTGGGGAGCCACGTGTGTGTGTGTGTGTGTGTGTGTGTGTGTGTGTGTGTGTGTGTGTGTGTGTGTGTGTGTGTTGGGGGGCAGGGGGGTGGTCCACAGTGCAGCCACAGAGCTAGCTGTGCAGACACAGGTCAGAGGTTATCCTGTCAGCTCCTCCAGGGTGCCTGGCTTTTTATGTTTTTGTTTTCTTTTTTCCTTGAAAGCCATGAAATATGATAAATGGGTGTTCAGGGAAACCAAGCACAAACGCTCTCCAGAGCAGTGGTTCTTAACGTTGAGGTGCTCGGGAATCACTCGGGAATCTGGGCGTAGCAGGGAAAGCCTGCAGCACAAAGGTGACATTTGGGGACAGCCAGCTGAGGACTCTGTGGGCTCAGATACCTGCAGCGCTAGTGATGGAGGTCAGATCCTCGGAAAGTCTGCTTACCAGACCGCAGAGGTGGCTGGACCGTAGAATGGTAGACTGGCCGACAGGTTGGGATAGGGACGTTTATGAAAAACAACTTCCCCAGAGGTGTTTTAACAAAAGAAAGAGGAACCTAATATTTACCGAGTGCCCACCATGGGCTTTGCAGCTCTTGCTGAGGAATAATAACTAACGTGCCTCGTACAGGTTCAGGAACCTGACAGCCTGGGATCAAACCCTGGTTCCATCACCTCAAGACAGGATCTTGGGCCAGGTATGTTCTGTCCCCTAGGCCCAGGTTTCTCGCCTTTACCACGGGCGTGACCGTAGCACCTGCCCTCACAGAATTATTTCGTTGTGGGTTAGATGAGATCCTATATGTGGAAGCACTTAGCACCGTGCTTGGCATGTAAATGCTCAATAAATGGTCGCAGCGCTCCTCACCTTCATCCCCAGCATCATCGTCAGCTTTGGGGGTGGGGGCGGGGCAAAGCCTGGGATCCTGTCTCTGCCCCCCCACTCTCTCCGCCTGGTCAGTGGGAGTCTTCCTTTCAGCTGAAAGGATTGAAATTCTCTCTGCCAGGGACCCCGGATGAGAAGTAAAACTTCTTTGTTTAGCAAGAGGCTGTGAAATCAGAAAACAAAACAGCTGAAAGGAGGCAGGTGCCTGAGGACACGCCTCACTCTTTCATGCTCTGGTTTGCACAACCACCTGGGCAAACCCTGGCCTGAGAGCCTGGGGCCCGTTGACGTGTGTTCACTCCCAGATGGAAAAGGAAGGAATTCGGCAGTGAGTCACTGCCTTGGGATACAGCGGGAGGCGGGCCAAGCACCTGCTTTGCTGTCTCTCTTCTTCATCTCTGTCTCTTTCACTCTCTTTTTTCTTTCCTGTTTAGGGAGTTAAAGGTGAAAGCTGATTTGGGGAAGCTAGGGTTCTTCTCAGATTGCCCCAGAATTCTATGCCGTTGGAAAGCTTGAAATCCGGAGTCAAGAAGGAGGACTCTGGGTTTGAACTATGACATTGAAAGGGATCATTAATGCTTCCAAGTCTCAATTTCCTTATCTTCTGAAGACAAACGATAATGGAGTCTCTACTAGGCTGTAAGTGACTTGAGGGCAGGGATTGTAATCTCTGTTTTTTAATTTTTTTTAACTGATTTCTCTCTTGAGTGTCCAGTGTGATATCTCCCGCACTGTTCGTGCTCGGTACGCACTTGAATGAGTGCATATCGCTGGCCCTACTGAGTTGTTGAAATTATTTATTGAGATGCCGTGCATGAAAGCCATTAGCTTGGTTATTTCCAGTGTATATTTATTTTTACTTTTCTCATTTTAGACGTGCTCCTGAGAAAGAGGAAAGAAAGATAAAGAAAGGAAAGTGATGGGAAGAGGGTGCTGGGGGATAAAGTAGAGAAGGGAAGGGAGAGGCGGTGAGTAGGAGCGGTCCCGGGTTTGGAGGCTGCCGTCACACTCGCATGCTTGGTCTGTGGTTTCCGCTTGGCCATTTGTTCTGAGTCTCTGGTTCCTCATCTGTACGATGCGGATAAAATCACTCATTTACTGGTGGTGAGTCTCCAAGGAGAAATGTATTTGTGAAGGCAGCTCCCAGAGTTCCTGGCGTGCATTGGGTCCAGAATGGCATGAAATCTGAAGGCGGAGAGGAAAAGAGAAACCAAAAAAATAAAAAGAAGTAGAACGTGAAGCAAACAAAAGGGTGAGAAAAGGAGGAGTTTGGAGTTTTTGCTTCAAAATCCAGCCCGTTCCTGCTGCTTCTGGCCAGTAAGGGTTGGATTCGGGCCTGAGAAGTCATTGCACTTGGACATCACCTTAGGGCAAAACTTCCTATTTTGTAACCTGACGTGACTCCGTTGAAGCAGTGGGTGGTTTGGGTCAGGACTGAGTGATGTAAGCACAGGATACAGTCCCCAGTGGAGAGGGGAGCACTGGAAACAGGGGTCCCAGACCCTGCCCCTAGAAAGTAAAAGGCCGTTTTCTGAATTCTGCAGCTTACAAACAGCTGTCTTGATCCCACATAGGGTGGAGGCTGCCATCGTCAGCTGGCCCCGCAAGCCAGGCAACAAACTGGCTGTGTGTCCAGAGAGACGCGGCCTGAGAAGAGTACATCTGGGAAGTACTGCTACTTTTTAAAATAACAAAATATTTTTATGACATTTTCAATTTTAATAATTAAGGAAGTTGTGGGCGTTCATCCTGAAAATTTTAGAAAATGTAGAACACCCATCAGGAAATAATACACCCTTGACTTTTTGATATCTATACCTGTGCGTGTGTGTGTGTGTGTGTGTGTGTGAGTGCACATGCCTCTCTTTTTGGTGAAGGTGATGTAAAGTTGGAGTATATTTTTGTTGTTTTCTAAGCACTTAGATACTTGTCCCAAGACCCGTCAGTTCAGTTTATTTCATTGACTGTATATCAAGCCCTGTACTCAGTGAAATGAACTAGATTCTATTTCTAATTAGCTCTTCTCAAGTCCCTGAAATTAAAAAGAATATTCTTCGGAAATGTTAATTGCAATATTCTAAAACATATTTTTTTACTGACATAAATCAAGAGTTAAACAGTGCATTTACTCTTTTTTTTTTAAATTGAAGTATAGTCAGTTACAACGTGCCAATCTCTGGTGTACCACTTAGTGTCCCAGTCATGCATATACATACATGTATTTGTTTTCATATTCTTTTTCATTAAAGGTTATTACAAGATATTGAATGTAGTTTCCTGTGCTATACAGAAGAAATTTGTTTTTTTAATCTATTTTTATATGTAGTATTTAATATTTGCAAATCTTGAACTCCCAAATTTGTCCTTTCTCACCCTCTTTCCCCTGGTAACCATGAAATTGTTTACTATGTCTGTGAATCTGTTTCTATTTTATAATGAGTTCATTAGTGTCTTCTTTTTTCTTTTTTTAGATTCCACATATGAGTGATATCATATGGTATTTTTCTTTCTCTTTCTGGTTTACTTCACTCAGAATGATGATCTCCAGGTCCATCCATGTTGCTACAAATGGCATCATTTTATTCTTTTTTATGGCTGAGTAGTGTTCCTTTGTATAAATACAACACAACTTCTTTTTTGTTGGCGCGGGGAGGTAATTCAGTTTATTTGTTTACTTTACTGGAGGTACTGGGGATCAAACATTGGATCTTATACATGCTAAGCACACACTCTACCACTAAGTTATACCCTCCCCCCACCACAACTTCTGTATCCAGTCATCTGTTGATGGACATTTAGGTTGTTTCCATGTCTTGGCTATTGTATATAGTGCTGCTATGAACATTGGGTGCATGTATCTTTTTGAACTAGAGTTCCCTCCAGACATATGCCCAGGAGTAGGATTGCTGGGTCATGTGTAAGTCTATTTTTAGTTTTTTGAGGAATCTCCCTACTGTTTTCCATAATGGTTGCACCAAGCTACATTTCCACCAACAGTGTAGGAGGGCTCCCTTTTCTCCACACACTCGCCAGCATTTATTGTTTGTGGACTTTTTAATGATGGCCACGATGGCCATTCTGACTGGTGTGGGGTGATACCTCATTGTAGCTTTGATTCGCATTTCTCTGGTAATTAGCAATATTGAGCATTTTTTCATGTGCCTATTAGCCATTTGTAGGTCTTCATTGAAGAGTTGCTTATTTAGGTCTTCTGCCCATTTTTGGACTGGGTTGTTTGGTTTTTTGTTATTAAGGTATGAGCTATAAAACATACTCTTGAATGTCTAAAGACCAGAATTTCCAAAGATTGAGTTATAATATGTCCTGTACTGCTCTGAGGCTCTCAAGACAAATTTCTTCTGCCCTCTCTCTCCTCTTAGAGGAAGGGTGAGAGCAGGAAAAACCTGATTTTTGACTACTTCTTTCCTGGGTATGTTCTATAAAAAGAGATTTTAGCAAGCTGGAGAGAGCGGTGGGGAGGGGGATAAGTAGGAAGGAAAGGGAGGTTGGAAAGAGAGAGAGAAGGCAAAGACAGGGGAAGCAGGAGGGCAGGGAAACAAGAGGGAACCATGGCCGTGCTTTCCTCCAGCGTGGGACCTGCACTTGTCTAGCTAATATTTATTGATGCCCATCACATGCCAGCCCTGGGTAATAATCACAGCCTCCTAAACATACCCTGATCCTAATATATGGTCTCTTTGATCTGTCTTAAGTCTAAAAGACCCTCAATCCCTTTGGCCTTTGAAGAGCACTCCTCATAAACCTTTGGAGAAACTCAGTTCATCTTCTTTCCTGTGATCCCCTTGCGACTCCCTATGGCCAGGGTCAGACCAGCCCGGCCCCAAGGCCACCACCGGACCTGTCCTCTCCTGAATGAAGCCTCCCTTGAGGGTCCTACCCTTGTTGGTGGGCCTTCTGCAAGGAACTCCCTCCCAGAGCACGAGGGGGCTCAGCTTTGGTAAGGAACCTTCCTGGGACACCGCTCACTGCACTGCAGACGCTCTAAGAGGGGGTACAGCTATCACCCCACCCCTCCAAGATGCCCATACCTTTCTCCTCATCCATCTGGTGGGGGTTTGTTGCATTAAAGCCCCCAGAGACAGACTAGATACATAGATCAATTGATCGATCAGTAGAGTGGGAGAGAAGGGGGGCGGGGGGCAGGGTGCATCTTGTAGTAACGGATTACTTGATTTGTTTATTCGTACAAGAAATGTTTATTGACAAAAAAAGGTAAATATATGAGGTCGGGGTGCATTAATTAACTGGACGGAGGAATCTGTTTTACAGTGTAGACATATATCAAGTCACCACAGTGTACACCTTAGATATCTGACAATTTCATTTGTCTGTTATACCCCAATAAAGAGCTGTCAAAATAAAAGTAATCCTTTTGGGGGGGAAAAGGGGTTATTGAATGCCTGCTCCAGTTACGCGTCAGGCATTGGTCTTGGCCCTGAGATCAGTCCAGTAAACCAAACCGACATTTCCACGGTCCCGCCGAGGCGTCGGAGACTGCAGGCATACAGACAAACAGAACATAGAATGGAAATGTCAAGCTCTAGTAAGTCCTGTGTTGAGCGCGAAGTTGGAGGAGGTGGTTAGGAGTGGGGAGAACCCTGCTCGGGAAGCTGTGATGGTCAGAGGAGGCCTCCAAGGTGACAGGAAGGTGGCGACCTTCCAGCTCCGTTCTGATTTGGTGCTTCCCACACTTTCACCTGGACCGAATCCCCTGGGGAGCCTGTTAGACTTGCAGGTTCTGAGTCAAAAGGCCCGCGTGGGGTCTGAGACTTTGCGCTTCTGACAGCCTCCCGGGTGATGCTGACCTCACACCCTGATGTGTGCTGGACCACGCTCTGGGTTAGCAAGGTTCTAAATGCCAGTCAAGGCAGAGCCTGCCCCACCTGGCGGGTGTGCCACGGCCCTCCTTGTGGAATGAGAGTGCTCCAGGCAAGGACGTAGCTCGTGGAAAAGCAGGTGAGCACTAGCTTGGCCTGTTAGAAGCGTCAAAAGCAGACGAGCGTGGCTGGAGATAAGTATGTGATGAGACCCAAGAGAGAGGCAAGGAAGAGCCAGACCATGTAGGGCTTTGCATGAGAGGCGGTGGGAACTCTGAAGAGAATGCGCTCATTAATAGTTTTGCCCTTGACGGTTCTGTCCATACATAGGAGACCGAATCTCCCCTGTGCTTCTGCCTAGAATGCTTCTGGGCATGAAGCCATCTCAACCTGTCACAGATTTGGGAGGGAGGGGACTACAAAGAAAGCTTGCAGACAGCCCACTTTAGAATAGCTAAAATTTAGGCAAACGCTTTCCCCATTCTGGAGTTTTAGATGGGAGACTTTCTTAACAAAGTACCTTAAATGTCACAAAATTTTAGGACACAGCTTTTACAGTTTCCCGGGATTTAGACACACGTACAGCAGCAGCACCGAAACCAGGCCCATAGAGAGAGCTCCAGGTCCTCACTCACCCCTGATGCAGAAGACTCTACTCCCCAAGTATGCGCTTCATCTAGCTGGTTCAAGAAAAATAAATATAAAACTCTGGCATCAACAGATCCCCTCCTTCCTCCCTTTCCTACTGGACTCGCGGTTACTTTAGACTCTCGTGGAAGGAGGAAAGATGACTGAAGTGCCAAACCCAACCGTCATCTCAAAGTGATGGGTCCAAAATTAGAACAAAGAGAAGGCCATCAATCACTCCCAGGTGATGAATCACGACCCGGCCGTAAGCGGAGCCGCTCCGTGATGTATTATGTTTATATCTGACTCTCCGGCTCGACAGTTGGCCTTCGGCGGCAAGTTTCCTACATTATAAAGCTACTCCATGTGTGAGAACAGCTCAATGTGCACAACTCTCAGCCTAATTAATCCAATCACGGGATGGTGATTAAGAGAACAACAGTGGCATTTCCAGAGAGCATCCTCCATCCTCCCGCAGCTAGCTTGTCCCAGGGCTCCAGACCCCTCCTCAGGAGGCTCTGGACCCAGACAGTTCTGGGATCCTGACCCACTTGGGACCCTCGCTCCGTTGTTCATAGCAAGGCTGACCAAGGGTAAAGACCGCACAACTTGGACCCTCTGGGAGGAGTTTCAGCCTCACCGCAGAGAACACTTGGTGGTTTAAAAGCTCCCTCTTTAAGAAGGCTCACCCCAGCTCCAAACACAAAGGAGCCAGAGTTAGGATCCCCAAGCAGGAGGACTTAATTCTGGATTGCATTATTCAGCCTGCTCCTTAGGAGGCAGTAGAAGGAAAGGGTGCCACTTGAGACCTTTGCAGCGCTGCTTACCTCTCTGACCGTCTCCTTCAACTGTAAACGGTTGCTTGATAGCACTTACTTCACGGGATATGCTTTAGGAGTAAAGGGACTATTAGATGAAAAGCTTTGGGACAATGTCTGGAATGTGGCAATGCTCAGTAGATGCCAGCTATTATAATTATTACTGTTGTTATTTGTGCCGTTTAGTGTATCACTCAGGATTCCTGTTTCAAGCTACAAAATCAGACGTAGGTGATTTGAGCACAAAAGGAATGCACTAAAAATGATACTGGGTGGGCTACAGAGTTGCTCAGAGAGACGGAAAATGTGACCTGGAGACTGCCCACCCAGGAAGAACCCCCAAAATCACCCTGGAGGTTTGAACTCGAGGGCGACCCTGCTACTCCCACCAGCTCCAGAGATTGGGTGTTACACACCGCCACCCCCTCCAGCCACCACTGCCCCGGCACCCCATCTTGCTCAACCTGTGTAAAGGATTCTTCCAAATCCTCCTTCTCTGAGGAACCCACTCCTCATTCACCTGAGGATCTGCTCCAATTGGTAGCGTCTCAATGGCATGTCTCTGTCATTACTGCAAGGGAGTCTGGGAAGCAAGTGTCTGGCATTGTCTGGTTTTACTGTAGAAGGGGGCTTTGCTTCCTACTAAGACTCAGAATTCGGAGAGTTCCCCAAATGTTGGGTGAAGGACGGGGCATGTGCAGAGGAGTTGGGCTCCCGCATGGCAGTGAGGATCGTGTGTGCAAGCCCCACCCTGCTTTTAGTACGCTGGTGCTTCTGGAAGTACAGGAGAATTTGGGGATTGAGTTCCTCTCACCCCCAAGGAGAAACCAAGTCACATGAGAGCATGGGGGAGGGGAGGAAAGAGTGTAAGAAAAGGAGTGTTAAAATAAAAGCCTAACAGTGGGACGGGGAAGTATCAGGTCTGAAGGGTAAGTTTCCAGTGCTTTGCCTGCTCCCTGCCCCGCGTGAGCATTTACCAATAAATACTAAATGAACGCGCTGTAATTACTGGATGAGCCCTCTGGCCACCTGAAGCCACATGTGTGTTAAAGAAAGGCTGGGGTCGGCTGTGGGAGCTGGCAGCGTTTCAGCAAGTGGCAGGCGCCCTTTCCTGCACACTTAGGGCCGCTGCAGAGTGCAGGGCTGCTCAGCGATGGGGCGGGGGTGGGGGCGTTGGAGGCTGAGCCTGGCCGGAGGCAGCAGGAGGAACATCCAGATGCTCAGACCAGGGCTGGCCATCAGCTGGCCCAGGGGATTACCCTGCCCGGTGACCCAGCTGTGTAGATGCTCTGGTGTGAGTTCTGCCTTCCCTGCTAGGCCCCCGCTGCTCTGGACTGACCCCCGCCCAGCTGGAGTCTGGAAACATCCCTTGCCGTCTCCCTGGGTGGCTGTGTCAGGATGATAAAACCTCTCCAGACAGCTGAGAGCCAGCACGGTGGCTCCGTCGGACTCACCTGAGACTCTTCGGCCTTAAATAATAAGTCACGTCTTCATCTGTACTCACCTTTCCTCACGGTCCCTTTGGAGCCAGAGAGACCTGATGTGAATAATGGAAGAGCTGATTTTATACAGAGACATACATGCCTTAGGTCATATGCGCCTCTCAAGGGCCAGCAGATATTTACAAACCTCGTTTGATAGATGAGGGTGGCATCTGGGGTTCAGGAAGCTTCTGTGACTTCCCCAAGGTCACACAGCAGTAAGAAGAGGGCTGATCTCGGGCCTCCAGTCTCCCCCGTGCAGTGCCCACACAGTCGTCTCTCCCCTTGTCTAGACACACGTCAGTGTGGGAGGCAGGAGGGCACAGTGCTCGACAGCCTTGGGGCTGGACTTCGCCTGCCTGGGTTGCTGGAAGGATTTAAGGTGATAATGCATGTAGAACACTTAGCACAGAGACAGTCAAATGACAGCTGTCGATCATGTGCTCATTTTTCACGTTCATCATTATTCTGTGCTAGTCTCTACTCCCGCATGCCAGGGCCCCCCACTCTGCAGAGGGTCCTTTCTGTCTTGACACAGCACTTCCACGTGCGGGCCAGCCTCCTCTCCCCCTCCCCGGTTCCTGGAATCTGGAACTAGTCATTCTCATACCTGTTCATAAAGAACTCTTTGGCTCTTTGGGGATCAAAACCGAACTATTGTTCTAGTCTCAACTCGAGCCAGCTTAGATCCAAGAAACATCAAAAGGAGCTTCTGTTACCTTCTAGTGTTTCCTGTGACACTCCGACAGCCTTGCACCTGTCACCCCACACCCACCTCTAACCATCCCGACCCCGTCCCCCTCCTCGGCCTGCGCCGTCCTACCCTCCCAACTGCTCACACAAGGAACTGAGAGCAAGAGTGGCAACTTCCTGAACAACAGGCCGAGTCAGCCATGGTGGTAACTCAAGAACACAAGGCCTTCGTGTTGGAAACAGACAGGGTGGGCAGAGTTTCAATTCCAGTCTCCATCCTGGGTCCTAGGCTTGCCCGCAGCCATGACTGCCTGTCAAAGGGCTACCACAGGGGCCCCCCCACTGTGGAGGCTTGTGTTGGTGGGGGGGGGGGAATGGAGAGCACAGGATGTTGCAGAGATGCAGCTTTGCCAGAGGGTCTTTGAGCTAGAGAAGACTCCCAAAGCAGGAAAGCCCTCCTCCAGTGCCCTTCCCTGGCACAGTCCTTATCACTCTGTGTGCCCGCCCCCCAGCCCAGCAGTCAGTGCTCTGTGACCCTCCTTCCCTCAGAGGCTTTTTCCCCCTTATTTTACACAAAATGCGTTGAATTAAACTCTGGGTTTCTCCTGCTGCTGCTTTGTAGATTGTGCGGAGATGGTTGTTATCTGTTGCTTCTGCTTACGAAGAAGAAGAAAAACAAATGAAAAGTCAGGGACTGAAACCGACGCAGTACCTTCTGTTTGATTAAGTGTAACAAAGACCTTCGGATCATCATGGCCACACATACCAAGGACCACCCGTGTGCCCCCACTGCTGCGAAGCCCAGTCTCAAGGCCCATCTCACATTAGCCTCATGATGACCTTACCTGTAGGGTGATTTCCCTTACAAGCTGCACTTTCCAGCTTGGGAAACTGAGGCTGAAGGAGATGACGTAGCTTGCCCAAGGACCCACAGCCTGGAAGCAGGGAAGCCAGGATTCAAACCCAGCAGGCTGGCTCCCACGCCCAAGTTCCTGACCGCTACACGTGCTTCGTTTTACCGAAGAGGGTTGATGATGATGAAGGTAGCGCAGCAGTATGGGATTCTAAAAAGTGTGCAAGGTCAGTCTGAAAGCGAGGGCATCGGGCTTTTTCGGAGGAAGAGGTAGCGAGAAGGTGTAGGCACAGCCCGATGGCATTCAGGCGCTGGGTTTGGGAACTCGGGTGATGAATCTGGCCTTTGCATCTTTAAATACCTTAGAAGGTCAGATTAGCTCAGAAACCCTGATGCTGAACCGAACACTTGGTCCTCCCGGTTGGCAAACATTAGCTGGTTGAAATACTTCCTGATGGAAATACCAATAACACACTGACAAAAGTTCAGGCTTGTTTCTAAAGGTCGTCTCAGCCAGTGGAGCAATTAGCTCAAGTTTTTTGCCTTTTGCCTTTCCCCGGTGAGAGTTTTAGCCGAAACCTCAAATTTTAGTCCTCTCTGCAACATATGGTCAGTGACAAGAGGCAGCCTGAGATTAGACTTGATACAGAATGTGCGGTGATGAACAATTTCCCTTCATCTGGGCCAGAAGCAGGGGTAGACATTCATACTGGGGCAAACTGACAGGCAGCAGCCTCTCCAAGGGCCATCTTTTCGATCTGTTACATGGATTACTCCCATGGGATGCTCTCCCCGAACCCCAGAAGCATCCGCTTACCTCCCAGACACATCATCCCGACCGAATGTGCCGCAAGCCCCCAGATACTACTTCCAAAGCCCCCCCTCCCTTCTCCATCACCTGTCACCTTCCGCCAGGTGCCCCAGCCTTTCATCTTACCCAGCATCTGATAGGACTGTCTGCCTTCCCTACAGTCTCTTTTCTTTTCCCTTCCTTTTCTATTCCCACTTCCTCTGCCCTCATTCATATCCCATAACCTTTTGCCTGGCCTGTTACAGATACTCTGCCTACATCCCTCCTTCCTGTGCCTCCTCTGTACTCAGGTGTAGTGACCTTTCTGGAACATCCATCTGACCTTGACTTGAGCTGCTCAGAATCTTTCAGAATTCCCCAAAGCTCTCAGAATAAAGCCCAAACTCTTCTGTAGACTGGACTGGTCCCTGCTTGCTTCTCTAACTTCACCTGTTTCACACCCTCCACTCATTTTTTTTTCATTTCACTGTCTCTATGTGCATCTGCCTCCCTACACCTTCCCTGCTCCTCCTCCCACCCCCTCCCACTCCTCTTGCTGAACCCCAGGTGGGCCATGCTCTCTTAAACATTTACACGCTACATCACTACCTGTAATAATCTTACTACACATGGAGTATGCTAAGCCCCCAGTGAAAGTTAGAAATCCTCTTCCCAGGCTTCTGAGCCCTCTGGACTCAGACTCCTACAAGCTGAATTCCTCAGGGAGCCAGAGCACAGGCCCCCTCTCTCCAGTGAATTGCACAGGACCTGCTACATGGTAAATGCTGAAAGCTGTCAGTGGAACAAACGGGGTCTGAATACGCCTTCGATGTCACTGCTCATCCTTCTGACTCTGGTCCTAAAGCGACTCTGATTGCAGATCTCCCGCCTCCTGCTTTCTGGAGCCCGAGTTCCAGTTCCCCGTCCCATACCCTCCCCTGCCAACCACATGTCACTCCTCTGCCCCTCGTTATATGGGTGCATCTGGAAGACAGTCCCTGGCCGTGATGGGCAGTCTCTGGCGTTGGGTTTGCATTCACCTCCCGTCTCTGACTCCGAGGATTCCCATGCCTCTTGGTATGTCCATCAGGGGTGGTAGTTGTAACTCCCCCTGAGGTGGTTGTGAAGCTTCACTGAGACAGTTGGCATAAAGCGTGTGGCCCGTGTCTCACCAGTCAGCGAGGGCAGCCGTCACTCTTGTTGTGCCCCATCTGTGCCTTCTCCTCCATTGCAGCAGAGTTTATGCCTATCCACTTATTTCTCCTGTATGTCGCAGAGGCTAAAAACAAGCCCAGCACACTTATTTTTTTTTTTAAGGTTTTTGTGTGTGTGTGTGTCAGGGGAGGTAATTAAGTTAATTTATTTATTTATTTATTTATTTTTAAAGGAGGTACTGGGGATCGAACCCAGGAACTTGTGCACACTAAGCGTGCGCTCCACCGCTTGAGCTATACCCTCCCCAGCCCTCCAGCAAACTTACTAATTGAAATTGAACTTGCTCTGAGCTGCTGCTATTTCAGAAGGTAATCTTTTCCTCTGAGATCATAAGAAAAGGATTCTGCGTTCTCCTTTTGAGGCTTTTATGACTCAGATGTTATTTAATAGACGTTTCTCCCATAATCAGGAGAGTAAAAGCTCTATGTCAAAGCTTCTCCAGCTGGGCGGGCCGTGCATGCACTGTGCACACGTGCAGCCGCCCGGGTGTGCTCTGCCATCCGAAGTCTCCTCACTCGCCTGTCTCGTCAAACATCTAGGTATTTGGACCTCATTGCTTTAGGCCTTTGAATAGTGGCTGTTGCTGAGCTAGGGGCGTCATGAGATACATGAGGTCCCTGGGGCATCCTATGGCGAAGTCCTACGAAACTTGCCAGGGTAGTGCCTCTCTAAGGGTGTTGTTGGGACACTTTGTTTTGAAAACTCACTGAAGAAATTCCTTTCCACCTTTGGTTGTCAGGAAGGACTTTATTTCTATAGAATGATTAATAAGTTTTCAATTCTGTATCTCTCTTTGCTTTGGCCACTAGGAAGCTCAGAGTAGAACCTACCACCCCACCTTAAGCAAGTCTGTCTGATAATCAGTATCGTCTTCTGACTTTACCCCAGGCTTCATCTTAGTGGCCTACCTTATCTTCCTTTTACTTTAGTCTCTTGACCTCATCAGCAACTGAATGCCTGACCCATAGTAAAGAATTGTTAACCCCAGTCTAGTTGCCAAAGTCTATTACCAACAGACTACTCTTCATACTTTTTTCCATAAAAATGTATGTGTGTGTGTGTGTATATATATATAATATTTATTTATTTACTTATTTATCTATTTATTTTGGGGTGAATGGCAAAATACAAATGAAGAAACTTTATTAATATTTTTTCTCTTTCCCTTTCTTTTTTCTTCCTTTATTGTCTCTCTTCTTAAAACATAGTGAGAGTTCTCTTAAAGCAGAATTTATTGTACTTTTACAGTCGAACAGGGAATAGTCCTTACCAGCTCGGCTGGTGGAAAATTTCCAAGCTGCACAGTTCACTAGTTTATATTACCTAATAGAGAGATAAATAAGCCATGATTCTTCTTAAGGACTGGCTTTTAATTAGATTTTTAATGGATCCTCTTTGACTTTCCCAGGCATAAGTACTGCTATATTAGTTCATTATTGTGATTAAAAGCAGCTAATAATGATCATAACTAAATAATTTTTCTCAAGTGTTTCAGTCCAGTTCGATGCCCTGCGTGTTAGCAGTAGCTGGCTTCTCCTCTTCTCTGCAGTGCACAACGGGGCCACTGTTTGGTGTTGGAGGCTGGGAAGCCTGCAGACATGGGAAAGTGCTTGGGACAGAGAGTACTGTCTCTCAGAGCCCACGTCTTTGTGTTCTCTGGGGTGCTGCTCCCAACACCCTCCATGGTGTTCCTGTGATGAGACAGGCTTCTGGCAACTCACCCGATTAACACAATCAGGGTATTTCCCCAGGTCTGTTTAGGTCTCCAGTTTGGATGTGAGTTGAGTGGCCCAACTGGCTGGAGGTGGGTGAGCTTGCAAACGGCGGACCCAAGGGCTCAGCCTGACCCATATTGGCCACTGGGCCGTTGCAGCACCCTCCCTGTATGCACCAGTCCTTTCTCCTTGGAGGTGCAGAGGAGAATGAATTGTCCCTGTATATAATATAGGGAGCCCCACTGCCTGTGTGGGGTAATTAGTTTTGGTTCTTTACCCTTTTAAAAATATATGTTTTATAAACAAAGATGTGGTCATTGTGGAAATTTTTGAAAATGCCTAGAAGGTACAGAATAACAACCGTAATTTGTTTTACTATTAATACTGTATGTTTGTTCTTCTTGTCTTTCTCTAGGCATATATTTATCTCTACATTCTTTTTTTGCAGAAATGGCATCGAGTTGTTGCCTTAGCAATATATCATGAACATTTTCCCATCTCACTAAACCATCGTCTACCAAATCATTTTTTAAGGTCCGCAGAGTGTGTCATTACATAGATGTACCATAATTCATTCATCTATGGCTATTGTTGGGTATTTGAATTATTTCAAAGGCTTATATTAGTATAAGCAACACTGCAATTAATGTCCCTTTAAAAATATATTTGATGACTTCCATCTAAAAAAATTTTAGCTGCTGGGCCAAGGGGGTGGAGAATTTTAACATTTTTGTTAATGTTCTCCTGTACTGGGAATTGTCATTTTTATGATTAATATTCGTTTCTAGGTTTCAAGGCACAGGGAATGGTAGTTGATTTATTTTGAGCTTTTATTCTTCCCATACAAGTAAGGTGGAACTTTATCCATCCATGTGTGGGTCATTTGAGTTTCTTATTTTGTGGATTGCCTCTTGTCTTTTGTGCATTTCATGTGGTGATGTTAATATTGGTGTGGTCATCTTTTGAGGGGCTCAGAGCGTCCGACTTTATCAAAAACAAAAAAAGGAACTGAACTGGCTGTATTGCTGCGTGCTTCAGGGGAGGGTAGGATCAACTCTGGGCTTGGGATTGAGGAAGTATGGTGGCACCACTGCATCCAAATCTAGCGAATATCTGCAAGAAATTCCAGACTACCCAGGGATACTTTTAAGAATTTATTGCCAATTCTGGTGTTATTTGGGTCATTGTAGTTAGATCGTGTTTCATCCCTGGCTCTGCATTTACTAGCTCTGTGAACTTGGGCCAGGTTGCGGCACCTCTCTGAGCCTTAGTTTCCACATCTGTCAAATGGGATAAGGACCCCTATCTCACTGAGTTTTCTCTAGTAGCAGATGTGATAAAGCTTATAAAACACACTGCTGGCACGATTACAACCCTGCGTGTGAGAAGTGATAAGATCCATGAGGAGTCAGAGAAGGGAGTGGCGGTCTGCAACGGCGCATTTTACATAGTCAAGTACGCTCGTTAATTCCCTCAGGAAAAATGTGAAAATGGTGTATCTCGGGTTGGAAACACAGATTCTGTATTCTTTTTTTTTTTTAATTGAGGTTTAGTCAGTTTACAATGTTGTGTCAATTTCTGGTGTACAGCACAATTCTCAGTCATGCATGAATATACATATATTCATTTTCATATTCTTTTTCACCGTGCTTACTCTGTATTCTTATCGCTGAAATCTCTGCTCTTTAAAAACTCATTGAAAAGTCCTAAAAAAAATTTTGTTTTAAAGAAAACCACAGTGCTTGGCACGAAGGTGGCAGCCATTGAAAGACGCCCTTCTTGTCATTATTATCACTGAAGAACCTGTGCGGGGTGATGTCCAGTTTTCTGCTGCAACGTGTCACTTTTGACGTAGCCTTGATGTAACCCTTAGGGCCTCCCTCAGTCTCTCTCCATCAGTCTTTGCTTAGGGCACAAGCGGGGAGGGGTGCATGCTGTGTTAGAACAAAATCTTGCAGCTCCCATGGGATGGTCCCTCTTGGGGGATTTGCAGATATCCCATCTCCCTCCTGGCCCACAGCGCCGTGGGAATAGAAGTTCTCCCAGGACCCAGGGACACTTTGGGGAGGATGACTTGGCCTCCATGTGCCGCAGCGATGAGTGGGATGCCTGACATGGCTCAAGTCAAAGGTCAAGACAAAAGTCAAGTCGAAAAGAGGATCGCTTTGGTGGTCAGGCTTCTCCAATTGGTTCCCAAGGGATGCAGGCTTAGAACTTCTGGGGACACCAGGACTTTGGCTCAACTCTACAAATACTTCAGAAGGGTCACTCAAGTTGACGCATGTGTATTTAGGAAGATCTGGGGACCCCACCATGAACCTGGGGCTCTGCTCTGTGTGATGGCTTCTGCATCATCTATTTGGGATGGAGTAGGGAGAATTTCCTCTGCCCTTTTTGACTCTGGGACCCCGTGTGACACACTATAAATAGTAGCTACTGTAAAGGTGGGTGCGGAATGATATCTGGTAGTTGGCGAGAGAAGATGTGACGGTGTTTGAAGCGAGTTTGAAAGAGGCATTACTCTTACTGCTTATGAACATCTAAGGCTCTCTAAGAAATCCTCCTGGCGCGGTTTAGGTAGTGGCTACAGGTCCAGATGTGAACCTTTCCACCAGTGATACAACAATCTAACCATGGCTCCTCTGGGCTTCCATTTCTTCAAGAACAATAGTAATAACTTTCACACCTTACTCAAAGGAAAAGTTTTGAGGATAAATTAACTAGGAGTCAAAGCTCAAAGCTCGTACTGTCAGGGTGAGCGGTTTAAGCTGGGTTTGAGTTTCAGAACTGCCAGGGAAAAGCCCTCTGGAGCTTTGATTTCTCTGCTTTTAAAACGGAGAGGTGGAACTGGTTCTCTTCGAGCGGTAACATTCTGGGAGTCTCTGTGACATGTCCAAAAGGATTCATCACCAGCAAATCCCTAGAATATAGACGGTATGTTTAGAACTGAGTCACTATTGAAGAGAATCCAGCTTCCCAGGACGGAAGATGTGCAGAGAGGAGAGAGATTGCCCTTTCTTGTAGCTGCAGTCAGCCACAAGCAGCAGCAACACTCAGCATCCAGGCAGTGTCACGTTGAACGTACATTAAATTTGGGTTCAAATCTTGGCTCAGTCACTTTCTAGCTGTGTAACTGAAAATGAGTCATCTCACCTCTCTGGCCTCAGTTTCCATCTTTGTAAAAAAAAAAAGCAATGGATAATACGTCCACTGCGTCTTGCGAGTGGCAAATAAGACCATGTGCCTAAAAATACTTGCATCTTATAGGGCCTCACACATAGTGGGCACTTCGCTAATGTGACCACCGTTGCTCTCACTGGACTGAAACAGAGAAGACAAATTTCTGTTCTAGCCACCCAGAGAATCGAGAGGCAGTGAGCCAAGAGACGTTGGAGCAGGCAAAGGTTGTTCTGTCTGCCTGTCTCCCCTTCCTAACTTCAGTTAGGGTCCTTCCAGAAAGTCACAGGTGAGTCATCACGGTGAAGTTTGACTTTTAATAATTCAGGAATGTGCATCTGTGTATCTGTCTAAGGAAGAGCAGTGGAATCTATTTTACCCATTTTTCTGGCACCAAGCAGAATGGAAAGGTGTTCATCTGTAATGGGCTGGTTTCGTGCCTTAAACTTTTCCCTTATGAAAATAATTTACCTTGCTAATTACATCACATTAACCAGCTTCTCCCGGTATAGATTAAAGGAAGGCTTTTTCAAATCATTCCATAAATTAAAAGCAGTCCTCCCAGATACATGATTTCACGGATAAACACTGCATTTGTGCTGTCAGAATTTGTGTTGAGAGGAAATGGAGGAAATGTATCCTTAAAGAAATATTTTGCAGTAGTTGTTAACACCTTTCATTCCTTCTGCTTGCTGCTCCTAGTACCATAATATAAATGTGCAAGCTGTTAGCGTGAGATGAACATTCTGAGAGCGTCAGGGGCCACCTGCCTACGTGGCTGGCTTGTTATTTAAATTCCCTTCGCATTTCACAGATTTAAATACTGCCAGAGTCCTGATTTATGTTGTCCGCATCACACACATAAAATTTTCACTGGGATCGCCCTGTTTCTCAGGCATGGGAGGAAGTCATTTGTGGCCGCAGGTGGAGCGGACAGGGTGTGAAGACCCGAGGAGAGCATCTAGAAGCCAGTGGGACTGTGGCAGGGTTTGGGAGTCTCGGTGCTGCCATGTCTGTCCCTGCTCCTTCCGTCAGCCACAAAAGATTTAAGAGACGTGGGAGGATTGAAGGAGCAGAGACATTTAGGAGAAGAAATGCTGAGGGGTATCATCTGTTCCTGGTAGGAAAGAAATCCGCAGCCTCTCCTTCCAGAGATGGAGCTGCTGGGATGCAGAGGGGCGGTCCTGTAAGAGGAGATTGAATTCAGTGACCTTGGAGAAGACAGAGCTGACTGCCCAGGTCCCGCATCTGGCACCAGGGCAAGTCGTGGCTCTTTGTGTACAGCTGGTGCTGCGGCTCGGCTGGCATTTAGGATTCCAGACTTCCCTCCTCTGGGTGTCTGCAGCTGCCAACATGCTAATTTGTCCAAGTGTCATATTTAAGCCTGGCAGACAATCCAACAGGTGCATTTTAAAACAGTTCAGACAAGTAAAGTTTCCATTTCAGAATGTAAGGAACATCTTGGCAAAGACTTGATTTTGAAGAGGTTTACACACACACACACACGCACGCACGCACGCACTCTCCGTCTTTCTCATTCATAGTTAAAGATCTTTCTAGTCCCTGGCTATGTTGAGAACTTCTCTGTATGAGCAAGGCAGGGAGGGAGCGTTAATGGGAAGATGAGGATAACAACAACCTTTTCATGCCTGACTGTGTGCCAAGGGACTCAGGAGTGGCAAAACTTCACAGACAGGGTCTCCGCCCTCATGGAATTTACATTATCTTGTTTGGAGAGACAGACCGTAAGAATCAAACATGGGAGTGAATGAAATGATTTCAAAGCATGTGACGTAGTAATTTAAAAACACAATGGGCAGGAGAGGTTAGCTCAAGTGGTAGAGTGCATGCTTAACACGCACGAGGTCCTGGGTTCAATCCCCAGTACCTCCTCTGAAAATAAATAAATAAAATAAATTATCCCCTCAAAAATAAATAAATAAATAAAATTTAAAAACAAACAAGAAACACAGTGGGGTGATACAGTAGTGACTGGGGGCAGGGACAGGAAGAAGGGGCTTAGCAAGTTCAAGGGACAGAAAGGAGATGAGTGTGGCCAGAGCACAGTGGGTGGGGGAGGGGGCACTGGACAAATCAAATCAGAGAGGAAGGTGGAGGCCAGATGGGTTAGAGCCAAGATGGTGAATTTTGTCTGCACTATGAAGGAAGGGAAAGGATTAAACAGTTACCAAAGTCTATTCCTGGACACCTGAATAGAGCTCAGGGAGCAGTAACGGGGTTCTTAAAGCGTGACTGAGCACTGAGTGAATGGGTGGGTTTCTCCTCCAGCAATAAAGATTCCTCCTCGAAGGATGACTGGTGAACGTCTGGAATTTTTTCAGGGGTTCCCCAAAGATTGTAACTTTCCCAAAGTACACGGATAGACTCAGCCTCTCCAGGCACTTTTCTGGCGCCAGAGAGTGGAGGGTGGGAGTGGCGAACAATTTTATCGTCATGACACTGGTCTCCAGCCAGAGGGGAGGGGGGAATGTTTCTTAGAGCGTAAGTCATGACTTCAGAGGAATGATGTTCCAGCATTTCCCAGGAAGCACTGGTCGCATCTCACTGATAACTTGCTTTAAAGTCTTTCTAGTCCAAGTGCTCGTGGCCCCTGGTGCTACGTCATCAATGGCCAATACGACAGAAAGGAAGCCAGACTTGGCCTTCCCAGCTCCTGTCTGGGGAGCTCTGTAATAAGTTCAGATGGAGCTGGGACAGGGCATCAAATGCTGCATAGGAGCGTCTGTCCGTCAGTCCTCACCTTGTGTGGCTAACAGGATGCTCTGTGCAGTCAGGACAATGGGGTGGACACTAGGGAGTCAAGTAGTAGGAAGGTGGGCTTCTAAGAAGAATGGCAGTATAGTTATGGGTGAGTGAGGGGAGAACTATGCAGAACAAGTACACACCTGAGGGTCAAGCATTTCAGAGCTTTACTCTCCCAGCCCCCTGGCTGGACCAGACTGCTGAGAGAACTCCCCCAGAGCACCACTGAGGGCACACACAGCATCCGCACCATTGTAAGGGGGCATTCTCCTCCCTGGGCTGAGTTGAAAATCCCGCTAAGTTGTCCAGGAAGGAAACATGAATGGGAAAATGGTAAGAGTGGCTTCTGTTTACTGAATGTTTATTCCAGACACCATGCCAGCAAATTGCTTCACTGAATACTCACAGCATCCCAATGAAGGGGATTCAGTTACCATGCCCAGTTTGCAAGTGAGGAAACTGGGATGTTGAGAAGTGGCAGGGTTGCACAAGACACAGCAGAGGAAGTGAGTTTGGGCAGTACTTGAGCCCAGAGTCTCTGACCCCACAGTCGTTGTGTCATCCCCGCAGTTCTCATTTAGGGTGGACGGGCAGTTCATCATAAGCAGGTAGGTGGAGGGTCTGTGATTTTACCACCAGCACTCGGACAGCCCTGGATTTTCTAGTCCAGGCCCCATGTGGATCAGACCCAGGTTGTGACTGGTGCCTCGCACAGTCCAATGAGCACTGCTCTCATTCTGTGGTCTGAAGTTGTTCTCTGCTGCAGCTGGCTTCTGGTCAACCTCAGGCTGGGATCTTGCCGAGGAGCAGAGGGCAGAGCTGCATGATTTGGCACAGGAGGGAGCAGGAGACTAGGGCAGAGAGACTGCGGAGTCCTGATCCGGACTCCTAGCCAGTGATGCTCATGCTGCAGTGGTCCCCACGGTGGTGGTGACATAAGGCGACACACAGAACTAGGGAACCTGCGCACCTGTGGGGCTGGGCAGGTGATCCGAGGGACAGAAGCCAGCCACGTGCACATCTGTCTTCCGTCAGAGGGGCAGCTGCTGCTCAGCTTCTGCCTGTTGGGACCCGTGGTAAGGTGGCGTTTGCATACTCATATCTTCCTTTTTCTTTTTTTTTTTTTTAAGTCAAGGCAGAAATTTAGATTTTTAAAGGTGAGATTTATCTTTAAAATGTTGGCAACTAGTTTTAAAGAAGGGTTTTTAATGTTGCGCCAGGCACACTAAATATGTCTGTCGGCTGAAGGGAGCCTGGGGGCTGCCTGTCTGAGACTTCTGCAGTCCAGCGCTGGGTCAGAGCAGGGGCTTTGGGACAGTCAGCACTGGGTGCGAATCCTTGCTCTTCTCCTTCCTGACAGTTTACTAAATGAGTTGACATCCTGACCAAACAGGAATCCTAATGCCACCTCGCTGTAAGGTTGAAGAGGTAATGTTTTCGAAAAACGTCCAGTACAGGTCCTGGCGGTTTGTGGAAAGAATGCTGCCCTTCTTGCCCTTCTGTGGGGTAGTTGTGAAGGTGAGCTGCACGACTTTGCTCCTAAGAAGAGAGGAAGGTGCCTTAGGGGCTCTTCATAGAATCTTCGTGGTCCAGGGCTGGAGAAATTGCAGCTTTCTGTTTGCCAGGAGGATTCTGACAGTGACTTCCTTACCAGGAAGGTCAAAGGATGCTGTGAGCTTGTGGTCCACAACCTCAGCACCACCTCCGGGACAAAAGCAAGTGTCCCTAGAGCTCAGGCTTTAATGTAAACCCTCTTGTTCAGCGTTTCTCCCCAGTTGGCTTGGCAAATTCTTCAACACCTCTGTTTCTCGCTTTGGGCATTGCAGCATCTATGTTTGGTCTTATAGAAAAGGGCCTGAGATGGTGGCTTCCTGGCATGGAATATTCTGGAAGTTCTTCCTTGCCACTCTCTGGAGCAGCAGAGTCGTTTTCCTGGGGAGGTGCACTTTCCAAACCAGAGGCCGTCTTACACTTTCCTCTGGTCTCAGGCTACTGTCTGAATCTCATAGAAGGAGTGACAGGTAGCGGAGGGTTTGTTCGCCGAGGTGCAGGATAGCCAGAGTAGGAGACAGATTTAGAAATTAATGCAATCCATAGAAAGCCAAACTGCTCCACAGCCTGCCCCAGCCCAGCAAAGGGCTCAGACAGAACCACAGACCAGCACCCACAAAGAATGCCCCACGATCCTAAAGCAGTTTATCAAAAATTACAGCACAGGATTCCATTCGTAACACACAGCAAACGTTCTCTGAATTCTCTCCAAATCTCACGTGTCGGGCAGCTGCCCCTGCTCCCCAGCTTCCTCCAATTATTCTTCCCAGTGTAGCCTGAGCTGCTCCAGCCTCCTTGCCCTGCTCTCTTACCTCCCAGATCTAGTTTCTTCCTAACTCTGCCTTTCCCATGCAAATCAGTCTCACCTTCCTGGCTGCTCCTGGTCTGCGCCTCTCCCCAGAACTCCAGGCAGCAAAAGCAATCTGCCCTGGAAGGCCAGTGGAGAGAAGGGCCGTGACTCCCCACACCTCGTCGCGTTAACACAGTGGATGTCCCAGGCTCTGGAGAGCTTTTGTAGGAGAAGAGCTGAGAAGCAGTCTGAGGAGCAGACCTCGCGTGCGAGACGAGGGCAGTCCCCACGTCTGCCATAGCGCTCATCTCATTGGCCCCTGAAGACATCCCATTCCTCCTACCCCGTGGAGCACCTTTATGCCCTGGTCTTTTCACTCACTGCACATTATAGGGACATTGTTTTCTACAGCCAATCTCATCTTGAGCTCAAGCCTCCATCCTGCCAAAAGGGAGGAAGTCCCCCACCTTTCCGATGAAATGGAGAGCCGCCTCTTTCTGCTTCAGTAGTCTCTTTGGGGCATAGAGGGAAACTATGCATCTCTCACGGCAGGGATGGAGGTGAGGTCTTAGATCGTGTGCTGGCCCCATCCCTCCTGGCCATCTGGCACCATCGCTGACGCCCATGGCTGATCAAACGTGTGGTCTCTCCTCTCAGCACAGTGGGGAGTTGCGATGACCCCCACTGCACCCTCTAAACCCCGGCGCCACCTACCTTCTCTGTGTCTCAAGTGTATTTTCCCTCCAGCCACTAGCTTACTCCTCCTCCTGCTAAGGGGTCCTATCGCCTCCACGTGATAACCTCATGATGGACCCACCAAGCTTCCTACTCGTCACCGCCTTCCACATCCTCCGCTAGGAGCTCGTGGGCACTTTTCAGACTCTGCTTTTCCACTCTCAGCTCTGATTTTCAGTTCTCTCTGCCTAAGCCCAACCATGCTCCCATTTTCAGGCTTCCCGAGCTAGGTGGGTGTTTTGACTCTGGGTTGAGCACTCTTTCGGTGGCACCATCCTGCCTCCCCTACTGGGTGCCCTTCTCCTCAGCAGGGCTGTGAATTCACCCCCAGGGCACCATCGGCTCTGCCAATCTGCTCCCCTGTCCCTTAAAGTAACTATAAGGTGGAAACCATGAAATCAGCAGCTGCAAGAATGGCAGGAATTCTCCCTCAAAAAGACACAAATCCTGGAAGCCAGTGGTTAACGCTGAAATCAGTGGGAGCTTCATTTAATCTTTTTTTTTTTTTAATGATTGCCAGCTATGAATGTCTGGGAGGTAGCCAACGATTCATTGTAAGCACTAAATAAGCTGTAAGTCAAACCTCTCTGCTGATGGCAGTGTGATGTTGAACTCACTCAACTTAACAACCTACATTGAAGAGACAAATCACTCATCCCTGGGCCTCTCCAGCGGCGGTTTGGGAAAGCAGCACATGGATATGTAAGTGTGTATACACGTGTATATTTAATGGAGTGCAGAAAACCTGGCTTAATAACTGAGGAGTGTTTTGCCTTCTACCCTTCTTGCTGGAAAACCTGCCCAGCCCAGAATCCACAAGGCCTCTGAACCCAGTAGGAGCCTCCTCTTCATCCACTGGGCTTGGGAGAAAAGCTATGGAACCTACTCAGGCCCCTTTCTGTGCAATACACTTACCCAAGGAGAAAGGATGGACCACTCCACTCCATTGTCTCCTCCAAGCCCCCTTCAGCTCCCACCTGGACTTCTATGAAAGCTGCCTAACCAGTCTCCTTGGCTCCACGCTGCCCTCTACCATCCACATCCAAGGAGAAGCCAGAGCGGTCTTCTGAGAACCAAGGTCAGATGATGTCTTGCCTCTGCTCAAACCCACCTCCACTGGTGGCCCCTCGTATCTACAATAAGATCCCAGTTTCATGCCATGACAGATAAAGCCCTGCAGTTCTGACCACTACCTACTTCTCTGACGTCTTCTCACACCTTTGCCCAGTGGTCCTCCTAAGCTGCAGCCTCTTCTGGCCTTCTCGCTCGCACTCAAACAGGTCAGGTTCTCCCTGCCTCTGGGCCTTTGCTCAACCTCTGCTTAAATGTCCAGCTTTTGACTTAGCACATCATTCAAGTCTAATCTCAAATGTCACCGCCTGCTTTATTTCTTTTAACACTTATTTCTATCTGAATCGACTTATTTACTGAATTATTATCCATCTCCCTACAGTGAAAGCTTCCTGAAAGCAAGGACTTCTTCTGTCTTGTTCACAGGTATCCCCAGTACTTAGTGCTACTTGGCTCAGGGTTGGCGTCCCCGTGAAACTTCGTTAATAAGACTGATTCCTTTCCCCCTACTACCTGGTGGTCTCCTTTACCAGTTGAGAAACAACCACATTGAAATTTATCTCCAATTTAAGCATTCATTTTTTAAAATTCATTTGTTCAGCAGACGTGCACTGATTCCCTACTATTTGCCCGCCTGTGTGCCAGGCACTGGGGCCACAAGGCAGGCTCTGACCTCAAAGAATTCAGGATCTAGAAAACTCCATGATATTTGTTCAACATGATAAGAAATATAACAAAGATGTGTGTCATGTACTCAGGGATTTCAACGGTGGGATTTCGAAAGGAGATTAACCTTGGGCTGTAACTTGGAGGATACATAGGAGTTAGGCAAACAGAGGGTTGAGGAAAAGCAAACGTGAGGAGGCCCAAGGGAGCCTGGTGAATGTCCTCCATGTGGCTGGAGTAAAGGGTTCCCGTGAAGGAGAAGCAGGAACCAGAAGGCGACAGGGACGAGACTGAGAAGGACCTTTATAATATTCAGGAGTTTGAACTTTGTCTTGAAACTTTTAAGAAAATCACACTGGCCCCAATGGAAAGGATGTGTCAGAGGGAAAAAATGCTGGTCTTAACAGAGGGAAAAAATGCTGGTCTTGAAAGACTGTGGGCCTGGACTAGGGGAGTGTGACAGTTTCCAGAAGCTGCTGGAACAAATTATCACACACTGGGTGGCTTAAAACAGCAATTTGCCCTCTCTCAGTTCGGGAGGACCGAAGTCCAAAATTAAGATATGGGTAGGTCTGTGCTCCCACTGGAGTCTCCAGGAGAGCCTCTTCCGAGTTCCGGTAACTTCGGGCGTCCCTTGGCTTGTGGCTGCATCACTCCAATCTCTGTCTCCGTCTTTACGTTGCCATCTTCTCCTCATGTGTCCCTGCCTTCCTGAGGTGTTTTCCTTCCTTAGAGCATCAGTCATGTTGGACAAAGGCCCAGACTAATGACTTCACCTTGATTACATCTACAAAGACCCCACTTCAAATCACGGACACATTCACAGGCATTGGATGGGCTTAGTCCTTCCAGGCTGCCATAACAAAATACCACAAACTGGATGGCTTATAAACAACAGAAGTGTACTCCTCATAGTTCTGGAGGCTGGGACGTCCAAGACCAAATTGCTGACTGTTCGGTGTCTGGCGAGAACCCTCTTCCAGGCTGCAGACTGCTGACCCGTCCTGGCATCCCCACACCGCAGAGACAGAGTTCTGTGGGGTCTCTTTGATAAGAGCACTGGTCCCATTCATGAGGACCGCACCCCGCTGGCCTCAGCACTTCTCAAAGGCCAACTCCTAACACCACCATGTCGGGCATTAGGTTTCAACATATGAATTCTAGGGGGACATGAAGATTTAATCCATAGCACAGGAGTTTTAATTTCAGTGTATCTTTTGGGGGGGTACATAATTCAACCCATAATTAGGTGTGAATGGAAAGAAGAGGGCAAGTTTTATTCCGTTGAATAGAAATGGATTCAGTAAGTCTTAGAAGTTAAGCAGACGTGCAAGTTTGAAGAAGAGGGAGTCATCGAGGGAGAGTCCCATGTTTTGGGTTTATGCAGTTAGTGGAGGGTGGAGCCACTCATTAAAACACAGAAAATACACAAGACAGAGCTCATGATCCCTTTTCCTCATCTTCAGGAATTAGCCTGTTATCCAAAGCCATCTCGGTAGCCTAAAAAAAACCCTGAGAGAGGAAGAAATGACACGGGAGCCAACTGCTTGAGTAAAGCAAGAGGGAACATTACCTTCCTCAAAATGCAGACCAGAAGCCGAAATGGAAATCAGATTACTGAACTCAATTGATCTCTTAAAAACTAGAGCCACAGACACAACCTGAGTTGTCCTTGTGGAGGAAGAGGAAGGAAACCTGTTTTCCCAGCCGAATCTATCGACTCTTCATTCATTCGGGAGCCAGGTTGAAATCAATGGTGTCTTGTTTGGTTGGAAAAACCTTAGAAAAGGGAGGCCAGCTCCAGCCACAGAGCTTATTTCTGAAGAGCCTTCTCATGCACAGGAAACAGCAGATCTGCAGGTCCAGCACCCTCCGCGTCGGCCCCAAGAATCCGGGGCCTCGTTCCGACGTGGGCCATCCGGTGCCCGTTGCCGAGCCTCTTTGAAGTGCGGACCAAACACAACCCACTTCCCAGGGGCATCGGTGCCTTTCAGCATGTTTACCTGGAGGCCGTGGTTCTCTGCAACATCCGCCCGTGCTTTGAGAGAGAGTGGGGCGGAGGTGGGCGGGGGACCCCCGTGAAAAGGCCGATTGAATCTGCAGGCAGCAGACAGAGGCGATGATGCAGTATGTCAGCAGGGGTCTGGGAGGAAGCCTGGGTTGCGGTGCGGAATGAAATCTACCTTCCTTCTTCTTAAAACCCACTTCCACCATGGAAGGCTTCCACCACGTGATGGCTTAGGGGCTGAGACAGTGCCAGGTCAAGGCCAAAGGGAGTGTGACCTACCACATTTTGCAGGTCGTTGACAGATAGGCTTCCTGGCCCTCACACTCTATATTTTTTGGGCTATTTTTCGTCCCTTAGTTTTCTGACGACTGGAAAGTCTTGTACGGCTTAGCTGGCCTTGACAAACTTTCTCATGCCCGAGGTGGGGAAACCACCTCTGCTCTTTAATCTGACCCGGCTAATTGGCCCTGAGGAAGTTGTGTAGAGAGAAGAGCCATCCATGACTCTTGCCACATACATCTCCTAAGTACAGGAGACACAGAGTGGCCAGAGCCTTCGTGTAAATCTGTTACGGCCTCCTGACCTCCGAGCAATAATAAACGGTATTCTCGCAGGCTGTCCTGGAGATATGAAGACGTTTTGTGAGAACATCTGGCATTCATTGACTCAGGAAAAGGAAGAAAAAAAAATCACAAGCCCTGGGACAGAATTTCATTTTCTTTTCATGTTGCCATGTGGGTGAAGGAGCCCTGCTCTGTCTTTAAGCATGTGTATATGTGTGTGTGTGTGTGTGTGTGTGTGTGTGTGTGTGTAGGGGAGGGAGGGGGTGCTGGTGGTGGTATGTGAACTCTCAAGTTTTAAAGGAGGCATAAAAATGCACATGCATTTCTGTGAAGAAGTTCTCTGGCGGGGGCGGGGCGGGGGCTGGGGGTGGGGGCGCGTCTTTTTGGAGGAGGCTCGGGATGTCCGGTTATTGTAACTTGCTGTCAATATGTCTGCTTTCCTTCTGCTCCTGTGAAGTTTTCTCCGTGCTGCCCTCTGGGAAGACCTGGGTCACAGATTATGGATTCTCTAGGTTGGTTAGGGGACACCAGGGTATGCAAGCTTTAAAAGGACAAGAGCCCGGAGGGCTAGCATGCAAGCTCGCGCGCTCTCTCTCTCTCTCTCTCCCTCCCCTCTCCCCTGCCCACCACGTCTATAGAACAACCTGGCTCATAAGCTCAAAACCAACAAATTGAGATCTCCCTGTGGAGTGCTGTGGAAGTTCACTGCCAAACAGGGTGGATTTTTCCTCCTTCCCACAGGATGAGCATATGCCTCCTTCCCTCTCCTCAAAAGTTGGCCTCTCTTTGATCAGTGAGTTCAAGTCAGAATAGGTCTCAGGTAGCCAAAGCGGCTTAAAATGTTAGCAAACAGTGGGATCCCTTTTAATTTTTAAAGGGGACTCTAATTCTACCCTTTATGACTTGGTTAATTATCCTGGGCCCCTGAACAGCTGTCTATTGATTCCAATTAACATGATTGACATCTCCTCTGGAAGGTAAAAGCTAATCAGCTACAGGATCCCCCACTGAGAATTCATTTCCTTCTTGGAGTCACTCCTGGGCAGGAGGAAACTTAAATAGAGAATTGAGATTCAGCACCCACAGCTCTGACTTAGTCTTTTATATACAGCCCCACAGTGTCTTGTAGAGGGGAGAAGAAAAAAAGGATAGAAGTTTAAAAAAAAAAATGGCAGTTTATTTTGAACCAAACTAACGTTAATTCTGTTGGCTTTCATTTCTCTTCCTTTCCATTTTTCATGAATCTAAATTGATCCCTTGAATGTTTGATTTCCTTTTCCTTTCCTGTTCTAAAGGACCCACAAAGTCTACTCTTGATCAGTTCTGACAAGTTCAAAAGTTGACATGAACTTTCTGGTACAGCCAACTTTCAATTTTCCATATTTTTTCCCCCAGTGATTTGGATACAGATCTTGATGGCTTCCTTGTGGTATTTTCAGATTAAAAAAAGAAAGAAAGAAAACAAATAAGAGAGAGATTATGTCAGATAACAAACGAGAGCCGGAATGATGCAGACTCTAAATATGAAACATAAAAAGAAAGAAAACCAGCAAATTCACTCAACACACATTTCTGGCTGTTATGTGCCAAGTGCTTGGAAACTTCTAGAAGGGGGTGGATGTGATCTGGCTTTGATACCTGTGGCATCCCCTTCTCTCCACACATATTCCTACTAGTCAGAAAGGAAATCTAAGTTACAGTTGGAAGCAAGCTCAATACGAACGGTGTTAGGTAGTTGCAAAAAAAAAAAAAAGGTGATATTATAGACTGCAGAGTATCCAGCTCAAAGGGGGCAGTGGTTAGGCAAATCCTAACGTTAATTGGCATTTTATTTGACTATAAATTTTACTAGGGCAGACACAGCGTTGGCCTGGCTGATCCCCGCATTCCGACAGCCTAGCACAGGGCTTGGCATGTCACTGATACTGAGTGGACATTTGTTGAATGAATGAATTATCTGGGCACAGAACCAATAATTTCAAAAAAGCATGGGCCAAAAGCTGGTCACAGACAATAATTATCGGAAAGATGGATGGATGAAGGAATGAGTAGATGGATGGATAGATGGACGGACTGGATAAAGGGATATAAGAGGAAATGAGATGAGATTCTGTTTTGGACAAATATAGGATAACTAATAATGGATAACTAGATATAAGATAACTAATACGGCTCCGTGTTTACCCTCAAGAAAGAGCTCATAGACTTTGGGTATTTGTACCCAAGGAGGTATAACCCAGTGTTGACTAACTCTCCTTTAGTTAGTTTTGGGCAGTAAGTGAGAACAGTGAAGGAGCCCTTGGCATCCAGCATTACGGTCCAGCAAATCCAGGGTATACTGATGCATTTATTCGATCCCTTTGCCGCCTGGAGAAAACCCCCTTCCACACGAACCTCTTATTTCACTCTCTGGAACCAGGTCATTTACATAAAGGAGAAATGGGGAGGAAAGAAGACAGCCAAGAAGGAGTAAAGGGCGCAGCTAAGCCAGGAAACCAGCGTCCGCTCCTGGCGCTGCAGGGCCGCTGCCTCCCTGGTAAAAAGCAAACGCTCCTGGCAGCATTTCTTGACCAAAAGGGAGCCAAAGACAACAAATGAAAACAATACCGCAAACCCACCCTGGGACCTAGAGAAACACTTTTATTGTGTTTCTCTTTCACCCACTTCTGAATTTAGGGTTTCGTCTAGCAGACTGAAGCGTGCTGCCTGTCATTTGTCAACCCCAAATGCCAGTTTCCATTTCTTAATGTCACGCCTCCTCACCACTACAATCAATCTGTGGACAATGAGGAACTTCCCAGTTTCCCTGCAGGGAGTCTGGAGCCCGAGCCTGGACGTCCCGGGGGGAAACCAGTGCTCCTGATGCTTCCTTTCATGACCATTTGAAAGACTGCGATCCCTCTGCGTGCTGGGCCATCCTCTTCACTGCTCCCCTTCTGTTGCCAGTTGGGTTTTCTTGCTCATGTAGCTTTTCTGAGGGGCAGAGGAGGGGCTCGGTAACATAAGAGACCCAAAGTCAAACAAAGCAATAATACCTTTGTAAATACCCTTAGACAGTAGATATGCATACTGACCCCTGCTGACCTGCTCTGGTCATGGAGGGCCTAAGGGCTCCTATCTTTGGAGGAGTCCCATGCTCCCACCAGAGCAAACGTCATGAACTATGCTTACATCACACGTTAAATAGTATACATTTTCCGAGCAGTTAAAGCATTTTTTATAATTTTGTTTCTTATCATTTTGACTTTATACTTTTTTGTATATTGGGACTAATCTATTTTCCAGCTGCAAACATCTTCCCATGCCCTGAGAAAGCTCACGGGACGTAGGCACTGACTAACGCAGGAAATGACCCCTCTCCCCTTAGTGATTCCAGGGCCCCCTTGCAGGCTGCTGGCTTTCATAAGCATGTTTCCTGACTGTCCTCTGTGTTCAGTCAAGCTGGATTTCCATTATTCGTTCATCTGTTGATGGACACTTAGGTATATATATTCAATAGAATACTACTCAGCCATAAAAAGGAAAAAATGAAATCTTGCCATTTGCAGCAACATGGATGGACTTAAAGGGCATTATGCTAAGTGAAATGAGTCAGGCAGAGAAAGACAAATATTATATGTCACTTATACATGGAACCTAAAAAACACAACAAACTAGTGAATATAATTTTTTTAAAAAAGAAACAGAGTCACAGATAGAACAAACTGGTGGTTACCAGTGGGGAAAGGGAAGGGGGAGGGGCAATATAGGGGTAGGGGAGGAACAGTACAAACTATTAGGTATAAAATAAGCTACAAGGATGTATTGTACAACACGGGGGTTATAGTCAATATTCTATAATCACTATAAATGGAGTAGAACCTTTAGAGATTGTGACTCACTATATCGTGCACCTGTAACTTACATACTATTGTACAGCAACGATGCTTCAGTTTTTTAAAAGCTGGACTTTCAGTCAACCACAGAGGGTCCAGCACTCTGCTGGTCAGGGCATCACTCGACTTCCAAGGGCCCCAAGCTGTGGCCTGTTTTTCGGGGGTTTTTGCTCAGTCAAATCTAACACTCCACATTTCAAGAACGGCATCTTAACTAGGTGGGGCATTTTATTCCAAGTAGCTGAACCACTGGGGCCAGGGAGCTGGGTTCCCTTTTCCAGACTGTGATTCCCTCCAGACGAATCCCATGCCATTTGCAGAGATGAGACAGAAGTGATAACTGTTAACAACTTAATATGATTATTACCTGAAGCAAAAATATTGTGGTGTTTAATATGTATGACCATACTGGAACTCGCGTCTGACCTCGCTTTTTATGCTCAAAGCTTAAAAGTACAAACAATGTTAAATCCTTGGCAGCACGCCTGGAAGTAGTCTGTAGGCAAACTGGGTAACTATTGCTGTGAACAGCCAGATCGATGGTGATGCTTAAATTCTATACAGTCTGGTTGAAGAAAATTTGTCTCCTTTTTTTATTGTCACACATCATCTTTCACCCCAACCAGACGACCAGTTTCACCAAGGCAGAGGTTGTCTTATATTTTGAGGAGCTGTATTCAGTAAAAGATCACTAAAAGCAAAAATAAGAAATAACAATTTTTTAAAAAAATCTATTATCGAATGCTTACCAAATCACTGGTTCTGCTACCGGAATGTTTTATACCTTATCCCATTGGTCAAACGTTTAGGCACATCTTTGTAGAAGGGCTGATGATTTCCTGCTGAAGAATAAGGAAACTGAGGCTTTGAGGGGTGAAGTCTGAGATCACCCATGAACAGGGTATGAATACTCAGACCTTTTTTCTGCTGCAAAGTCTGTGCTTTGAGAGGTATTCAAAGAAACTGAGTTTGGGGGACAGTATGTGAATCTTTTGAGAGCAGTGATGGAGCAGAATTTGACCCTTTCTCCCTTCCACCAACTCTTATTAGACACTGTGCTAAGTTGACTTGCTCTCAAGTCATTCATCACCTGGAAGAGGATATGACCATACCAGGCTCCCCTGTGGCACAGTGGGCTGAGGACCATCATAGAGCCATGTCCTGGTTTGCTGTAGCACAGGGGAAAGAATGGCCAGGAGTGTGAGGGCACCCCAGTATCCCAGTGCAAAAAGAGACAACCTTGTGTGTGAGGGCCTAGAAACATGAAAGCACACAGCACAGTCAGGCGGTGACAGTGTCATCAGAGGCAACTTGGTCAGACCAAATGGATTGAAGGAATCATCATGGAAGATGGTGGTCATGAGGCTAAGTGGAGCTCCATCCTGGGAAGACCTTTGGGGGTCCTACGTTAGGACCAAAGGTAGTAGAGATGGGGGAACGGTTGGATTCAAAAGATATTTCATCCGTAAAATCCATAGGACTCAGAGACAGATTTGAAAAGGGGGAGAGTGGAAATGGGGGTGTCGTTTACCAGGATGAGAATAAAGAGGTGGCTTGAGGAGGCGGTCAGGGGTCAGTTTGGGACTTGTTGAGTCTGATATGCCTACAGGACATCCAGGTGGAGAAGTGTATTTTTTCCGCCATGCATTGTTGAGTGGTCGTTGTTTTGTTTTGTTTTGTTTTGTTTTCCCTTCAATCTACAAATAGAACTTGAGTCCTCCTTAAAGAAGTGGAGTTGCCAGTAAAAATAATGTTGGAATTAGTGTGTCTTGACTCGGGCCGGAGTAGACCCCCTGAGGCAAAGCCTAGAATATAGAAAGCAAATGGTGTTTTTGGCAGTCTGGGGCAGGCACCCAGCTGCTAAGTAGGAGTTTTGGCCTGGAGAGGGGGCTGGGAGCAAAGGAGTGTTGGGGGAGGATGGAGAAAAGGGGGGCAGGAGAATTATCTCTAAGAAGAAATCACTTTTGTTTTTAATTTTACACACATGGGGCTCATAATACTTGTAAGAACAGAGCTTAGCAATGGAGAGAGATGGAGAGATAAGAGTGAGTCTCCCTTCGCGAGAGGCTGGGGGGCACTGCTGCTTTCTGCTGAACAGATTCCAGTGCTCAAAAGACCCTACTTTTCGTTAAGGGCAGGGAGAAAGTGATTCCCAAACCTTCCATGGCTTTCTTCCTGCTTTCCTAAAAGAGCAGTCCAGCCTCTCAACTCTGATCTGCGAGGAGTTTACCCATGAGATTGTGGATCTGGAGGAGTTTCAAATACGTGAAACATTGTTGCTCTCCCTTGTGCCTTATTTTTACTTACCTCCCTACTTTGAAAGCAGTGTCAGTGAACAGTACCTGCTGCAGCGTATCTGATTCTGGGAGCCTCTCACCTCCCTTCTTGTATTAATTTAGGAATGTTTCATTTCTGCAAAAGTGGTGCTGTGATCTTTGCTTTTCTATGCATGCCTTTCATCTGGCGCTCACAATGTGCTATACAGATGTTCCCCTGCCAGACCCCAGTGCCCCCTAATTTGCTTTGAGATCCCCGCAAGTTACAGTCCCTCTAGGCAATACCACCCCTTTACCTGCAGCTAAGCACACAAACAGGATACCCTGGGGGAAGGGTCTCCCTCTACACGCTGCCTTCTGCTTCTTTGCCCATCCAACCTTTTTCAGACCCTGCCTTCTCTGTTCAGTCTGTATAACTCTCGCTCATCAATTCATTTCCATTTGTTATTTCAGCGTGTCTATATTGAGTGAAATACTGAGGACTGTGCTTGTATCACCAGGGATACAACAATGAGCAAAGTGCAGCGGGGCCCTGCCTCTGGGAGCTCATGATACGGTGGGGGAGACGACAGAAAAGTGGGCAGGAACTTACAACCTGGTGTGGTAGATGCTAGGATGGGGCTAAGCGCCGGGTGCCATGGGAACACAGCATATGGGCTCCTGACTCTCTTTGGTGAGACAGAGTGTGCTTCCTATCGGAAGTAAGAGTGAGCTTGCTGTGGTTTGGATCCTGAATCAACTCCTTACAAGCTGGATTACTTTGGGCAAGTCACTTAACACCGAAAACGTGTTACTGAATTAAAAACCTAATAAAGTACCCAGCACATAGTAAATGCTCAAAAAGCACATTTTGGGGGGGAGGGGGTAGCTTAAGTGGTAGAGCACATGCTTCCCATGCATGAGGTCCTGAGTTCAATCCCCAGTACCTCCTCCAAGATAAATAAATGAATAAACCTAATTACTTCCCCCTCATAGGACAAGCAAAACATGTGCTTTGATATTGTTCCACAGATCTGTCTCATCCTTTACGAGGGTATGTATGCATATGCATGACTGGGACGTTGTGCTGTAGACCAGAAATTGACACGTTGTAACTGATGGTACTTCAATTAAAAAAAAAGAAACGAATATTCATTCATCATTCATTCATTCACTCCTTCATTCGGTAAATACATACTGAGTACCACCTTGCGCCAGGCAGTGTTCTCAGTGGAGGTGTGTAGACGTGTGCCCAGGGCTTAGAACATCAGTACTTCTAGGACGTAAATTACTTCATCTCAGCCCTTTTCCTTCTGCGTGGGCTGTGTTTGGAGAAAATCTTAGAAGTAATACTAATAGAAATTCTCTTGCTCCCTGTCGAAGCAGCAACAAGATGACTTTCCTAGGGCCGAGGGAAAGTCCGGGCAGTGAGGAAGTAGCCCTGTAGCTGTGCCCAGCTTGCCTTTTTCAGGTCACCATCTCCCCTCCAGCTCCAGGCTGCTTTCCATTGGCTCCAGCCTGACAGGAGACCCCCTCTCCCACTGCCACCTCCCTCCCCGCCCCCGTCACAGCTTTAGGTCTGCTCAGCAGGACAGGGAACTGCACATAGGAATGCATGGTCATCCTCCGCTGCTGTCAGAAAGAGTCGAAAAGCCAAATTGGGTGCCTTAAAGTTTTACAAGTGCCCACTGCTGCTGAGTACTTGAAATTCTTGGAAATAAAATGCACAGCTCCCAGGAGCTTTTCCTTGGGGAAAACCTGGCCATCTCATTCACAGGTCCAGCCACAGCTGTTCCACACGGAGCGAGAAGGAGACTGTCAGCCACAAACCCAACCGAAACCTTAGCATGAGTCAGCGTCTCTGGGGCCGCCTTGCCCCAGGGCCGCTCTGCTCCGTGGAGGAGTCGTCCCCACGCTGTGATGGATGGGGCTGCTTCTGCAGAGAAGACAGGCTTGTGCTGTAGGGAGCTAAGGAGGCATATGCCTATTGCTGTGGTTGATGCTCCCAAAACACAACAATAGGTAGCTTCCTTCTCCTGGTTCAGAACACAGAGCTGGGCTCTTCAGCCCCGTGGAACTGAAAAATAATAAAGCACCACTTTTTTTTAGTGTAGTCAGTTTAAAATGTGTTAATTTCTGGTGTACAGCATAGTGATTCAGTTATACATAATTTATGTGTGTGTGTGTGTGTGTGTGTGTGTGTGTGTGTGTGTGTGTATTCCTTTTCATGTTCTTTTTCATTATAGGCTATTACAAGGTATTGAATATAGTTCCCTGAAGCACCACTGTTTTGAGCCATTCTATTTTCAGCAAACACCTTGCCCTTTCTTTCTTTCTTTTTTTTAAAAGCTGCAATTCAAATAACATAATACTCACCATCTTAAAGTATATCATTCAGTTTTACGTATATTCACTATGTTATGCCGCCATCACAACTGCCTAATTCCAGACCATTTCCATCACCCCAAAAAGAAAACTACCACTCATCAGTGGTCTCTTCCCGTATTCCTCTCCCTGCAGCCCTGGCAACCACTAGTTTACTTTTTGTCCCTGTGGATTTGCCTTCCCTGGGCATTTTGTATAAATGGAATCATGTAATAATTGACCTTTTACATCTGACTTCTGTCACCTAGCGTGTTTCCAAGATTTATTCATGCTGTAGTGTGTTAACAGTACTGCATTCCTTTTTTATGGCTGAATAGTATTCCATTGTATGGCTCTAACACGTCTTCTTTATCTGTTCATCAGGTGATGGGCATTTGGTTATTTCTAATCTTTTGGCTACTGTGAATAAGGCTGCCATGAACATTCATGTGTAAGGTTTTGTGTGGATGTGTTTTCATTTGTCATGGGTATATACCCAGGAGTGGGGTTCCTAGATCATATGGTAATTCTATGTTTAATTTTTTGAGGAACTGCCAAAATGTTTTCCACAGTGGCTATACCATTTATGACCATGCCAACAGTGTATGAGGGTTCCAATTTCTCCACATTCTTACCAATACTTGTTATTGCCATATATGTATGTGTGTACATATATATATATATAGAGAGAGAGAGAGAGAGAGAAAGGCAGGGGGAGAGAAAGGAGAGAGGGCCCTCCTGGTGCCTACTGGGGGTGAAGTGGTGCCCTCTCCTACGTGTATAATTTGGTCGTTCTAGGCTTTTTCTACTTCTCTCTATGCGTTGCTCCTATCAGTGTAATTTCCTCCTATGTAGGATCCAGATTTTTTCGTAAAATTCTGGAAGAAAGATGATGGGCAATTTTTTAATACTGTGTGTGCCTCATATTTATATCATTCTTACTGTTACCCTGGCCTGAATCTGCCTCACCCCAATCCTGAGCTCCCGGTTCACATGCCTGCCAGATGTCAGGACCCCTCCTACTCCTGCTTTTTACTGGTTACAGGGCCTGAATTTCCTAAGACGGGGATAGTGCCTCCCTCTTGAGCCGGCCCCCTGTCCTGCCCAGGCAGCTGGAGAGAGGAGAGAAGGAGCCCGTTGCCTTCACGTGCAGTCTCTTGCTTCTCTTTATTTCTAAACCAAGGGGCTAATGAAATATATAACGAACTTTGGTTTGGAAGAAATTAAAAGCAGAGTCACATGCAGGCTTACTATGCAAGAGTTTGTGGTCTCTTGAACATAGGTCATGTAAAGTGTCTTCAAGAGATTTGCAATGGACATTATCAAGTTATACTAAGCCAACTCGAGAGAACACAGTGTTTTCATCTACCTTAGTTGTGTGTTGGAGTTACGACTGACAAATTGTTCTTCTTGTTAAAATAAGTCCTTAAGGATCTCCAGCAAACACTGAAATCACCAAGTCATAGTGTGTATACTTGTGGGTAATCCGTTCATGTTTTGTAATTCAAACTTTTCTAGCTAGTTTAAACTGTCATGTGTCTCAACCAGCCCTAATTAGTGAGACTTCAGAGTCTGTCCATTGAGTCTGATTCCGAAATAGAACCGAATAGTTAAGCGCAAGGCAAAACAGGCTTTGGTTTGAATCCTAGCTCTGCTCTGACTCTAGGACCTCGAGCAAGTCATTTTTCTGTAGTTTAAAACGAGGTTCTGATGTGTACGTTAGAGGGCTGCTTTGAGAAGCAAATGAGATTATTTATGTAAGGTATCAGCACAAGGTCAGCCACATGAATTTAGCAGGCATTTGAAGCCTTTAATAGCGATAGTACAGTAGTTGCATCTTTCTTTAAATAATAGGCATGTCCAGAAATGGTGCAAGTAAATTCCTTCTTATTTTTGTTTTGTGGACAATGAAACATATTAACTAGATTAGAGAGCTGATTTTTATTTTTAAGGAACCCCATGGTGAGTCCTCTTTTGTAAATGGATGAATCACTTCTAGTCTTACCTGGTTTATGTACATTTCCCTTTTGGATCTCAGGATTTCTGAAAATGGGACACACCTGTCCAGAATCCTAAGCTCCCATCCCCAACTCTCCTGC
Source organism: Camelus dromedarius (assembly GCF_036321535.1). Lineage (NCBI taxonomy): Eukaryota > Metazoa > Chordata > Mammalia > Artiodactyla > Camelidae > Camelus > Camelus dromedarius. Next base: position 17,696,403 of record NC_087462.1, on the reverse strand, counting down.
CTCTGCTTGAAAAATGTCACAGTGTCAATCTCTGGTTGGCAAATGCTGGTGTGGCAAACAAACAGCACCTTCCTTTGATGTGACCAAACTGTGTATGTGAGAGTCTGGGGTCTCTGGATCGAAGCAGGTACGGGTTCCTGGGAGGAAGAGACTGATTGCACTAATCTTGTTCTCCATCAGGCTTTTATTGGAACTCTCAAAAAAAAAAAAAAAAAAAAAACCTTCATGTTAAAGTGGAAACAAAAGTGCTCCAACCATAATAAGGATCTCAGTTATAACCCTGGGAGAGCAGATGGGCACTGGATTTGATAGAGGGAAACTTTTCAGTACATCTGTCTTTGATAACTTCTAATGCAGAGAGTGGGGCCTTTGAAATTAATTGGTCACTCCAAAGCAGTGTTTTCAATAATGCAACTGAGAACTTTTTGTTATGTAGAAAAGTCCTGACTGGTGCTGACTTTGAGGAGTGAATTAATTTTTCATGAGTTCATAGTGCTTCAGGCTACATTCCAGCCTCTCTTCATTTCCCAGGATTTTTGTGTAGGGTGATTTGTTTTAAGCAACTCCGTATGAAGGTATTTGAGGTGCTCTGTTTTCTCCTTGGTCATTGTCTGGAAGAGTGATTGCAGAGAGTTGGAAAATCCCCCAGTGGGCCCTATGAGCTGTCCTGTCCCACTTTGCTACCGTGTATTCCTTCTTCATCCTCCATTTTCCTTGCATGTGTCCTGTGTACCAGCAGTATACACACCGCCCATCATCAACCAAGAAGACAAGTAGGAGAAGCAAGCTTCCCTCTTGGAAAGCAGTGCCTTCTTTAGTTCTTTCTGCAAGATTTGAGTGAGGAATGAGACCCATCGCTTATTCTTTCCTTGTCATCCTGGGCAGGGGTCCTGGGGCTCTCTACTGGCCTACTTGGGTTCCTAAGAGGATCTGCCTTCACAGGTCTGGTTGCTGGAAATGAGGGTCTTGTCTCATGGAAGCAGAAAGTACTGACTTTACTGTTAGCCTGTCCTAGAAAGCAAGCTCAGCCTCCTTGTTTTTTGGCCCATCTCCTTGGGAGATGCCTGTCTCGTCCAACATTTCTTGAATCTATTATAGTTCACTAGATTGTAAGTACAAGGATTGAAGAGTGTCTGACATTTACTTTTATAGGAAGAAAGGGAGGGAAGGAGGAAGGAAGGAAGGAGGGAAGGAAGGAAGGAAGAAAGATTGGTCAGGTGGATGAATTGTTGTCCTATAGTTGAGATGACTTTGTCTAAGTGCTCAGGCCACTGCAGATGGAATGAGTAAGAATAAAAGCTCTGAAAAGCCTTCACTGCTCGTCCTTTTGAGTCTCAGGTAGCTGCCACTCCTGCGTGTCCCCACGACATCTGGTACCTGGCTCGGTTCAGCACTGTTCACACTCAGTCGTGACTCCCTGTGTGCATGTCTGTCACCCCCACTCTTCTGTGTTCCCTGAGAACACGGAACTTGTTCTGTGTCTGCCTTGTTTGCAGATCTATGGCCCAGTGCTTAGCACACAGCCCACACACAGCTCAGCAAATGGTGAATGAGTGATTGAGGAAGCGAGTGGAAGAGCCATGTAAATTAGTTGGGTCCTCTTCTCAAAAGAAGTGATACCGGAAAATAATATGTGCATATCCAAGATACTCAGAATTGATTCGGAGAGTGATACTGTGCTTCTGTAATTCAGTTTGGGCAGAATGCTACCAGGAGTCATGCGAAGGATGACAGACAGGAAATATTGTTTCAGTAAACAAATTCTGGGCAGCTGAACGTTTTGCAACTTTTTTCATGTTGCATTGACCGTATGCCTATTCATCACCACCTCCATCAGTTTATCAGCCTCACATTCACTCATCGATCATCATTTGCAGAGGCAGGGGTAGGACAGAGGAGCTGGCTGCAAGAAGGACTCCCATTCTTGGAGGATAGCTAGTCAACAAGGGTCTGATGCCGACTGGTGGCATCCTTTCAGTCATAATGTATGCACAAGACCTCTTTTCTCCCTTTATTAAGGGATAATTGATTGAGGTCAGAAGTTTTTGAGAGTCCTGGGAGATTTTTAATCCACTGCCATGATGCAAAGCTTACTACATCAATAAGACAGTTCCATAGGGGGATGGAGGAGTAATTGAGATGCCATACCAGCTGGAATCCAGATGAAGATACATTTGGAAGCTTAATCACAATCCTGTTCTACACTAAATATTCATCCGTCTGTCTCCCAAAGAGGACAGGAAATTAAGTTGTCAAGGACAGAGGGGGAGGAGGTTGAGCTGAAAGAAACCCACACCTCAGCCTTAATCTCTAAATATGCAAGACTGTCTTAGGTGGTTGAAGCAAAAACCTCTTCTTTCCCGTTTTATTTCCTGAGAAGTATTTGAGCTGTTTATACACAATTTATCATCCCTATAGTTACCAAAATGGACTTGTTAAGATAGCTCAGCCTCCTCACTGTGGGGTAATTACAGATGAGCGATGCCATCTCCATAGAAAAATGCTTTATTGAGCCAATATGGAAAAGGATTAAAATTATGTAAACACGCAGAAAGGAGCAGAGGGGTTCCTAAATGGAGCTGACGGCTATGATTGTATCTGCCTTCAAGCGGGGCGTCCCGAAACTTGAACTAAACCCTGGATACGGTCAGTAAGAATTACGTTACATGTTGTGGGTTTTCTTTCATTTCTTTTCTCTTTTTTTTTTTTTTTTTTTTTAAATTTCCAAGTTAAACACTTTATGGTCCCTTCAAGGCATCTAAATTTCATTTCAAAGGGTGGGGTTTGAAAAAAATCTGTGTTGCAGCCATAAATGAGATGATCATTTCTTTTTAAATTCTGCCCCAACAGTGAGTCCAACAGTGGCTTTTTAAAAAAGGGACAGTGACGTTCACGGTCATGTTATCAGGTGAGGAGGCTGCATCAGGCAGGGTGTCTTTGGCTGCAAGTAACAGAACAATCCGCACTGGAATTAGTTTTAATAAGGGAGTGTAGTGGCTCATGTGATAGGAGTCTTTAGGAGGGTGATACCCCAGATGCAGGATGGTAGGGTCTCTGCCCTGCTTCTCTGTGGTTATCCTGGTGCTCTGCCTTCCCCAGAGTACTGACGCCAGCATCTAATTAGTTCTGTCCCAGCCATCATATCCTGATGCTTCAATCTCCAGCAGACAAAGGGTCCTTCCCTTCTCTGTGCCTCTCTCTTGGGAAGAAGTAAATTTCCTAGAAGCTCAACAGTAGACTCACTCTCACTTGAAACCTGCCTAGGCCAGCCCATCGGTGATTATTTGAGAGCCCCCTTTGCGTGGAGGTGGTGGGAGGAGCACGGCCGTCATCTAGTACCCTCTGTGATGTGACCAGGACATAACTACCCAAGACATCGCCGCATTCACGTGGTGCAGTAGAAAGAACACAGACTGTGGAGTCAGGCAGTCCTGCATTTGAATCCCATCTCTGTTCCTAATTAGGTGGGCAATCTGAGTGGATCACTTACCCTCAGTGAGTTTCCCTGCTCCTTGGGTGAAATATGAGGGTGAGGACTGATCCAGAGAGCTTGCGAGCATTAAAGCATGGGACACAGACACAAGGGAGGCACTGCTCAATCAGAAGTCCCATTCTATGGGAGAAAATTTTTGCAAATGAAACCAACAAAGGCTTGATTTCCAGAATATATAGGCAGCTTATATGACTTAATAAGAAAAAAGCAAACAACCCAATCCAAAAATGGGCAGAAGACCTAAACAAGCAATTCTCCAAGGAAGACATACAAATGATTAATAGGCACATGAAAAAATGCTCAATATCACTAATTGTCAGAGAAATGCAAATCAAAACTACAATGAGGTGTCACCTCACACCAGTCAGAATGTCCATCATTCAAAAGTCCACAAATGACAAATGCTGGAGAGGCTGTGGAGAAAAAGGGACTCTCCTTCACTGCTGGTGGGAATGCAGTTTGGTGCAGCCACTTTGGAAAACAATATGGAGATTCCTCAAAAGACTAGGAATAGACTTACCATATGACCCAGGAATCCCGCTCCTGGGCATATATCCAGAAGGAACCCTACTTCAAAAAAATACCTGCACCCCAATGCTCATAGCAGCACTATTTACAATAGCCAAGACATGGAAACAGCCTAAATGTCCATCAACAGATGACTGGATAAAGAAGATGTAGTATATTTATATGATGGAATACTATTCAGCCATAAAAACTGACAACATAACATCATTTGCAGCAACATGGATGCTCCAGGAGAATGTCATTCTAAGTGAAGTAAGCCAGAAAGAGAAAAAAAAAAATACCATATGAGATCGCTCATATGTGGAATCTAAAAAAAAAAAAAAACAAAGAACATAAATACAAAACAGAAACAGACTCATAGACATAGAATACAAACTTGTGGTTGCCGGGAGGGGAGGTGGGAAGGGATAGACTGGGAGTTCAAAATTTGTAGATACTGACAGGCATATGTAGAATAGATAAACAAGATTATACTGTATAGCACAGGGAAGTATATACAGGATCTTGTGGTAGCTCACAGCGAAAAAAAATGTGACGATGAATGTATGTATGTTCATTTATAACTGAAAGGTTGTGCGCTACACTGGAATTTGACACAACATTGTAAAATGACTATAACTCAATAAAAAAAAAAAGTTAAAAGAAAAAAAGGACAGGATTTAAATCTTAAAAGATCACCTACCCTCGGTGAGCTTCCCTGCTCCTTGGGTGAAATATGAGGGTGAGGACTGATCCAGAGAGCTTGCGAGCATTAAAGCGTGGGACACAGACACAGGGGAGGCACTGCTCAATCAGAAGTCCCACTCTATGCCTGCCTTTTCATCGAGTGGGTCTTCCGTGCACTTGCTAACTTACGCTTTCTGTCTCTGAGGTATCGATCTCCATCTTGTAGCTCCATCTTCTAATACATGTACAGTGTAAAGTATAGTTTAATTGAGCGTATTTGCATATGGCTGTGTTTGGCATGAATGGGTCATGTGTATGTATATAGATACATGTCCATCTATATTCAGTCCACAGTTACATACTAAGGAGATACATCCTGTGTTCCACATTGTTCCAGGCGTCCCAGTGTTCTGCTTTAGTGCTACTTGAAGTCTGGTCCACAGGTGGGTACCAGTTGGCAAACTGGGTTACTGGTCCTGGGACACAGTGAGTCCAGAAATGAAGAGGAAGCATTTAGACGCATTTACAGGAACTTGACATTCCTGAGACCTCCGTGCCCATGTTCGTTGTTCTGATGCTTCGTTTTTGTTACATTCTGGAGAAGTATTGGTGCATGATAGATTGCAACTTTAAAAAAAAAAAGATAAAACTAGCCCTTCACAGAATCGTTGGAGAAGCTTCCTAGGACAGACGCAAAGTGAGCTACTTTTTGCCTCCCAGGTGCTAAGCTTTATGTGCAGTAAGAAGAGACGGTTACACAAAGCTGTTAAACAACAGTGCAAACATAATAGTGACAAAGTGCCACGAGGCAGTCGTAAAGGACCCAGTGCCGTATCAGTGGCTGGGATGACACTTGCCACCAAAATCCACAGGAGGACGAGGTCACAGCCCGGCAGTGATCGGAAGAGTCTTCCCTGAGCAGGTGGGTTTGCTGTGACTTTCCCTGCATCCCGGGCCTCCTGTCGGGGTCTGCTGTGTCCCTTCTCACTCAGCGGCCTGACGGGTTAATCTCCCCATGAACGAGGGCCTGCGAATGAAGCTGGATGGAGTTATGTGTCAGACTGCAGCGTGCACGCTCTAAATATCCCGCTCCATGATCCTTGACAGGGCTTTGATGTTAGTGTAAAACACATCAGATTACACGGGACGTCATGTCACGTGTCAAATCAGCACTGGGGCTCCATCCTGACACTTTAATTAGTACGGACAGAGGGGAAGGGTGTATTATTTTTCTGTTTCAAGGCGAAGACCCTAACACCCACTGAGAACTGTTTGCTTATGTCCAGGCCTGAATGTGGTCTTCTCTCCTTTTACAAACACAGCCAGTACCCTCTAGGATAGCCAGCATAAGTAAATATCAGCTCATGAAAAGAGCCTCGGGCCGGGAGGTGTAAACCTCACTAGCGTCTCATCCACTGGGGAGAACTTGTGTGAGCCAGCTGCGCCCCCCAGGCGGCCTCATCTTCAGCAACATAAATGCTCATCGGGTATTGACTTTGCAGTTTTCTTAGCCTTAGAACTTGGCTACTAACGGTTTAATGCGTCTCATAGGAGTATTAGTTGTTGAAATGAGATCATGCCTCTGGCCATGCTCAGATGCCACAGATGACACTAGAGGAGTGGGCAGGCTAGAGGGGACAGAGGGAGGGATGCTGTTGGAGACCTTGGCTCTTAGGCACCCTTGGCCCATCAGCAGCCGCTTACCCCACAGCTGGAAACACCTTGCTCTGCTTGTGCCCCCGCAAGCAGGTGTGGGTGTCCGGGCGCAGGGACACATTCCACCCAGAAAAGCATCCAGGCACGACCTGGCCCTTCGCCGTTCTCCAGCATGGCCCTGGGTAACGAGAAACCCGTGCCTTGCGCTCTGCTCCCGGAAGCAGGTCGCCCGACTTAATACTGAGCGAAACCTCTGCACGTCAATAAGCCGCATTCATTTTGACATCTAGACTCTTGTGTCATTAAGACCTCAGGTCTGGCGCTTGGCTTATCAGTGTGTGTCGATTCTCATTTACATAAGACTTTGGTTTTTCCCACATCTCTGCACAGAGGCCACCAAAAAAAAAAAAAATACTATTAACAGTGAACGGGCTGGGGATAGAGTTACACAGCCCATCGTGTCTCTCATCCCTGCTTAGCATGTCCCTTAAAAAGAACATCGCCCTGTTCGGAAATTAAACGCTGTGCGTTTCGATGTTCTTTACGGAGGGAAGGGGGGAGGTAGGTTTTTCCACTGTTTCATTTTGAGCTTGAAAAACATCCGATTTCATGCCCCTTATTCATCTGTGAAGTGGACTCTGCTGCACAATGGAAGGGAGGTTTCTTCATCTCTTTTGGAAAACGGGAGGCTCTTCTCACCTCCCTGTAGCCGGACGCTAAAACCCGAGGCGGGACTCAAAGATCCCGTAGGTGTGCTAGTCTAGGCTCGCTTATACAGACTGAAGGCTGTTGGGTGTAACTGGATCCCACAAAGGAGCAAAGTGACTCCTGGGGCTGCTGGAAACCATCTCCCCCCCCCCCCCCCCGGAGCTTTCTCCAGGGCAGGGAGCGGTGGGGACCCAATACTTCGAACACCTCTTCTTCCTCCAACGTGAATGGCTTCAAGGCAGAAGCGTTTATTTTTGCAACTCATATGAGAAAAGCCATGTCCAGGGGAGGTTAGGGGAGCTTCACAAGACACACATGTAGTTATGACCAAAGAAATAATGCAGTCTGCACAGATCTTCATTTTCCCATCGATAAAATGTGCTTATCTGTAAAGTCAGGGATGGGGAAGGAAGCTAATAAAAAGGCACAGAGAAAGGAGATCCTGGAGTTTATACAATAGGTTTCAAGGCCCTAAGGTATGTGTTTTAGGTAGGAAGCCAAGAAAGGAAACTTGGGGTTTCTTTTGGAGTCTCCTATTCCAGCTCTACCACTTATTACTGTGTGGCCTTGGACAAGTTACTGCACCTCTCTGGGCCTCAGATGCCTCATCCTGGAAATAGATCATTACAGTTCTCCCTTTGCAGTATTGCTCTGAAGATTAAAAGGAATAATTCTTATAAAATACTTTGAAGAGTTAACTGACATAAAGTGAGCTCTCAGTTAAAGTTGTCCATGTTATTATTAATAATAATGCTACTGCTATTATTATTTATCCAGATTTACTCCACTGCTGCCAGGTTCTCCCCGTATGTTCTGTCCAGTCCTCGGAGGCCGAGGCAGTCCTGGAAGGCATCCAAGAATCTAGGTCAATAGTTCTCAACCTGGGTTCCTATAAGAATCATCCTGGGGAACTCTGAACAATACTGAGGCTTGAGTCCCGTGCCTGGAGATGTTGACTTAATTGATTTGCAGTCCAGCTGGACATCAGGAATTTTTAAAGCTCTCCAGGTGATGTTAACATTAAGAACAACTGGGCTAGTGGAAGGCTCCATTAATTCTGATAGTGAAAAAAAAGTTCCTGAAATATGAGTGGTATAAGCTGCTGTTTCTATACCAAATTTAGTGTTTATTGTAGGTGTTATGTGAGATCCTGTTAGATAATTTAGATTACTTATATGTTAACAGTCCTGCAACTCTTTTGATGAGAATTAGGAAAAAGTATAACTAACATTATCAACCCTGTGATTTCACAGGTAATAGTCTTTAGGTTGAAATTTCTTTTAAAAGCAAAGTGGAGAAGAATGTGTATAAATTCAATTTAAGTAAAATATTAAATTCATACTTATACATTGATGGCAAAAAAATGTGACGTTGATAAATGACTAAGGTGTGGGAAATGTAGTATGAAACAAATAGGATTATAATTATAATTCTGAGTCAATGAGATAATTCTAAAGAATAAAATTATTTTACTCAGAAATTGTACAGTTTGCAGCCTTTGAAAAAATAAAGGTACGTTGATGAAATACGGTGAAAGCTCTAACTAATCTGAGAGGACAAAATTCTTGGTTTCTAGTCATTTATTTTCAGGACACAATCAGAGATAAAAATGTTATTCCATATTTACTCAGCACTGTAATTATAATTACTTTGTATATGGTGACACGGTTAATGATAATGACATCGTGCGTTTGAAAAAAGCTTCGCCATTTACAAAGCACTTGCGCTTACTTACTTAATTGGGCTTCCTAATAACTTGCTGAGGCTGGATTGTGAGCCCCTTGTCACAGGTGGGGAAATGAGACCCCGAGGGGGCGGTTAAATGGCCTGTCCCGCGTTCCACAGCTAAGTCGTGAAGGGGCAGGATTGGAATCTCAGCATCTCCGCCCAGCACAGAACTTCTCATTTTATAACCACTGTTGCCCTTCTGAGTCTTGTGCGTGGTGCCTGCTCTCTCTTCCACGTTAAATTGTAAAATCCCTCAGGGGCACCTCTGACGGTGGATCTCCTTTCTGATAACTTGCTGGGCACTCGGGAGCATTCATTCAGTGTGGCCCCTAGTACCAGAAATTAGGCGGGTTCGATCACACAGAGAGGAAAACCACCACCTTATAATAACCTCCTCACAGGTCTCTTCACTTCTGCTCTTGATCAACCCGTCTTTTCTCAGGACAGTAGCCAAAACCATCTCTGAAAACTTGTCACCCCACCACGGCACCCTGTACTTAAATCCCCGCAAATGCTGCCCATTTTGCTTTGCACAAATTCCGAGCCCGGCTCCTCCCAACCCCCGCCTCCCAAGGCCACACGCTTGTTGCTTCGTCTCTGGACAACCCTGTTCCATGCAAAAGGCACGTCCTCCCTCTCTACTCTGCCAAGAAAACCTAACTTCAGTGTCTTCTCCACCAAGTGGAACGCCTTACCTTCTGATGAGATCAGACCCCCTTGTCACTCTTATCACGCGGCTGACAGATCTTCCCTTCATGGCTCTTAGTATGATTCGGAATCATTTATTTGGTGTGAAGCCACATAAGGGCAGAGATGGAATCACCCCCTATTGTTTTCCCACCAGTCTAGTCTCAAGCCCTAGCATTGAAGTTAGTGCTGCGTAGTAACCGCTCAACAGATATTTGTTGAATTAATGAGTAGCATATGAAAAGGCCACAGGGGTAGCTCACCCTCCCTGAGGACAGGGCGCAGTTTTCACCACCTACACTGAGAGCAAGCTAGGAGGTACAAAGCACTTGCAAGAATTTCAAGGCTGATCAGGGCCACCTCCAGCCGTACCACCCTCAAGCTACTGTGTACACCTGACAACCACTGCGTGGGATGCTCTGGACAGGAAATGAGAAACCGCTAGTGGCTTCCAAGCTGCTTTTTAAGGGAAGAATTCTAAGTAGAGGACCCAACGTCCTGCCAGCCCCACCCCTCCACGGCTCCCCCAGCAATTCCCGAGGTAACATCCAGGAACCCCAGGGCTCTCAGGGACACAATTTTAAAGCCATGTATCTAGTAGATAAATACAGCGCCAGAAATTGGAAATCAGCATTCTGTCCCCAATGAAGCTGCTTTCCGCTTCTGAGCCAGCAAGTTGCTTTTATTAGTCAAATTTCGTTTTCCTTATCATTAAAATAGGTGTAATATTGCTTATCCTAGTTAATTCATTGGACTGTTTTGTACACAAAATAAGATAAAAAAACAATTTGAATAAGTAGAAGCACTTTATGTTATTACTTGAGTCCGAGTTACACAGATATCTTCTCCTCAAGGGCTTTTTAAATGAAGAAGGATGCACTGATTTTCGTAGATACCAGGACATTCCAAAGACATAAACGTAGCGAAAGAAGAAATGCATCGTTCATTAGCATTATGGATTCAGTTGGGTGGTCAGAAAGTGACAGTGTGCTGTATATAGCAGGAGGATCTTCACGTGCGGATCAGGAGACCTGGATTTGAACCTACCTTGTCGTCCAGTTACTGGCTGTGGGAGTTTGATGGGCCATGCAACCCTTGGAAGCCTCGGTGGCCCCCATCTGTACATTTTGGGAGTGGGGGATGGGTGGGGAAGTGGAGAATGGTAATGACCTTATGGTAGTTTGGAGGGTCAAATGAAACGGCAACTTCTTAAGAAAGGCCTTTGGAAGCAGCCAAGTGCCTTAGCAAAGCAAGGCATCGATATTATCCAAGCACTTGCCTATTTAGCCAGTTAAGGAGTTGTCAGGGAGGGCTGCCCAAAATAGCAAGGAAGTATCAAGACTGACTTGAATAATGGTGGGGGCAGGGCAGGTCTACCAGAGAGTGCGTGCTTCAGGCAAGGGTGGGCTTATTCCCAAGGGGCTGGCAGGGCCCAGTCACGACCGTAGGTCATCTCCCTTTTCCAGGAGCTGAAGTAGCTTCTAAAAGCCCTGGATTACAAGACAGAGGACACCATCCAGGTGGGCAGAACGTGTTAAAAGGACCCCAGGTACACTCAAGGATGTTTATTTTTGATTAGAAGATGAGGATTAACTGGATTAAGGGAGGCTCATGGATGGAGAACGTGCAGACGCTAATTGCCCCTAAATTACAGTGGATTCCATTGGAATTGTGTATTCTCCTCCAAAAGCCTAGCCACGGCCCCTCCTTCCCTGCCTCCCTCCCTCCCCACACAATGCTAAATGAACATGTCATTGTAACTGAGATGAAAGGCCTTGAAATTTATTTTCCACTTCCCTCCAAGAGCTCTTGTTTGCAAAACAAAAGAAACTAGGTTACTAATCTAGTTCCAATTTATTTCATACCAAGAAAAAAAAAAGTATTCCAGGGATTCAGATTTCTGGAAGGCTTTTGCAAGCCCTCTTTCCTTGCTAGGTTTCTCTACCACACCAGTGACCAAGATGAGTAGTTCTCAAAACTGAGTGGAGTTCAGAGACACCTGGAGGCCCTGTTCAAAGACATCCCTGGGTCCCACCCCCAAGGCTCTGATTCACTAGGTCTAAGGAGGTCCCCCAAACTTGCATTTCCAACAAGTGTCCCAGCAGCACTAATGGTGGGGATCCTGAGACACTCTCTGAGAACCACTGAACTAGGGAACTAGGGAAGTATTTTAAAGAATCTGGCCAAAGAAAAGAGAATGCAAACCTCAAAGTTCTGGGGCTGGGTCTCTTTGGAAGAGGAGTTTCAGGCACTCAGCAGTGAAAAGTTATTTGTTTCCTCCATCAAATATGCATATATCCTCTTGGATTTTATAAAGCCTATGGGTGGCTTATGGATAATTGTGCTTTGCTACGGCACAGGAAAGGCAAAGGAGCTTGGAACTAGGGCAGGCCCTTCCTGGTGGCCCCCATTCATCCCTCCTGTCTGGTTGGCACCCTCTCTTCTTCCAGTGATTACTGTTGTCAAGTTGTTTTCTGCCACCTCCACGGCCATCGCACCCCCCACACCACCAAACATTCTCTCTGCCTTGAGGCCACCAGTACGAGTCCAATTCTATCCCACATTTATGTACAGATCACTTCTTCTGTGCAAGGCTGGGTGAGACCTGGGCTACTTTTGCTGATGTTCCCAGAACTTTGCAAAGCACTGAACAGCATGTCCGCCGATCTGGGATTTTAGCTCTGACCTTGCATCTGGCTTACCACGTGACGGTGGAGAAATCACTTTCAACCTCTAGACAGGATTTTACTCCGCAGTTAAAGGAGGGGGTTAGTCTAGTGAGATTAGTGGTTCTTCCTCTTTCGGGGAGAATGAAAATGAAATGTATGGACCTCTTCCCAGGAAAGTGCACGTGTGCACATTCCTGGAAAATGTTACTTACAAATTTTAGATTGCATAAATAATAATAATGTAATGATAACAAGCAACCATGATAACTGGCATTTATCAATTGCTAACCACGTGCCAGGCTCTGTACAAAGAAAGCACTTGGCATGTAGTGTCATATTTAATCCTTGCAACACTCCACGAGGGCATTATGTCCAATTTCTAGATCAGAAAATCATGGCAGAGATGGGAAGGAATTCATCTCAGGTCACCCGAGTCTTCAGTAGCAGAGGGAGGATGTGAGGTCCTCTACACTGTCCTGAAGCTGACAAATGGCCCTCTGGCACGCATGACCCCCAGGTAAGAACAGATCCTATGGTAGGTGATTATTTCAAGTTCCTTGAGCTCTGAAGCCCCAGGATTCTACATTTTTCCCCCTAAGTCCTAAGAACTAAACACTGGGGGAAGTGATCCATGGTGTTTTCAAGGCTTTTATGCATCAGAGGTCATCCCCAAAACTTAGAATTTGAAGGAGACTTGGGGTCCCGACTCAGAAGAGCAAGGCACTTCTGTGCTTTGTGTCTGTCTGAAAAATGAATGCTTTCTCATCGTAGTTTCTAACCAGAGGCAGCCTCCTTTCAAGGCAAGGGGAGGTAGCCCATCTCGGCTTGGGCAGGTCAGTAATGTGACGAGATAAAGGGCAGTTTCTTAATGAAAACCACTCTGCCTCCTGCCAGCAAAGGAGTTTTCTTAGTGCATTTCAAGTCCGCTAACACCTCTTCCCAGATCAATGGCTTTTCATAAATGCACCAGGAGATCTTTGAACCGCTAATGCTTCAGGGGCTGTTTAGGTTTGGAGTCAAACTGTTTAATATAACTCTCCTCCAAGTCTGGCTCTATTGAAAGGTCTCAGGAAACAAGGCAGAGGGATGTATAAAAAGCAGAACCGCCATGGCCAAGTGACGTCCCCCCCGCCTCGGCCTCCTGTTTATACAAGCAAATTGGACCAGGCTGATTACTTTCAGGAGGGGAAGGGAGGAACGAAATGACATGTGAGTCCTGGTGGAGAGTTGAGTAAAAAGGAATCAGACGAAAGGTACCTTTTGATTAGAATTGGAGCAAGTCATTTGCTTAGGAGGGGAGGATGCCATCCATCGGCTTCCTTAACAAACAGATTGAGCACCACGACGACAACTGCATCTTGCCCGGGAGGTGTGGGCCTGACTTCCCGCGTCCCTGGGAAAGCGAGTGCTGTTTGGTTGAAACATTGGTTTGAACACTTAAGCTAAAGGAAGGATGTTTTTCAGAAGGTACATGACTGTGCGCATCCAAGAGTTGCTAAACCAAAGGGCAGAGTTTCTTCCGCCCAAAGCTGCTCCCGCACTCACTTTCCCACAGAGCTATGGGTGAAAAGGAAAGGACAGTAACAATGACCACTGGCATTTGCGGAAGGCGCCCCCTGCAGGTCCAGTGTTATGTCTTTACCTCATCTTAACCTCGCAGCCACCCTCTAAGGTGGAACCCCTACTACTGTTAACTCCACTTTCAGGCGGGGAACCTGGACCTCAGGGCAGATAAGCATCTTGACTAATGTTACCTCCACTTGGAGGGGGACCTCAATGACCCCTTCCCTCTAACCACCCATCTATGTCTGTCTCCCACATGAATGTGATGCACTGTCATCGAACGTCGAGCCTGTCCAATCCGAAAGACGTGTGACTTGCTTAACTTATATTTCCCCTTATTTAGACTTCAAGCCTTTTGAGAGCAGGGACCACGTGGTCCTTTGATTTTGCCTCCCACCACAGTGCCTGGTACTGTACAGACCTGCTCCCTGTCCTTTATTCTTGAGAAGCTGATCGAAAAGAGGTTGGGGGTTTTGTGGGGTTTTTTTCTGATTATAACATTAATCCAAGCTCACTGCATGAAATATTGGCGTAGGCATTAAAATTATATAAAGATTAAAAACAAAAAAAAGAAACCACCAGAAGTTAACAGTCATTAACATTTTGGTTCATAGCCCTCTACTCTTTTCCTGTGTGCATGTAGACGTAAATTATACTTTAAGTAAGATTCCACTATTTGTAGCCTGATGTTTTGCTCACAGTAGGTCATGGTCATCTTCCCACATCAACAACCATAGATCTTTGGCAGTCTGTATGTTATAACCTTGCATAGTGTTCCACTGTGTGGTTGTGTCAGAATTCACTTAATCCTCAGCCAGTGGACTCTGGAGGCCCCTGATACTTGCTTGTCTCTGCAAAGATGTAGGAAACGCTCCCACACTTATGACTTGGTGTCAGTGTCTTTCAATTCCATTCTCTGCTCCATTTCTTGAAAACTTGAAACTTGCTTGGATTACGGTTCTTCTAGAAATGGCGAAGCATATGTGTTGTCTGTTTCAGGATGCCTCCAAGATTGATACGGTTCAGTTTTTTAATACGAAAATCTGGCTGTGGCATGCCCCCAAGTAGGAGTCACCAGTGCCCACTCCTGAGTCAGTCTGTCACATTCTAGCCTCATCCCCGATGAGCGCTCTCTCCCTGGAGTCACCACAATGTGGGTCTTGGAGCCTTTTCCATAGAAGACTGGTCTATGAAATCGCTGTGGACAGCCAACAAACCCGGGGTCAAAGGTTAATGAATGCCAGCAAGAGCATGGGGAGAGGAGGCAGGCTGGGTCCCTGGGGGTTTGGGGCCTGAGCCACTCCCCTTTGAAGTTCATGGGTCCACTGCACCCTGAGGAGTCACAGGTGGCTGTCGCTGTGCTGGGACCAGGCAGGTGCGAAGGTGGAGCTGGGGGAGAGTGCAGGCCCCAGGTGCCCTATTTATTATTTTTCATCAGCCAAATGAAAGCAGTTTTTAGATTTAGATCTTTTTTGATGAGCTGTCACCATGGTGATGGAATTGGAAATTCTTTTTCTGAAACATTGCTGTTAAACCATTTGTCGAATTATTTGCATACCATGACTCCAGGAGGCCCCGAGAGCTGTGTGCTTCCCTCCCTGTGAAGAAGAGAGTTAATCTCAGCCATCTCTTGGATTCTTTACTGCAGAGAGGTCCAGGCTTCGATATGCTTGGTCTCTACCCAGTGTGGGGTGAGGCTCCCGGATTCGCCACCACCCCTCCCACCAAGCAGGTCATGAGAAAACAAGCGCAAAGAGAAGGAGAAAAGGAGAGTGAAGAACGTACCATCTGTTCCAGGGAAGTGGTTTTGAGTCTTTCTTCTTCCTCCCCAGACCCACCTTGCCCATCAGATCTCCAAAATCCACCCCAGGGCAGACATGTTGGAGGAGACGTGCATCATTATGACCTTCCGGAATGAGCCGGGAACTAGGAGCCCAAGCTGCTGCCTCCGTGACTGGGCTGGAGCCATTTCTGAATTCACCTTTCCTTCCTTGAGTGACCTTGCAAGATTCCAGATGGAGTCAAGATAATTCTTTTTTAACTCCCTCTGTTAACGTAACTGATGACAGATCTGTGTTCAGAGAAGTCCCTGCTAAGCCTCCTTCTCTGGCTTTGGCCCCTCCAGAGAAGGGACTGCATTCGGAAACTTCCGACACTTGGCTCTGACTCCCACTCCCCTTCACACCTCTTCTCTAACAAAGTGCCAGCCTCAATCACGACGCACAGTGACCTGATGAGAAGTCGTTTAATTTCACAAATTGTCTTCTAATTCGGTGAGATCTGGCAGTGTCTGGGGACGTCGGGAGTTGCCGTGTCGCTCTGTGACACTGCGGCCATGTGAGGATGCCGTACCCTAGGTAGGAGTTGCTCAAGGCTGAAACCTCTGTCTTGGGTTCATGTCTTGTCTTTGTCTCTATTTTGTCTGCCCGCCCCCCCCCCCCCCGTTACTCCGCCTCCCTTTAAAGACGAGCAGGAGGTGGTTTATTCTGGGCTGCTGTCAGTTTGCTCCTGGAGGACGTGGTGCGTATGACAGCTTGGGCAAGGCACGGAGCCCAGGCTGTTGGTGTCACACTCCGTTCCCAGCGACAAACACTGCTGCTCGCCTCCCTGTCCAAATGTGATAACACGTATGTTCTCCCAGTTCTGTGCTGTTGCTCTGGAAACTGAAGCAGCAGCACAATCTAGAGCAGGATCATGACCTAGTCATCCCGAAAAGTCTTCGCAAGCCACGCTGGCAGCTTCCGGCAGGAAACGTGTCTCCGCTCCCACTGCCCAGTGAGGGGTTTTAGACCAATAACTTTCTCTCCCCAGTGGAAAAGGTTTGCTTCTTGAAATTAGAGCTTGTGTGTCTGCCCACAGCTCACGTTGGGGGCGGTGTAGTTAATTGGGAAAGCAGTCAAACTGGAGAATCTCCACCGAGTCCCAGCCCTGCTGCTTACTAGACAAGGCTCACAGGCAGCGCTCGGAAAATACAAGCTGTTACCCTATCTCTTCAAACGCTCCTCCGCTCCCTGCCCGGGGTGGACTGGCCATCCTGGACACTCCTGATGCTAAGTCCCAGGGCTGCGTCCACACCCAGTGCTCTGCTCGGAGCTTACCAGCTCGATGACTCGTCACGTTCCTCGCCTTTCTGATCCTCCTATTGGTTGTTCGTAAAAGGAGAATAATTGTGCCTACCTCAAATCTGGGTGTTTTTTTTTTTTTTAAAGGCTTGTTTTGTTTTTGTTTGGGGGGTTGTAATTAGGTTTATTTATTTTTTTAATGGAGATACTGGGGATTGAACCCAGGACTTCATGCATGCGAAGTTCGCACTCTTCCACTGAGTTATACCTTCCCCGCTGAAGCTGGTTTTGGAGGATGAATGAAATAGCGTGCATAAGGTCCACGGCTCGGGCCGCATCCGGCATGACCTGCTGCTGGCAGAACCAGATGCCCCAACTTCTGGATATAACTGCTTCCGCGGGGAGAGAAAGTCCTTTCCCTTTGCCTCAATTGAGTTCTTCACCCCTTTCTGAAGGTGCACCTGCCCTTATGATACTTGCTTCCATCTGTCTGAAGAGATGGGCAAAGCGCAGGTAGAAAACTCAACCTCTGACCCCCCCCCTACTCACACATTGTCACACCCACCCAAGCGTTATACCTTCAGTATGGTGGGGGGAGCCCGAGGGTTCGGGGCAAAGAAGAAGGAAGGGCGGGGCTCAGAGAAGACTGTAGTGAAAGCAGGGAGCGAGGTACGGGGAGAAGAGATGACAGAGGGTAGAAATAGGAGAGGATGGAGGGAGAGAGGGAGAGAGAGCTCTCCCAGTGAGCGTAGACTAGGTTCACACCTTCGGGGAGAGTTTATCGTAGCCTCTTCTCAATGCCAACCGCCTGCAACTAGAGGTCTAGAGCCATCTCTAAAGCAGAGGATAAGGGTCTTTGAAAATCTTTAATCTTACCATCATTCTTCTTTAAATGAAAATTCCATCCCCCTCCCCCATTTTTTTTTTTTTTAACAAAGAACAATCCACTTTTCACAGTAATGGAGGAAATGAAACCCCAAACCCACCATGCAGAGGTGGTCCCCGCTCTGGGCACCAGCACAGGGCCTCACGGAAGAACTCACACCCATTCTGGGCTCTCAGGGCCCCCAGCAGCCTGTTCTCTGCATCTGAACATTTGTGCAACTCCTCCCCAAATGATGGGCGTCCAGAGGGCTAAAAATGTGGCTGGTGTGACAGCACGTGACCAGATTAAGAAAAAATTCAGAAACACATGGGAGGCGCGCATGCCTCGATAGCGGAAGTTAGAGCTCCCATTTCTGACGGTGCCTTTATACATGCAGAGAACGTCACTTTAGCATGGACATCACTAGAAGTACGAACGTATGAACAGTTCAGCGCCTTTCCCCAGAAGGTGACACGCTGTTCGCTGACTACCTGTTCACCTTTGTCTCGTTTGCTTGTGGAACACAGCAGGGCTTTAAGCCTGGACGAGGTGTGTTCTCTCTTGGTGCGCAGCTGTGTGGAAGCGTAGAGCACACACACTATTGTTCCCTTGGTGTCGTGGCTCTCACTCCTCTCGGGGGGGGTGTCAGGACACATGCTGGAGAATTGTCACCTCTGCACACCCAGCATTTCATCTAAAACAGTGAGGAGCCTGAAATCAGCCCCTCCATCTGCCTGTTACCCCAAATCCCATTACATCCAACAGGAAGCCTTTAGGTACAAGAAACAGAGATCGCTGACTCACGTAACTTCTCAACCTTTCATTGTTCCCCACAAACATGAGAAATACATGGTAGGTATAAGCTCAGTCTGCAAACATCAGTATATATAACATTTTCTCACTCATGTTCACTTCCTACTTTTCTACAAAAGCTAAATCCCAGGCATTCTGGGTCCCTCCGCTCCCTTTGCCAGGGCTATGTCCAAGTTCCACGGTGTTTAAATGGTGCCCACCCAGCACAAGGAAGGAGGTGATGGGCATCTAGTTCAATCTAGTTCATGGAACCTATGTCTCTCTCCCTTGGATCCAATGAGACAACCCCTTCTCACTCAACTCGCTTCTCCCCTGTTAATTCTTCAGGGCACAGGGAACTATTCTGCTTCCCTGCCCCTTGGAGGCGCTGGAAAACTCTTGAAGGCTGTCTTTCAGGCAGTGTTGCCTGTTGCCACCATGAATCCATCACTCATCCAGTGCTGCTGCACCAGGACAGAGCCAAGGGAACTGAGAGTCCTTGCCGCCTCCCCTGCCTCCACCTGCTAGAGGGGTGGTGTCTGCTTGGACCTCAGCTTCTGTCCCCTTCATCCCACCCAATTCCAGTCCTGGTCCTTGACAGAGAGAGGTCAAGAAAGGAATCTCTCACCAAGTACCTGTCTGTGTCTCAGCTCCCTTCACCATCCTTTTAATATTTTCCCCTAGTGGAGAAATTTTTGGAGGAAGGAGGTTACTAATTCTGACTAATCAAGAATACCCTGAGTACCCGCAGGGTTTAGATCAGCACTGTCCAACAGAACGTCGTGATGACAGAAATTTCATAATGGTAGCCACAGCTGCATGTGACTCATGTGATCAGTGGACTGAACATTTAATTTTAATTGACGTAAACTCAAGTAGCCACCTGTGGCTAGTGGCCACCCTACCAAACAGCACAGGTGTAAATTTTGCAAACTTATAAGCCAAGGATTTATGTCTTTGTTCTCTATGGTTGTGCTGTCTACTTGCACACAAGAAATTGTTCACAAATTGGAGGGTTGCAGCATGGAACACATCAGTTATCACTTCAAAATACTATTTCCACATCAATAAATAAAAAGTCGTGTTGTGCTGGTGGAATCAGTGGGCAGCCCAGAATCATTTATCCCTTAAACACTGCAGAAGACACTAAGGCACCTCTGAAGGCTATGATGGGTTCCTGCAACTTGCTTTGGAAACCACTGAGCTAGTTATACCTAAAATCCTGTCTGACAGTCTAAGACGCAGACATATAAATGAGGAAGTCGTGGCTTCGAAGGGGTGGTGACTTGTCTTAAGCCTCACAGCGAATTTTTGCAAGAAAAATCTGCCATACCTTACCTTATTCAAAACTCTTTCTCTTATACTTTGTATCTCTCTGTAGGATTCTAACTTTGATGCTAGGCTGTTCCATCTCCCCCCGGAAATAAATATTTCCTGGAGAAAGGCACTGTCTGTGGTAGGGCATCTACCAGTCAGCAGTGGGGAGGACCAGGTCTTCACACTGGCATTGTAGGATGGGAGTGGATACCTTGGACAAAACTGGTTCCCTCAGCCGCTGCTGCCTCTGCTTCTCCTCCGTCCTTCTCTTTCTCTTGGACACAAGTACCAGTCCCTACACTTGCCATCCATGCTTTTGGAGAAGCTAAGGACTTTCTGAGTAAGGAAAACGCCTCACTCCTTCTCCAGCTTTTCGCAAGGGAGGAGGCTCTGTATATAAAGTCAGTTAAATTGAGCTGCTGCAACAAACGGATTTAACATAATATATAATGACTCAAACCGACTGAGGCTTATTTCTCTCTTATATAAGGTTCAAAACGGCTTTTCCTGGTGAGCGAGTGCTTTGTCTCTAAATAATAGCTAAGAGATCCAGACTCCCTTAGGAGGCTCTGCCACCTTCAGCGGGAAGCATCTTAGGTTCCAGGCTGGGTTTGTCTGCAGCGTGGAGGACCGATTCTGGGAGATGTTACAGGCCAGGCCAGGCTCAGAGTTTCTTCTCACATCTCCTCGCCAGAACTCAGTCACATGACCATGCCTAACTGCAAGGGAGGCTGGGAAATGTAGTCTAGATCTGTGCCCAGGAAGACAAGGAAAGGGGTCTGTTGACCAACTGCCACCCTTCTAAGCCGGCATTTGGCAAACGTTCTCTGTAAAAGGCCAGATAGTAAATATTTTAGGCTTTACAGGCCATACTGTCTCTGTTGCAAATACTCACCTCTGCCATTGCAGTATGCAAGTAGCCAGAAACAGTATGTAAACAAAATGGCATTATGGTGCTCCAACTCTGTTACAAAAACAGGCCGTGGGCCAGACTTAGCCTGAGGACTATAGTTTGCCAACCTCTGTTCTAGACCAGGTAAAGTATTTGTTCCCAAGCGAAACACAGAACAGGCACATTTTAGACTATTTGCAAAGAACTAAAAAAAGTATGTGTATTTTGTCTGAGTGCTGGAGGCAGCAAAAGAAAATGGATCAAGAAGATATAAAAGGAGTCGGATGACTTATTTAATCTTTTATAGAAGAGGAATGTCTTCAGCTGTGCTTTGAAGACAAGGAGGGATAGCTACCAAGAGGAAGTTTATTAAAAATATAGATTTCCAGATTCCACCCTCAGTATCCACGGGTTGCATCCCCGGAAGTCTGCATTTCTGACACGCTTCCCCAGCTGGTTTTAAACAAATGGTAGAGGTGGTGGGTGATCACAATTTGAGAAACACCACTAAGCCATGTGTTTTTCTGACTCTCATGGATGTAATCAGCTGTGAGCCTTCAAGATTTGCAGATGCTAATTAATATAGATAAAAAATAGATAAACAACAAGTTCATATTGTACAGCACAGGGAACTATATTCAATATCTTGTAGAAACTTACGGTGAAAAAGAATATGAAAACGAATATAAGTATGTTCATGTATGACTGAAGCGTTATGCTGTACACCAGAAATTGACACTGCATTGTAAACTGACTATACTTCAATAATACATATATACATACATAGAAAAAAAAAAAAAAGGAGTACCTAAGAAATAAGATGCAGGGTTTGCATGATCCACTGACCTACGTAAGCCTAAGTTTTCTTTTTCCTCCAAGGAAGCTCTCAGAATGCAAGGTAATGGGAGTGATCTGATGGGTCTATCTAATTTTAAGTGTGTTCACTTGTGACTCTCTTTAGTAACGAATTGTGCTCGGCACAACCCACAGTTAGATGAGGAGCAAGGAGCAGAGTCAAGACTTCCAACCAGACAACTGGCAGGCAGTCCGACTTCCTCTAGGCATCCCACCCATTGCTTCCCTCCCCTGGAAGACAGCAGCCCCCAGATCTGAGAAGGGACGGTGTGTCTGCGGCTGTGGGGAATGAGGGGACCCCGCTGGGTGACGCTGATTCCTGATGCCCTGTCACTTCTCTTCCCCTCCCCACGATGCTGCTCAGAGTTCCCTGAAACAGGTATCCCTGGCCACCTGCTTCCCCTCCTTGGTCTGGGAGAGTTGTGCATGGCTGGGTGTCAATGCCTGGTGCTCCTGGGCACCCCAACAGAGAGAGGTAAAAGTGCACTCTAGGTGACCTTGAGAAAGTCACCGCAGAGTGCCCAGGGAAGGGAGTCCCATCAGGCCAGCCCCCTGTTCACGCTCGCCTGTGCGAGCCCCTTGTTTTCCCCTGGACTCAGCCAGTCGCCTGCCTGCCATCAAGGCGAGCAGGGATGTTTTTGATTCCCTTACAGAGAGTGCTGCAAAGCACCGAGAAGTGAAGAGCAAATCAACACATGTATTTCCACAGTTCACCACCCAACTCAGAGGTAAGGGGGGAAAAAGATGAATTACTCTCCGTTTTCTTTCTCTAGGAGAGGATGACAGTCCTACGCTCAGGTCTGATACCTGGGCATTGGAATTTGCCCTTAGCTGAACTTTCTCCTGATCCCTTGTAGGTAAGACCCGGCAGCCCCCTCTCGGCTGTCTGCAGGCAGGGGTGGCCGGAGCCGAGCCCTGTGCTTCGTTCAGCTCAGCAGCTCGGGCGGGATGGTGCTCAGGCAGATGAGCAACCCATCTTTCTGGAGAAGAAGGCAGCTTTATGTTTGCTTCAGTGCCCTTTCTGGCAGCTCTCGATGAGTTTGGTCAAATGTATACATCCAGAAAATTCAAGGTCAAAGGCTCCTCGCATTGCTTCATGCCCCTAATGCAGACAGGGGACAGCCCGCCCAGCGACTGCAGTGTTCATAGCGATCACCTTGGGAGCTTGTGGTTTACAGGGTACCCCCTCCCCGAGGTTCTGACTCAGGAGGCTGGGGTGGGGCCTGAGAACTTGCATTTGCAGAAGCTTTCCAGGTGATTCTGATACAGTTGGTATAAATGACGCAGGTCGTGCTGGGACAAGTGGTGGGGATACGGTACATACGGGATTCAGAGGAGGAGGGTGGTTGTTTGTGGAAGAGTTGTGGGTAGAACCATAACCTCACTCTGCAGTGAACTCTATATCAATCTTTTTTTTCCTTCCGAATTTTTTTCTAATTGAAGTTCTGTCGATTTACAACGTTGTGTCAATTTCTGGTGTACAGCGTAATGTTACAGTCATACATAAACATACATATGTACATTCCTTTTTCATTTTAAGTTACTACGAGGTATTGAAAATAGTTCCCTGTGCTATACACAACACAAGTTCACTTGTTGTTTATTTTATATATAGTAGTTAAGGATTTGCAAATCTTGAGCTCCCAATTTATCCCTTCCCACCTCCTTTCCCCCCAGGAAACCATAAGTTTGTTTTCTGTGTCTGTGAGTCTGTGAAATCTAGCAGTCTTATCAGTCTTGCATTCAGGAAGGACTTGGCTTTGTCCAACTGGAATTTTCCTCCAGCTTAAGCCCATTTTCCTTTTTCTTTGATCCTCAGTGACTCCAGATTACTTTTCCAACTTCTCACAGAAGCAAGTAAACCCAAATAAAACTTTGGAGCTGCTTAAAGGTACTAAGCCATTCCTTGGGGTTTTCTTTTCTTTCCTTTCCTTATTGACAAAATTCCTTGAGGACTTCCTCACAGGACGGATTATCTATGCCAACATGCCACCCTTCCTAGAGTTCCCATTGCAACACACTTCTTGGAGGTCAACGGGAAGTTGGCCCCCGTGCAGGACAGAGGCATTCAGCTGACTCTGAGGAGCTGGCTTCCGAAGGTGTGCGGTTTGGCCTGCCCTTCCCAGCCCTGCTGCAAGCAAAGGCTGGCGTGAGTCTTAGGCATGTTCCCCAAGCTGCCAAGGTGGCTGTCTTCCTTTCCTTAAAAGCTTCCTTTGGTGAGTCTCCAGCGCTGCCAGGTCTGTGCCTTTCCAGCCCCACTCCACGCCATTGCTCTCCTTGGCTGTCCCCTGACTTTTCTGTGCTGGGGCTCCCCCCGGGCCTGATGTGAGCTGGATCACTAGGAAAGAGCAGAAGGGAAAGTCCCCAAAGAGTCTGGAATTGGGGCTGGGGGAGGAGGAATCGCAGCTGATGTCTGAAGCAGCTGATCTACCTCAAAGTGAGGACCACAGACAGGCATCTCTAACTCGAATTAAGCCTGGACTGTATACACTGCAGACGTGTACGACTTTCTCGGGCAAAATTATGTGAACCGCAGATCCCTGGTGATGTTTAAAATTAGACTGCAGGACAAGTCCCACAGAAGGTGCAGGTCTGCTGGAACCTTTAAAGAAGCTGCCATGGAGCAAACTTGAGTTTAGCAGCAACAGTTTACATCACAAGGGACAACAGAGGATGGTGACAGACAGACAGAGCTGGTTCAAACCCCACATTAGCTCTGTGACCCCAGACAGGTCGCGTATGCTCTCAAGGCATTAGTGGCCTTAAGTGGAAAAATGATGCTAACATCAGTAAATGATGTTTATGGAGCATTTGGGACGTTCCCAGCATTGCATAAAGTGCTTTACATAACTTTTAAATTGAAAAATCATACCAACTCTGTGAAGTGTATACTCTTACTTGTTACATTTCACAGATGAAAAAATTGAGGTGCAGAGAAAGGTAGAATTGGAGTGACCTATTAACATGCTCTCGCCCCTGTGCTAACATCCATCTCCTCTCTTATGAGGACTGAATGAGATGTGGGCGAGGAGCTCAGCACAGCTCGCAGGACACAGTGCCCAGGAATGAGAATCACGTGTAATGCATATGCTTCGGTGGGTGGGCTCATCCCAAATGAAGTAATTTCTCAACTTCTAGAAACAGATGCACTTAATGAAGACAGATATTAATTACGTTTTGCTAAACTCCCACATTACAGTGCCCTCTCCTAGGAAAGCTTTCTGGATCTATAAAATTCACCCCTCGTATAATCAGCATGATGCCTTAGTTGCTAGCATTGTACGTACAACCACTCGCTCCGTCTTGACTTCTGCAGCAGAAACGGGAGCACTTCTGTGTGCTCCCGTTTCTGTATTAGACCCAACTTCTTGGTGCAGTGGCTGTATTTACAGCTCTGCACCCACAGGACTCAATCAGGAGGCCCTGGCTTGCTAACTGGCTGGTTTTTCTTAGCCATTGCTCAACGGGAGACCTGGGGGTTTGTTTTAGAGCCTGAGAACTCAACAGCTGAGTCATCATCTTGGGATATCTGCAGCTCCGAACCTTGTGAAAACTGTTGCTAATTTGCTGGCTTCCATGGTGGGCTGTTTGAGGGTCACTGGTCCTTGTGAGGCAGATGGGAGGGACGTGGCCAAGATGGAAGAAAGAGGAAACGCAGAAGATAAGACAGGAAAAGCAAAAGAAAGAGAAAGAAAACAGCACAGAGAGACACGTTTGTCATAGAAGTATAGAATTTTTAAATTGGGAGATTTTTGGAGTGTATCTATCTGTTCAGTGTCTTCATTTCATCAATAACGTTAGAAAGTTCCAGAGGGGTCATTACAACAGAGTTACACAGCTACAGGTCACATGTCATTGTGGGACAATCCCGGAGGCCACTTTGCTTCTGCCTGTCTGTGCATGGGGCACACGTGGGTATCACCAAACTGCCTTTTGGAACCCCCTTGCTCACTGGCTCCTGGAACTCAGAAATCCAGACTCCCTTCGCAGAGGCCCCCACAGCATTAAACACACACCTGCAGGAGCTCTCCTACTGATCCAGGGTCACCGGGAACATGCCCTGAACCTGCCCTTGCAGGAGCGTTCTGTCCTAGACGTGGAAACAGCTGCCTCGGAGGGGCAGGCAGCAACAGTCACCATGGCAAGGTTGGAGGGGCGGGGGTGGCCAGAACTGCTTGTGTTTCATTCTTTCATAATATAGAGAAAACCGACACTGGGCCAAATACAGCAACTTGTAAAGGGTGTTGCTTTATTTTTGTTCCGTCATTGGTTTGCAGTTTATTTTTGAATGGATGTGTATCCTGCATCGATGACCAGGTTTTGCCTTCGGTCCTCCTGGAAGCTTTGTCCTGTAGCCTGCAGCCATTGCAGCCTTCTGAGGTTGCGTCTTCATCCTCCTGCAAACCCAGCTACCCCTTCTCTGCCCAACTTCTCTTCCTTGCCTGCAGCCCTGTGTACGGGGAATGCTATTTCCCAGATCAGAGGAGCAAAAGCCAGCAGGCGTGTCCACGGGAGGGAAGCTAGCTGGACGTAACTCTTGGCCAGTCCTTTTTCGTTTATCTGTCTTAGGCTTCAGCCAAAGGACAGCCCTGACTATTCCTGGTCTTTCTCCTCTCCCTATGTCACCATCCTCTCTCCCCTACCCAGACTTCGGGTTTCCGGGCTCTCATCAAATTTATACTGACGTTCCACTCCACGTACCTGGGTATCCACACCATCGCCAGAAAATTCACTAAACACAGCGCGTGAGAGGAAGTATGTATAACGTATGCTGGCAGGTGATGCTTCAGACACAATGATCTTGAATTGCTCAGTCCTGGTGAATGATGTCATAAAAAGTATGGTCAGTGCACGAGTGTGTCACAAAGCTTTGGGATGTCAAGAGTAAAAGACCATTTATGTCTTTGCTTCCTTCCTTCCTTCCTTCCTTCCTTCCTTCCTTCCTTCCTTCCTTAACAGAGCATTCTCTGTACTCCAGGCTCCACTGGCAGGCAGGCCTCTTGGTTTTGGTGTGGCATTTGATAAATCTTTACCTCTTTTCCTTCCACTACTCGATGCGAAAACCAGCACACACTGGGCTTATAGCATGAACAAGACAGGCAGTTTCTCTTCTGATGGAGCTGACAGTCTAGGGGCAGCAACAAGAGCAAATAAGCAAATATAGAAATGAGATGCTCTGGGGTACACGGCCTGAGAAAATAGGAAAGGAAAATGTGCAGAAGAGATAAGAGGCATTCGACTTTATTATTTGGAGGTCCGGGAAGGACATTCGGGCAGAGACCTGAGCTGAGCAGGAGGAGCCAGCCAAGGAGCTTCCTCGGGCTCCGGCTGCCCAGGGCTACCTGCTCAGCTTCGCTTTCATTCCAAGTGAGTCTTCACCTCAGAACGGGTGGAGGTGAGAGGTCAAGTAGCTGCTCAAAGTGGAGAAACCCAATCCTGGAGAGGAGTCGGCCCTTAATAAGCATCCAGGTAGTCCTTTGAACTTTGAAAAATGAAACCTGTGGTTGGGTCTCCCTGAGCAGGGGGATCGAGTTTCGGTTTTAATCACGAAACCAAAGAGATGCCCCTACCTGTGTCCCTCTTTGCTACATTTCAGCTTCCCCCCTGGAAGAGGGTTTCCTGTCTCAGCTCCTGGGGGCCCCGGTGTGCTCACCTCGTACAGATCCTGGCTGCTCTAAAGATACTGCCCAGCAAACCGGCGTTGGACGGGCTCCTGAAATGGGGCAGAGGCCCCAGGTGTTGTGTGGCAAAAAGCGTGTGGGCAGGGAGGACTGGCTGCAGGGGGTGCGAGAGTTCAGGCTTGTGGGCTGCGGCTCAGATTATGGTGTCACAGAAGGATGGGACAGCTTTTGAGTCCAGGGGCATAAACACGTTTTTCCATCTCCTTAGTTCCCATGCATCTGACAAAACTTCCATTATTCACAAGACGAAGCAACACCACGGGGAGATGGGCAGTGCCCAGGAAAGCTCCCGATCCATAGCTGATGTTTTAGGCACGTGCCGTGTGCCAGACCCTGGGGTAAGCAGTTGACATACATTATGTGGCCTTACCCTCTTAAGATGTTACACAGTAAGTCACAGTGCTGTTCCCATTTTATGGATGCAAAAAGTGAGACTCAGGTTAAGGAACGTGCCCAGGGTCGTCCGGAGAGTAGGCAAGGGCCAGGATTTATCCCCGGTCTGACTTAAGAGCCTCTTATTTGTCACATTGTTGCTTCGCCGCCTCTTCGTGTAGGCGCAGACCCGCCAGAGTGAGACAAATGGGAAGAGGTGACCTACCTTCCTAAAGGCGTTTTCTGAAGTGATTTCTAAAGATATTCGATCTGGGCAACTTTCCAGAATTAGCTCAGTCGTTACCCGTTTAATGGATGAATACGTGGGGAGGGGGTGGGCAGCGGTGAGAGGGAGAGACATGGGTGGAGAATCATTTCCAAGGCTGGGTCCTTTCTTTATTTGACTCCAGTAAATTTTAACGAGGCCCTTAATGAAATCCCAGTGCTTAGCAGAGCCTCCACATTTACAAGTCACCGGCCCGGAGTGGAGGAACGGAGCTGGGGATCCTGGCGCTGAGTTTCATCCGTCCAGGTGAGCCAGGCTGG